>NW_026988510.1:4205000-4722556 GCF_030222135.1 Aotus nancymaae
TGTGCTGGACTCAGGGAGGTGGATGGCACCCCTTCCCCACGCAGGACCACCAAGCACCGTGCCAGGTGTCCACAGGTGTCCACGTACCTCCCAGGCCACACAGTCGTGGGGGAATCCTTTGGTGAGTGGAGACTCACTCCTGAATTCACCCTTTTCAGAAGGAAATGTCAAGGGTCAGAGAAAAACACCTACAACAAAAAACACCTGGACCAGGAGACTCCCTTCCGGGGGGAGGGCAGGGCAAGATCAAGACGGGGTCCTGGGCACCCAGGAGACTCCCTTCCGGGGGAGGGCAGGGCAAGATTAAGACGGGGTCCTGGGCACCCAGGAGACTCCCTTCCGGGGGGAGGGCAGGGCAAGATCAAGACGGGGTCCTGGGTAGTGTGGTCCACAGGGGTTCACTGTGTCACTCTTGATACAATTCTGAGTGTTTGAAATCTTTTATAACAATTTAAGCAAAGAACTTTACCATTATATAATAATCATGTAATTTTAAAGCAAAAAATGGTCCAGTTTTCCCCCCTGGCACTGAGGAAATGCAAGGAGGAATGTTAGCTGTGTGGCTGGTGTTCTATGTGTGGAAGACACTGGGCTCCACCATTTATCCCAGAACACACGTTCAGGACTCCAGCACCCAACACGCAGCGTGAAGGCGAGGCGAGGCCCACCCTAACGCGTCACGTGGAATTGGAATCGTGGGTTGACGGAGAGACCCACCACAGCCCTTCCAGCCTCCGAAGGCCGTCTGACCCCACCCCCAGCCACAGCCTGTGCAGGTCACTCCTGAGGACCGTCCCTCCCCTCCACCAGCCGTGTAAAAGCAGCAGCCCTGACTCGAGGAACGAGAAAGAAAACCGGGCGCTGCTCAGACACCTGAAACAAACACTGACTTGGCTTTTGCTACCCTGAGTTCCACAAGGATCTTTATTACGTGAACATCTGAAAGATCCGTTCTCTGGAAATGGACAAAATACATGATTCACTCACAGCACAAACAGCCCAGCATCCCACTGCTGCAGTCTGCAACTGTCTATCACTATTTTTATTTCAAAAACTTCACGGAGGGTTTCATGGCCAGTGACCAACGGTCACCTCCACGAGCAGATGGGACGGCGGCAGCAGCTCTGCAGGGAGAGAGTGTGGGAGAGCCTGGACTTGGCATGATAACTTGAGGTCCCTGGAGGTCCCCATGCCCTTGCCTACCCCCAGCCCTCTTCTGTGCATCTGGTGTGGGGTGGGGGCTGGATTCTGAATTTTAAAATACTGAGATTGCTTCAAGTTGAAAACACTTTTACAGGACAGGGAACTATGCTTTACAACTTACTTTTTTTGAGACAGAGTCTCAATCTGTTGCCCAGGCTGGAGTGCGTTGGCACTATCTGGGCTTGTTGCAACCACCTCCCAGGTTCAACAGATTCTCTTGCCTCAGTCACCCAAGGAGCTGGGATTGCAGGCATGCACCACCACACCTGGCTAATTTTTTTATTTTTAGAGATAGGCATTCACTACATTGTCCAGGCTGGTTTTGAACTTCTGGGCTCAAGTGATCCACCCTCCTCGGCCTCCGGAAGTGCTGGGATGACAGGCATGAGCCACCGTGCCCAGCCTGCTATACATCTTTACAGGTCACCTCTGTGAGCCTGAGGTCTTTCTGTCCATGACACGGGTGGGTGGACTGGATCAGTGCAGAAAAGGTCACCTCACAGATCCAAGGTGTCCACGGGTCTTTGGTCCCAAGTAACAGAAACCTGCCCAGGCTGATGAAGCAAGGAAAAGAGAGATGCATGGACCCACAGAACCAGGAAGCCCCAAAGCGGATCCACTGCGAAGGGTGCAGAGACTCAGCAGTGTGTGTACACATGTGTGCCCGTGTGTGCATGTGTGTGCATGTGTGTGGTGTGCATGTGTGTGTGCTTTTCATGGGCATGCATGCATGTGTACATGTGTGTATGCGTGTATGCATGTTTGTGCATGTGTGTGCTTTGTTAATGTGTGTGCATCGTTAATGTGTGTGCATCCATGTGTGTGTGCATGTTTGTGCACATGTGTGTGTGCTTTGTTCATGGGTGTGCGTGTGCGTGCGTGTATGTGTGTATGTATGCATGTTTGTGCACGTGTGTGCTTTGTTCATGTGTGCATGCATGTGCGTGTGTGTGCTTTTTCATGGGTGTGCATGCATGTGTGTGCTTTGTTTATTTGTGTGCATGTGTGTGTGTTCGTGTATGCATGTTTGTGCACATACTGTATGTGTGCTCTGTTCATGTGTGTGCATGCATGTTTATGCACGTGTGCATGCTTTGTGCATGAGCGTGTGAAGCCCATGACCCAGTGAGGCCTCTGGACACAGGCCTCCTAGGGAGTTAGTTGTGCTGCCTGGAGCAAACCCCTGCAGGAGAAGTTTTCTGTGTTTGCTTCAGAGAACGAAAACATCTCAGATAAAGTGAGGCCCCTTCATTCTCACGATCCTCCTCCCCACCCTCCTTTCCCAAGGTTGGTAGGGATCCCACAGGCCTGTATTTCCTCTGCTACAGCGGAAGGTGCTGTAGGAACCGTCTGTTGCCACCTTCTGTCTATCATTTGTCCAGAGAGGCTTCGTATGGCGCAGACCCTCAGCAGCCTCTCTCCTCACGCCCTGCATGTTTCCAAGATCCTCCTGGCTGACGGAGGTACATCTGCTGCTCCCAGATCCACTGCGGGATGCCACTCTCAGGTGTAGCCCTGTCGCAGCTGGTTTCTTCTTTCCCCCCTCGATAAATGCTCGGGCAGGGACCTCCACCCACAGCCGCGCCTGGCATGGCCAGACAGCCTCCGCAGCATGGTCACACCCGTTCTCTCTCCTCCTACCTGCATTTGAGACTGGGGGACATATTTCTACTCAAAACAGGGTGGGCAGGGGACCTGCAGTGACGAATGATGGAGAAGAGGAAGGATCCCACACCGGAGCAGGAGCTGCGGGCACGGACCCCCCATACTTGCACTGGCGTGGGGATGCCTGGGAGGAAAAGCCAGGCCAGCAACAGCCCGTCCCATCCGGTCTCCCAGCCCGGGAAGGCTCAATTCTTCCAGTGCAGGCTTCCAAGGACTTTTTAAACATTTTTAAAAGTAAAATTTAGCCTGAGATTCCTGGCACCTTGAAGGCCCATGAAAGAGATCCATGTGCCTGACAGCCTGGGTGCAGGGGATTCTGTGATCTTGCCCGTGCTTCTGGGAGACGGTTGTCAGCTCTTGTTGGGTTTGCAGGAGCTGGGAACTCTGAAAGTCAGGATCCGTGTATTAGGTCAGGGCTCTTTCTATTATGAATGACAAAAAATAATAATAAAATAAAATAATAAAAATAAATAAATCCAACCTAAACTGGCTTGAGTGAGAAAGGAGAACAAATAGAAACGATTGGCTCACATAAGCAAAAGGTCCAGGAGTACCAGGGCTTGCCAACCACACCAGAAAACAGGGTCTCAAAGGCTTCATTGCCAGGCGAGCGTCCTCCACCTGGGGTCCTCCAAGCAGCTCCGCACACCACGCAGCAGAAACTGCTGTCCCTCAGTCCCTCCAGCAGAAGCCCTGGAGTCCAGTAAACCCATGTGGGTCATGTACCCGTTCATGAACAATCGCTCTCACAGAAAACTGGGATGAGCAGGTGGGCTCCGGCTGGGTGCCACGCCCACCCCTGGCCTGGGGGATGCTGAGTCACCTGCCCCCACGTGGCTGGGCATAGGAAATGCGAGTCCCCACCAGAAACGCACACGATTCTCTGTAGGAGAGGGTACGGAGCAGGACGGGGCATTGGACATCCCTTGTATTCTGGAACCGGCACACTCTGAGCCTCAGGCTAAACTCCTGGGTTGTTTGCTGTGGCCGGTCCGGACGAGGCCTGGTGACCCTGGTGCCCTGTCTGCAGGCATATGCTGGGGGGGTGGCAGTGCCATCTGTCGTGGGCTGGATTGGGTCCCCCCACCCCAGAAGTATGTTAAAGTTCTGGAAGTCCTAACCTTATGGATACGCCCTTACTGGGAAATAGGGTGTTTGCAGATGTCATCAAGTTAAGATGAAGTCATGCTGGACTGGGGGATCCTAAATCCAATGACAGCTGTCCTTAGAAGAAACAGCAGAGACGGATTTGCAGGCACCAGGGAGACGTCCTGGAGACAACACAGGCAGAGACGGGGGTGATGTGGCTGAAACAAAGCAGCGCCAGGAAGCACCAGAAGCTGGAAGAGGCCAGGCAGCCCCCCGGAGCCCACAGAGAGCATGCCCTGACAATGCCTTGAAAAGGGGCCCCCAGGACCATGGGGAACACATCTCTGTTTTTCTAGCCCCCTAGTGTGGGGCTGTTTGTCACAACAGCCGCAGGACACTGTCACACCCACTGTCCAGTCGTGCCGTTGGCTCTGACACCCCAATGCAGGTGCACGGTCACCCTGGCTCATACCCCTCAGCCCCAGACCACCGGCTCCTCCACACCCATGACGATCCCAACCTGGGGTTTTCCAAAAAGGCCACGAGGAGGTTTGAGGAAGTCGTGGCCCCAATGGCTGGGAAAGTCCTCTGGGCAGCCTCATGACTCTGCTTCCCAGGTGACCCCAGAGAGTCTAAAGACGTGTCCTCCCCCAAATCCCCAGGAGGCTCCTGATCAAAGGGAAAACCCCAGGGACCCCCCTCCAGCCCAGCACACCCACTGCTTGTGTGGGATGCCTGGGCAGAACCAGAAGCCTACACAGCCATCAGCCAGGAAGCCCAGACATAGAATGACTGCCTGGGTCCCCTGCTGGCGAAAGCCTCTGACCACACATGGTCACCTGCAGTTGGCACTCTCTGGTATCTGGACATGCCTTGTCTCAGCACCCAATGGAGAAGCCAAGCCACAGCCATTTCTGGCCAAGTTGGCCTCAAGGGCTCGCACCCCCTGAGCTCAACTCTTATCTGAAGTCTGTGCTATCAGCCAGGCTACGATGGCTCAAGGCTGAATGCCCAGGCTCTGGAAGTAGACAGACCTGAGTCTGAATCCTGGTTCTATCAGGATTGACTGTTTTCCAAAGGCATACAGTCCTTGGAAGTTGTTCAGCCTTTCTTGGTGTCTCCATCTGGAACAGAAAACCATACTTCCTATCTCTTAGGATTGTAGGAAGAGCTGAGATGATGTACAGCATAGGTGTTAGCATGATCGTATGAGTACAAGGCATTCATTCAGTAAGTGTTGACTGATTGCCTAATATGTGCCAGACAATATCCTAGGAGCTACGGTTACCAGAGAAACAGACACCATTGTCTTTAAGCTCATGAAGATGGCAGAGATGATGGTGACGGTGGCGATGCTGATGGTGATGATAATGCTGATGGCAGTGATGAGACGATGGTCATGATGGTGACTATGGAGATGGTGATGACGATGGTGACTATGGCGACGGTAATGATGGCGATGGTGACTATGGCGATGGTGATGATGGTGGTATTGATGGTGATGATGAAGATGAAGCTAAGACTACTCTCTAGACCACAGGATCCTCCTGAACAGGAACTGTATCTCACATTTTCTGTCCCCCTCAGCCTGTAGCACAGTGCCTTGCACATAGTAGGTGCTCAAGAAACGTGTGTTGATGGACTTATCCTTCTTGAAGTTGCTTTCAGGAAAGGAGAACCCTGTGCCCAGAGTAGCTCCAGCTGGCCTGCATGCAAAGTTCTTTGAATTTGTGTATTTTAAGATTGACTCGGGCTTTTTATTTCATTCCACTGTATATCCATGTTTGTTTTACTTATAAACAACAAGAACTTTTTTCCAAAACTTTGAGTGAAAATGATGCCCCACGAAAACATGGCTTGTTTATATCTGTGGCTTTTGAGACACTAACCACCCCCACACACTCACTGACCCTCCCACCCCTAACCCCCGCAGGCCGCCACCGCGTGTGTCTGGAGGTTCATGGAGCCCGGGGCCAGATGCACAAACCCAGGCTGCTAAGCTGCTCTGGAAAAAACACTTCTCTCTCCCAGTGGTGCTGGGGTGCAGCGAGCCTTTGAAAGCAGTGGTCTCTTCCGCCAGCTCAAGTGTCTCTCTGCAATCTGAAGAGACAAGGCCTGGATTCTTAGAGCCAAAAGCATGTCCAAGTAAGAAGGCCCTGAAAAGGTCTCTGGAAACTTGGCTTGCCCTTTAAAACCGGGTGTTTCCAGCATAGGGGCCACATAACGGGGATGAACAGCCGCTGGGTGGCTTGGATGCCGCAGTGTGGGTTCTGGTATCACCTCCGCCAGACGGTCGGCAAGGAGCCAGCACCTCAGTGAGCCAGCACTATGTGCAGCCAGCACCCTGGGGTCTGCTCTGGAATCCTCGCAATTCCCAGGTGCCAGAAGTTCTCTGATTAGGCCCCTTCCCAATGGTAGAAGCGAGCAGGAAGTGGGGCAGCCCAGAGCTCCGTGCAGAGCTGGGCCAACTGCAGCCCCTCACTGCCTGCCCGGCAGCGCCCAGCCTCTCTGCCAATGCCCTGAGTTTCTCTTTCCCGACTGCCAAAGTGAGGCCTTTCTTTACTCGACTGCTGAGATGCGTTCCGCTCTGTTACACACACTCATCTTCAGAAGAGTGGGAGTGGAAAGCGTGGCACGGATCATTAGATAACAACACGTGCTCAGAAGTAAATTGAAATTTACTGCGCAGGTGAGAATGCTCTGGCTGGGCCCAGAGGATGGACGCCCCGTCCTTCCCCTGGCAGAAGCATGGCAGAGACGAGGAGACAGGTGCGGGGAAAGCCCACCCATCTCATTTTCTCCTTCTTAAGTCGGGAGGGAGCCCTACAGCCCGACCACGTGGATTGTGCCTCTCACACCAAGGAAGCTTGGTCTGCCTCCGAGGGTGCACGGTGCCAAGAAGCCTGTAAGGCCGGTGCGTCTTTGGGAGATGTGACTTGTGGAATTTATGGAAATACTTTTATTTCTGTGTTAAACACAGCAGTGTCGTGGAGCAAAATGGGAAATTTCCATGAATTTTCGAGATCAAGCACAAGACTTTTAAACGAATTTGACCTGCGTGGTAGGACAATCGGGTCACTGCCCGGTATCCAGAGGGCGCAGACTCCCCCTCCTGCTTCTCAGCAGGTGCTTTCAGAAGAGCGGTTAATGAGGGGAAGCGGAGCAGCCGCCGGGGCTCCAGGACAAGCGCTGGGCCCTGGCGCCACCTGGTGCTCACGCGGGATATGACCGTCAGCTCAGCGCCGCGGGCCGGGAAGGTGGCCCAGATCCCAATGCGGACAGGTGGGTAGAGTCCTGGGGGAGGGGCTGCTGTGTGGAGGGCAGCCTTGCCTTACGGACCTTCCGCTCTGCGACCCCTGCCAGCCTTTTTCAGAAGATGGGCCCCACCCCTTTCTGAACGGGTTCCTTTGGCCTCAAGGTGCTCACCTGTGGGCCTGTTAAGCTCAGATCCCTTCCGCTGGAGATTCTGATTCGGTAGCTCTGGGTTGGGGCCAAGAGATTTGTGTTTTCAACCAGTTTCCCAAGTGACTTTCTTGATCAGGCAACGTGGGATACGGGGTTGAACCTGCATTAGAATCACCTGAAGAAACTGGAAACTCTAGATGCATCTGGCGTGAGCGCCTTGAAACAGTTGCCCAGGTGATTCGAATGTGCAGCCTGCACTGACAAACACTGGCGTGAAGGCCTTGGGCCAAGAGGCTGCTTTGTTTTGTGACAAAGTCTTGCTCTGTCACCCAGGCAGCAGTGCAGCAGCGCAATCTCGGCTCACTGCAACCTCGCCTCCGGGGTTCAACGGTTCTCCTGCCTCAGCCTCCTGAGTAGCTGGGATTACAGGCACCCACCACCACGCCCTGCTAATTTTTGTGTTTTTAGAAGAGATGGGTTTTTGCCATGTTGGCCAGGCTGGTCTCAAACTCCTGACCTCAAGAGTTCCTCCCACCTCGGCCTCCCAAAGTGCTGGGATTATAGATGTGAGCCACCGCACCAGCCTGGGAGTGGGATTCCTAGAATGCATCCCAAAATGAGGTGCTGGCCACAGCACAGGTCTAGGAGTGGCTCACCAGGTGATCGGACAGTTGGAGACTAGTGGACGTCTGAGTTTGCTCTTTCGTGTTGACCTTTGGTTGGGGTTGGAGTGGTGGCAAAGGGGCAAAAGCTGAGGAAGCTGTTTGAAAAGACCCTTAGAGGCTGCCGCAGGCCTGCGGTTTGCACGTGCTTGTTGATTCAGTAAATACCATGTGCTCGGTGCTCTCAAGGTACCCCACCGGATTGGACTGAATGAATTCTGGTGTAGGCTGATGAAATTCATATCCCAGCTCTACCTTTATTGGCTCTCTGGCCTTGTGGAAGTCACTTAACCTTTCTGTGCTTCTGACCCTTAACTTGTAAAATGGGGATAATAACCCCAGGGGCTCTGGTGAGGAGATGATGCGTGCAAGGCAGCGTGTCGGGGCTCACACCAGGTCCGGCGAGTCAGCGACCCTGTACTTAACCCTGTGCCAGGTGACTTCAACAATAAAGTCCTGGCTGGGTGCGGTGGCTCCGGTCTGTCATCCGATCACTTTGGGAGACTGAGGCAGGCAGATCACCTGAGGTTACAAGTTCCAGACCAGCCTGACCAACTTGGAGAAACCCCATCTCTACTAAAAATACAAAATTAGTCGGGCCTAGTGGCAGACTGAGGCAGGAGAATTGCTTGAACCTGGGAGGTGGAGTTGCACTCCAGCCTGGGCAACAAGAGTGAAACTCTGTCTCAAAAAAAAAAGAAAGAAAGAAAGAAATGAAGTCCTGGTGCACTGTGAGTTAGGGCCAAGCAATGCCAGATGCTACATGCAACTGAAGCTGGGGAAAGACACATTTTTCCAGCATTGTAAGCCTGCAGCAGACCCTTATAAACAGTGTGCTTGCTTTCAGGGGCTGTGCCAAGTCAGCGTCTGTGCAAAGAATTCTTGGTGGTGAAATTATGCTTCCAGCCTGTAGAGCTGTCACCTGCTGTAAGACATTCCTGCTGGCAACGACCCTGCAGAAGACAGAGCCTGCAGCTAGAAGAGAAGGAATCACAGCAGCCGCCCGGTGAGTAATGCCATGCTGCAAGTCCCCTGCCTGTAGGCAAAGTGCTGCTGCAAGAAGAGATGCAGCTGGGCATGGTGGCTCATGCCTGTAATCCCAGCACCTCGGGAGGCCGAGGCGGGCTGATCTCTTGAGGTGGGGAGTTTGAGACCAGCCTGGCCAACATGGTAAAACCCTGTCTCTACTAAAAATACAAAAATTAGCCAGGCATGGTGGCGCATACCTGTAATTGTAGCTACTGAGGAGGCTGAGGCAGGAGAATCGCTTGAACCTGGGAGGTGGAGGTTGCAGTGAGCCGAGATCATGCCACTGCACTCCAGCCTGGGCAACAGAATGAGACTGTCTCAAAAAGAGAGAGGGCAGGGGAGAGAGATGCGTGTCTCAGAAAAAAAAAAGAGAGAGAGAGAAAGAAGAGAATCGTGTGTCCCTGCCTTGCTCTCTGGGCTGGAGGAAGCTTCAAGGAGAAGGAAGTTCACTGAGCCGCGGGACCAGTTTCTGGACATCCCCGCTCTACAAACGGGACGGTTTCGTCTCTGTGCGCCCTCTGCTGTCCAAAGCTGAGAATGCAGCCCAGAGAAATGCAAGTCTAACTCCAGATGCAGGTCCCAGTGCCTCCCATCACTGAGGTTTAAGATGCCTGCAAGCTGGAAACAACGCTTTAAAAGGCGTCTGAGGCCAGGCGTGGTGGCTCACACCTATAATCCCAACACTTTGGGAGGCCGAGGCAGGTGGGTCACCTAAAGGTCAGGAGTTAAGACCAGACTGGCCAACATGGTGAAACCCTGTCTCTACTTTAAAAAATACAAAAATTAGCCAGACGTGGTGGTGGGCACCTGTAATCCCAGCTACCCGGGAGGCTGAGGCAGGAGAATCACTTGAACCAAGGAGGCAGAGGTTGCAGTGCACCAAGATCACACCATTGCACTCCACCCTGGCAGACAAGAGTGAGACTGAGTCTTTAAAAAAAAAAAAAAAAGGCATCTGAGCCCCAGCTCTGGGGCAGAAACTGGGGATCAGAGGTGATAAAGGACACAAACACAAATGAACCTCCCCTGGTGACACTCCCTTTCGGAGAGCACAGTGTGACTCTCTGTGGGACCCAGGGATCTCTTAGGCTCAGAGCCCCGCCTGACACCTGACAGCCACGGAACTGCACTCAGGTCATGAGGACACTCCTCAGCATCCTAGACCTTGCTGCAGGCTGCTCTCCACCTGGGCTGGGACTTCTCAAAGAAACAGGAACCACACCAGCTTGACAGTGGAAACATAAAATGGTGTAGAACACTTTGGAAAACAGTTCAGAAATTTCTCCAAAAAATTACATATAAAACTTCTATATGGGCCAGGCACAGTGGCTCAGCCTGTAATCCGAGCACTTTGGGAGGGCGAAGCAGGCAGATCACCTGAGGCCAGGAGTTTGAGACCAGCCTGGCCAATATGGTAAAACCACATCTCTACTGAAAATACAAAAAAAAAAAATGACGCCGGGCCCGGTGGCGGTGGCTCACGCCTGTAATCCCAGCACTTTGGGAGGCCGAGGTGGGTGGATCACGAGGTCAAGAGATCGAGACCATCCTGATCAACATGGTGAAACCCCGTCTCTACTAAAAATACAAAAAATTAGCTGGGCATGGTGGCACGTGCCTGTAATCCCAGCTACTCAGGAGGCTGAGGCAGGAGAATTGCCTGAACCCAGGAGGCGGAGGTTGCGGTGAGCCGAGATCGCGCCATTGCACTCCAGCCTGGGTAACAAGAGCGAAACTCTTGTCTCAAAAAAAAAAAAAAAAAAAAAAAATGGCCTGGCACAGTGGCTCACACCTGTAATCCCAGCACTTTGGGAGGCTGAGGCAGGAGAATTGCTTGAACCTGGGAGGTGGAGGTTGTGGTGAGCCGAGATCGCTCCAAAGAACTGAAGGTAGGGACTCCCGCAGATACCTGCATTCCTGTGTTCCTAGCAGCGTGATTTGCCAAAAGGCAGAAACAACCCAACTCCCATTGACAGATAAATGGATAAACGAAATGTAGTATATTTTGTGATACAAAAATATGGTGTGTCTGTTCAATGCAGTGTTATTTAGCCTTAAAAAGGAAGGAAATTCGGATACATGCTACAACACGGATGAATCCGGAAGACAACATGCTAGATGAAATAAGCCAGGCACAACAAAAGGCCACTCACTGTGTGGATCCACTCATCTGTGGTCCCTAGAACAGGCAAATTCGTACAGACGGAAAGCAGAATGGGATGGGTGGGGTAATGGGGAGTGAGTGAGTGGTGGGGACAGAGTTTCAGTTTGGAAGATGAAAACATTCTGGAAAAAGTGGCGATAGTTGCACGCAATGGAATGGGGATGTCCACGGTGCCTGAGAGCTGTGTGCTTCAAAACGGCTACCCGGACACCTTCAGTAGGAAACAAGACAGAACAGCTTCTTAAAGGTAAACATGGCCAGGCGCGGGGGCTCACGCCTATAATATCAGCACTTTGGGAGGCTGAGGTGGGCAGATCACTTGAGGTCAGAAGTTCGAGACCTTCCTAGCCAACATGGTGAAACCCACCTCCACTTAAAAAAAGAATACAAAACTTAGCCAGGTGTGGTGGCACATACCTGTAATCACAGCTACTTAGGAGGCTGAGGCACATGAAATCGCTTGAACCTGGGAGGCAGAGGCTGCAGTGAGCTGAGATCATACCACTGCACTCCAGCCTGGGTGACAGAGTGAGACTCCATCTCAAAAAAAGAAAAGAAAAAAAAAAAGGGCACAGCTGACACTTTTAGGAACAGAAATGGACCATGTCGAAGACAAATCATCCAGCAAGTTTGTGTTCAGTAACCCAAACATCAAAGGAACTCATGACCATGGAGAAAGCTGTGATATTTGAAACCTCAGGACTCCTCTGACCGTGAGCTCCAGGAACACTCACAGAAGCCCTGGGGCTCGCTGAAGAAATCATGTGATTGCTGCATGTTTCATGCATGCTGCCTTGTCAGGAAAATTAAGCGATGCATTTTGAAAATGAAAAAAAAAAGGTTAAAATGGCAAATTCTATTTTATGTGTGTTCTGCCGCAATTTGAAAAATGGATGTTTTTTACAAAATAATGTACTGCATCTGGTGGGATGGAGCACCATCTCTTCAGAGTGTTGGCGCTCACTGGCCTGTCATAGAGTGTTGGGATGACCATTTCACCTGGGCAGCTGCTTCTGGTGAGGACAAGGGCAAGGGCAAGGCCAGTGGCAACCTTACCACCGAGGGATGAGCTCTAACCCTTAACTCTCTGACTGTGAAAGGAGCTTCTTGAGCAGAGCGATGTGTGGGATGTCCAGACAGCAAATGAGGCATGCAGGGTGCAGTTGCAGAAAAGGCAACTCCATTTCCGGAATATGGGTCTATTCTTGGGGGACAAATCTCTGCCCCTCCCCTGAAGGAGGAGGTCTAATGTCACCCACCTGCCACCGAGTGGCTGCCTGGTGCCTCCTCATTGAGCTGCCGTGTCAGGGCTGGGGTTTGCAGATTAGGCCCTCAACAGCAGTCCCTGGCAGGAGCCCTGGGGAGAGGAAGCTGTAGGGAGGCAGTTCATTGCATGGCAAGAGTGACGCCCTCTGGGAGCAAAACTGGCACGATGACTGGTGCTGGCCTCCTGCGCACTAAGCTGTTCTGCATGCGGGAAGGTCTTTAAACAACGTCGTCGGCACTCATAACCCCTCCCAAAGATGCTCATCTAACCTCCCCAGTGGCCACAAGTTTTGGCAAGAAAGTCTCATGATCAGCTGCCCATGTCTTCACCTTAAACACCTGCCCTGTACAGGTTACTTTCTGGAAGGCAGGTATGGGGATCCACTGTCTCATTGCCGTCCATTCCTAAGTCCCTATTTCTGTTCCTAAGTTCCTATTATTTCTGCACCTGGCCCACACCTGTACTCTCAACACTTTGAGAGGCTGAGGTGTGAGGATTGCTTGAAGCCAGGAGCTCAAGACCAGCCTGAGCAGCACAGCCAGACACTGTCTGCACACAAAAAATTTAAAGATTGGCCAGGCGTGGTGGCACACGCCTGTACTCCCAGCTACTCAGGGAGCTGAGGCAGGAAGATTGCCTGAGCCCAGGATGTCGAGGCTGAGTTAGCTATGATTGCACCACTGCACTCCAGCCTGACAGACAGAGCGAGATCCTGTCTCTAAAAACGTAATTATTATAATTAATTAATTATTTCTGAGAAACTGACTTTGTCAGCCTCTTTCTTTGGGCTCCCTCAGCCTTTGGGGGTGGGTCTGCACAGACCTGCTCCCCGCAGAATAACAACTCTTGTCGCCCGGGCCACGCAGTGCCTCCGTCCCTGTGCCGTGGTTCCTTCTCCACAGCCCCAGCTTGTGTCCCCTGCTCTTGTTCCAAGCCCTGCTCATGCTCTCCTGCTGCTTTGCCTGTCCCTCCACCCGGGATTTCAATCCATTACGGTGCAGATTCTTTATTGCAGCCCGAACTCACTTTCCCACACTTCTGGAAGGAGGCGGGGCTCGGGATACTTTTCTACTCACAAGAGCTCCCACAGGGGTTGTTTTCATTTGAGGTTCAAAAGCGTGGACCTGGCCTCTGGGATTTCGGGCTCTCTTCACTTTCCCCACAAGAATCTGCATCTTGCCTGTCCTTTCTTTGCCCGTCCTGGTCGGTCCCCTTCCACTCCCAGCAGTTTCTCTGCAGCGTGGGTCCCTGTCCCAGACAGCAGCCCAGGAGGGTGGGTGTAGAGAGCACTCCAGCCCCTTTGGGACCCACTGAGGAGCCCTGCAATCATCTGTTTCTGCATGGGGTGGCCTCCTAGCTTCATGGGAGGGTCACCGTGCTTCCCAGGGAGTGCCCTGCTGCTGTATCCCAGGCCCACCCGTGTCCCCCAGGTTCATCTGCTGTCCCTTTGCTTCCCTTTGCGTCCTGCTGCACCAAGTCAGATGCTGTGCCTGGCTGTGGCACAGGTGACTTGTCCCCACCCATTTGCATTCTGCAGATCATGGGGGGTTTGTGGGACATCTCCTCGCCTCATATTGTCCATTTGGTTTATGGTTTTTCTATCTAGTTACTCCATCTTTACATGGGGATTAAGGGAAATTCACACACTCTGCCACCATCTTCCCTGAACCCCCTCCCCTCTGTGCTTTAAACCAATTGGCCACCATTGTTTTTACTGCAGTTTTCAGCCAGTGCTTGAGCAACTTTGCCTTCATGGTTTTCAGCTCCTTTGCTTGCCATTTCTCCTGGCATCTCACTCCTCTTTGAGTTCAATTTTCTTCTTGCTGGGCCACATCCTTTAGCACTCTTCTCCACAAGGGCTTGGTAGTGGTAGACACTCCATCTTTGCCTGGAAATATCTTTATTTTTTCTCTCCTCTTGGTTAAGAGCTTAGCTGGTACTATCAATCTAGAGGAATGCACTGCTCCCTTATCTTCCAGCTCCTAGGATGGCTTTTAATATGTCTGCTGTTGTCTTGCCCTATATAGGTAATCCTTTTTTTTTAAGCGGTCTTTTTTTAATGAGACAGGGTCTTGCTATATTGCCCAGACTGGTCTCAAAACTGCTGGCCTTGGCTGGGCACAGTGGCTCACACCTGTAATCCCAGCACTGTAGGAGGCCGAGGTGGGTGGATCACCTTAGGTCAGGAGTACAAGACCAGCCTGGCCAACATGGCAAAACCCTCTCTCTACTAAAAATACAAAAATTAGCTGGGTGTGGTAGTGTGCACCTGTAATCTCAGCTACTCGGGTGGCTAAGGCAGGAAAATCGCTTGAACCCAGAAGGTGGAGGCTGCAGCGAGCCAAGATCACACCACTGCACTCCAGCCGGGGCAAGAGAGTGAGACTTCATCTCAAAAAAAAAAAACTGCTGGCCTCAAGCAATCCTCCCACCTCAGCCTCACAAGTAGCTGGGATTGCAGGCACAAGCCACCATGCCTGGCCATGAATTTTTACATTCTGGAGGGTAGAAAACTGCCAGCTGGGAAGGAGGTAAGCAGAGTTAAGAAGGAAGACGAGTCACAAAGAGGGACAAGGTATCTGAAATTGCAACGGGCTCTCCAAGTTTAGGCTGAGGGACGGGGTCTCTCATGGCCACACGTGGAGATGCAGTGTCTGGACGGGTCAGGAGCCTCATCTCTGAGGCATCTCCCCTTGAGGCCTGGGCCTGGGGAGACAGGGGCTCCTCCGGCCTCCAGTGAGCTAAGCTCAAAGGGCTGGCTTGGCTCAAAGTCCTGCTCCAATTTCACGCCTTGATACAGAGCCTCAATAGTCTCCCAGAGCACCCTGGGAGGGGCGGTCTAGGGGTGAAATGAGACCCCACACATCACCCAGAAAAGAGCTTGGTCTTCCTCCTCCTGTGTCCCGCAGTCCATGTGCCCTGGCATCTGAGCGCTCCTGCCTTGCCCCCACCCTGCCTTCCCCCACAGTGGTTCTGCCTGGTGGTCGCCTCGCTGTCCTTTGAACACACCCAGCCCCCTTGCGCCTCCCGAAGTGTGCCTGCTATGGCTGCTCGGTGCTGCGTCCACCTGCCCCTCAGGTTTCAGCATGAGTGTCTCATCTCATCTTCACGTCTCAGCTGAAATGTCCTCTTCAGTGACAGCTGCCCGACCAACCCCACCCATAGCCCTCTCTACCTGCACGCCTTCCCTCAGCCCTGCTGGATCCTCTCCTTCTCTGTGCCTTTGTTTCACTTGCTGTCTGCCTCCCTGTGAGCCTGGGAAGGTGAAGGCCTGGTGTCATCGAGTCAGCATCACATCACCATGGCATGTGGGTCGTGACTCATGAAGGATTGTGGGCTGAACCCAGCCATGAACCCCTGTGGCCTCCCAAATTCCCACCAAAATGGCAGTTAAGGGATTTTTATTTTTTTCAGCATGAGGACAAGGAGATCAGGGCGGACAGCCATGTTTTGGAAACTGAATCCAATGGCCAAATGGCAGTTCTCTTAGTAAGGTCACTAAGCGGTAGGAGGGAAAGGCCAGGAAGAGCCTGACTGTTCTCAAACGGACTCACTCGGAGCCACTCCAGGCTAAAAGCAGAGGGCTTGTGCAGCAGGCCCAATCCCACAGGCAGACACCTCTGCCTCCATCCTGGGGTGACAGCTCCTTCCTCCCTGCCTGTCCTGAGGAAGATGCAGGTGGTGATGAGCCTGACCTGCTGCCTGGCCCAGGGCAGGTGGCTGTGGCTCCACCAGTGCTCGCTCAAGGGTCAGCAGAGCCAGGCAAAGGGTGGGGGCCCAGGCCAAGCATTTCAGCGCCGCTCCCCACCCCCAGGAGCCCACCCTCAGGGAAGGAGCTGAAAATGGCATCCCCCAGATGCCAGTTGTGGGCTTTTGTAGTTAGGCCATCAAGAGACTCACACTAGTCCCCACGGCAAGACTTCACAGGCACCACCACCATCCCCCGATCCCACTCTCCCAGGCAGCTCAGCTGGCCCTTGGAGAACATGGGATCAAGGGCGTTTCCATGGCCCTGGAAGAGACGCTTGATTGGGGTGTATTTGACCTGCTCTTGGTTTTGAACTTAGCCCAAACTTTCCAGCCAGCCAAGGTCCTTGTCCTGTGCACTTCCTCTCGACAAGCTGTAAGGGCCCCATTTCCCTTCCTGGCTACAGCTGGGCTTCTCCGAGCCATTCTCTCCCCTGGCCTCATTCCCACCCACCAGTGCTGGCAGGACAACCCTCTCTGCCAGCCGTCACTGCTACTCCTGGCACACATGCTACATTCAGAGACTTGTTCTCTTCTCCAAACAGGGTCTCCAGTTTGGGAACTGGTGCTTGGATGGGACAGGTAACAAGATGAGTCCTGGAGGGAGTGTGCCAGGGACCAGGATAATGCTGGTAAGACCGCCTTATTTGACATTGGCTTTGTGACTACATTTTAGATCAAAGAGCTGTGAGTAGCCAGGGAGCTGAGTAGGCTACAAACAGGCCAAGGCAGATGGGGCCAGCACCCACAACTTGGTCAGAGCTGAGTGGGGCTGTCCACCCCAACCAACATGTCAGCTGCAGGAAGGGAGGGACAGCCCCAGAAGAAAAGTGGTTCATAGGTTGGGCGCAGTGGCTCACGCCTGTAGTCCTAGAACTTGGAGAGGCCGAGGCGGGCGGGTCACCTGAGGTCAGGAGTTCAAGACCAGCCGGGCAACATGGCAAAACCCAGTCGCTACTAAAAAATACAAAAATTTATTGGGCATGGTGGCTCCCACCTGTAATCCCAGCTACTCAGGAGGCTGAGGCAGGAGAATCACTTGAACTGGGGAGGTGGAGGTTGCAGTGAGCCGAGATTAAACCACTGCACTCCAGCCTGGGCGACAAACGTGAGACTCCTCACCAAAAAAAAAAAAAAATTGGTATGTGGTAACTTTCGCCGGTGTGCCTACTATAATGGGAATTTACTCATATAAAGATCTCTTGCCAAAAACTCAAATTCCCCACATCAAGGGATTCTATATTTTCAGTTTGTATATGTCTCCTTATCCAATTTAAGACACTTGATTTTTGCCATTTCATTTGTACCCAAAATATATTTACTCCAGACCCCTGGCAGAAACCTACTGCTTTACTTGGCTTTCATTCAGGCATCATGAAAGACCCGATGACAAGGGTTTCAGGTAAACTGGTCATTTATTAGCAGTGGTACTGTTTGGCATAACAGGTTTCCAGTACAGAGGCATGGGGTCGCATGGAGGTGACAGAGCCTGGCTCGGCACAGGACAGCATCTCTCACTTCTTCCACTCCTTCTTGTCGTAGTCCCACTTGGAGGCGAGGCCATCGACAGGGTTCACCTTCAGGTCCAGCATCCTCTTGGTCTGCATGGCCACCCACTCTTTGTCAAAGGTGTGCGGGAGGGGGCCGTACACTGCAGGGCGAGACGAGGTTATGGGCAAGACTGTCCCAGCAGCTTGTTTCTAAGCCAATCCCTTCCAGGTGAAATCCTCCCGACACTGCAGCCACCAGGTCAGCAGAGCCGCCTGCCACTCAATACCCACTCACACACACAGTTTCTATTTCTGACCATTGACAACCACGGGGATTTAAAATTATCCCTCTGTTTGTAAAAAGTTAGCGATGGAGTAAGCTAAAAGCAGAAGGTCCTCTAAAGGCGATGGACAACAAGGTCTAACGAACAGCCCATGGTCAACTGGGAGATCAGACTCAGGTCTGTTACTAACCCACGTCCGCACTCAAACCAGAAGTACGAGAATATACCTATTCAGAATGCAAAAACACCTGCTCTGCCTGAACAGAAAGAACCAGGAAGAGCCGTTACAGTGAGTGCGCAACCCAGCAATGCCTAAACAGAAACTATCAGGTCGGAAGCCCCCAAATTCCAGCTGTTGAGATGTGGTCCTCACAACAGTTGACATGTCATTAAATGACAGAGTCCCCTTCTTGCTCGAACCTCCACAAAGTCATCTTTTAATAACTGGTGAGCGTATAACCGCAACTGAAAATGTGGTATGCTGTACGAAGTAGTTACAGTATTTCACCACCAAACAAGTCTGTCCCACTATGAATAATCAGATGCTGGCTTATCAACTAACCCCCGACGACTTCAATTCTGCAGGTCGCCAAGGCCTGGAAACCAGTCCTGAGATGAACTCTGGAATGGAGTCCCTATCTCATGGCCTCAAGGTGGGGGGTCCCCCCACAGCCCACCATTGGGTACTGCAGGCTGGAGCCCCAGTCCAGGCGCCCCATGCCTTCCACCGTCTCTACTCACCATAGCGCTTCTCCAAGATGATAAGAATTGCTGTGAAGCCGATGAAGAACATGGCAGCACCCACAACCGTCTTCCACTCATTGGAGCCCCTGTTCATCTCAGCAAAGCTCTCCTTGAACTGAATACGATACACTGGGAGCAAAGAGGACAGCCATTTACAGGCACAAAGAAGTGGGTCAGCAGCTCCCTCCTCTGCAAGGCTCAACCACTTCTCCCCAAAACCACACTTGTGAAGGAGAAACCCAGAGGTGAAGGACACAGCAGCCTGGGCCACGTCATGTTCACATGCGTGCGTCACACATGTGGCTGCACAGGCATGTGACAGGCAAAGGAGGGAAGAGAATGCATGGAGTTTGCTTTAGGTGGAAATTAAAACTGCGAAATTATTTCTGATTTGAGTGACAATGTTAGGGTCTATTTGATCGTTATTTTCATGCCCCTCTCATACCGAACAGTAAGCATTTTGCTGAGTTTCCTTCAATAATTTCCAGTAAACAATGTCCTAGCCAGCAGATATGCCGAGAGGCTAAATCCACCCAGCACAGAGAAGGGGGCCTAGCAAAAGAAGTCAGCTGGCAGAGCACGCAAACTGGGGCCCAGGGACAGTGACCCAGAAACCCGGCAGAGCAGCCCCACTGTGCAAGACTGCTCTCTAGATAGTCAGCCCAGAAGTGAGCAGAGGCTCCCGCACACACACACTTCCGAGAGCTGCTGGGCTTGCCTGTGGGTCCCTTCAATACCCACACTCGACTTTCTCATCCATGGAGAGGCTGCTCCAGGAGGCCTTCTCCTTCTCCTTCAAGGCCTTCTGGCTGGCCGACAGGTGCCTGACATGGGCCACGTCGGGCAAGGGATAGTCACGCCGATCCACATAACTTGGGAGCGCATAGTCTTCGCTCTTCACAACACTTCCTGAAAAACACATTGGATAAATCTTTAAATCCATGTAGTTGAGAGTCACAAACAAGGTGATACTTCTGAAAACCGAAACAAACACATGTGTGCACACCTTGAAACCCTCAGTCATCTCAGGGGGTCACAGCCACTGTTTCAAACAGGTGCAGGACTGTGTTGGAGGGTGAACAGAAGCACTTTTCATCACTGCAAACAAAAACCCACCAGGGGCAACTGCTAATGAACCCTGGGACCAAGGTGGCCGGGGGCAGCTCTTCCTACATTAACAGTTATCCCCTGCCCTGAACAGAAGACTGGACAAAATGAAGGCCCAACTGCAAGGGACTCAAACTACGAGGAAGAACAAAAACAGTAAAACACTCAAAGCGTTTCAAGTTCAGAAACAAAGACACGTGAAAAGATAACCACAACAGCACTGTTCAGGGAAAACCTGTGTCCAACCAGGACGGAGTGAGAAATCGTGCTAGCTCTGTGAAACGAGGATCATGGAGCCACTCATTCAAAGAGTATTTACCAAGCACCCTCTACAGGCAAGGCAGGGCTCTAGGTATCTGGGCTCATCTGTGAACAAATCAAACATTCCTGCCCAGTGGCACTTAACATTCTAAGAGTGGCAAACAAACAATAAACAAAATGTGCAAATCACATGTTTAGAAAAAAGTACTCTGGAGAAAGAAGAGAACAGGAGGGCACTGGCAATGTGTGGATGGCAGGAACCAAGAGGCAAGGTCCACAGGACAAGGCAGACCTAGAGCCCGAATGCAATGGCAGCGTGCACTCAGGAGCCACAGAACGAGGACAATGCTGTGTGCCTCCTTATGGGAATCATGCACACATACTCACACACACATAACTCACACACACACTGACAAAGCAAGCCCCAAACTGTTACACATAGGAGGCAGGGAGAACGTGGGGATTTCTGCTCTATCTGCTTGTGATTTTAGTGCCTTCCAACCAGCAGGTATCACGAGGAAAGAAGTTCAGAAAGCAGACAGCTAAGGAGTATCTTGGTTGTAGTGAGAGGCTTCCCCTGTTAAAACCTGTTTCTCAATTCTGTCCTATACCTGCAAGAACTCTGTTAGATACTGATCTGGAGGCCTTATGCCCTGCAACAATGCTTCCCCTCCATTAGCTCAGTCCCAGTGATTCCCATCTCCCAAATCATCTTCACGGTAAATCACATTAAGCTTCAAGCAAAGTCACATAGAGTTCTCTAGATGTTTATCTTAGCCATGCAAATGACTAGTGTACTTACAAACTTATACTTGACCTCATCCCAAAAATGAGGTGGGATTTAAGGGACATGAGGTGGAAATGGCCAGAATCACTTTCTAATTTTAAAGCCCTGATTCTATGAAGTGATGTGTAAACTAAAAAGAACAGTTGTATACTGAATATTTTTATGAAGTTTAGCACCCCCCAAGTTTCTAAAATTTAAAACACTCAGTTTACACATGAGAGTTATTAAAAATAGATGTAAATATGGGTGATGAGAACGTTCTAGAATCAAACATTCGTTGAGGTACTAATGACAAAACTCAATGAATATACAAAAACACTGAAGCATACACTTTAAATGGGTGACTTGTTACATGAACTACATCTCGTAAAGCTGTCGTAAATGCCATGACAGGAAGACTGAGGGAAGAAATGCTGTTGCAATGATGTAGACCCTCAAAACCTTGAAGCAGGTAAACCTTCAAATTGCATCTTCCAGAATAAGAATAGCCAATTCCTGGTTTCAGGGGTTCTTCAGAGCTTCAGGCCTGGTCCCCCAAGGAATGAAGGGAAAGGCAATGGTTAATATACCAAATATTTCTTTTAAAAATAGAGAAAAACAAGACTCCAGATTCTAATCAATGTCTGGCACTGCTTCCACATGGATGGGTTTCTGCTGAGCCTCCGCTGGGGAGATCTGGTACATCTGGGCGCCCCTCACTCAGATGCGTCACCATGCAAATATCCCAACGGACTTCAGTGATGGCTGATGGTATTCCAGACTGCTTTAATATCTTCTGCTGAGAACAGATTCGTGTATTATTCATGTATGACTTATATAAGTTAAAATTTAATAGGCAAGACTTGTCTAAGAGCCTGCAGTTCGTCCTCACCTGCCTCCCAGGTGCTGGAGATACAGCAATGAGTAAGACAGCTAGGTCCCTGGCCTCAAAAGGCTTACACTCTAAGAGGCTGAGACAGCGATACTCAAATAGACACGCATTCAGGAGGCATCCAGCAAGGTGAGGTGACAGGGAGCTTCCTGAGAAAGGGTGGTCAGGAGAGGCTGTTCTAAAAGCACATTTGTTTGTTTGCTTGTTTTTCCCTCCTCATCTGTCTGAAGTAAAAGCACATTTGTATTGAGGGTGAATGACTGGACAGGAGCGACCATCCACAACTCAGAGCTCCACTGGAGGAATGGAATAAGACCGGGGGCTGGGGCAGGCAGCAAGTGGGGAGGGGCAGTTCTGATGGCAATTTTTGGTTTTTGAGTACATTATGAAGTAATGAGATTGGAAAGGCAGGCAAGACCAGCTCTAACCAGGCAGGGCATAGACTTTACTGAAGCAATGAAAAGACCATGGAGATTCTCCACCAGAAGCCCTTCCTGAACCCCGCGTAGGGCTAAATGCTTCTACCCAGAGCCATCTCTTAGTAAAACACTGCCTTCATCCATCTGTCCCTCCTCAGGTTGCAAACAGCCTCATGGAAAGAGTGTGTATTTCATATTCTTTTCATTCTCGGTGCCTAACAGTGCCCCGTACAAAGTAGATAGATGGCAGATACATGCAAAACTAAATGTGCTGTATGCCAGACACAGAACTAAGCTCTACATATACTTCAGGTGAGGAAACAGATTCCTAAGCTTCAGTCCTTGATAGAAATGAGATGAAAACCCAGCTCAGGCTAAGTCCAAGCTCTTTCTTTCCATTGCTGCTATAAACAGATGTGATGCAAATGGCTGGAAGTTGTGGGGGTGAGGTGGGGAGGGAGGTCATTAAGGTCAATTCTAGTGCAGAAGATCTTTTGAAAGAGGTAGATTTTGAAGCTTAGAAAAGTGGAAAGGAAGAGAAGGATAAGAGGGGACACAGCAGTATAACCAGAGATCCAGAAGAGATTCAATCTGATCCATAAACATTACTTCATCTAGAACCAAGCCTGTGAGAATATCTGTATCTCTGCCGAAGACCCCCAAGAGCAGAATTAAGGTCTTTCAAACTCCAGCACAGGGCCTTATACACAGCAGGAGCAAAATGAAATTAGCTCAGCCTATTTAAAAGTGAGAAAAGTCACACTTACCGTGTGCTCGTACACACACCGAGGTGGAAATTGCTCGCTTGCCAACTAGGCTAAATACCCTGGTAGCCAACATTCTGAAAGATAAAAATGTACACCTTCTCTACGAATAACAGCAAACAGCAAGGAATGAGTCTTCTTTTTTGCCCCAGAGCATTTTGGACCTAAATTCTTTTGTTTGCTTCTCCCCAACACAAATGATCCATTCTTTATTACTGACTCATCACAAAATAACCTAGGATGAGGTTTTTCGTAGTAGCTGGCATGCTTTTAAGGAGCTTCATTACAAATTAACTGCCGTAACATATAGGTGCTTCAGGCAATTAACACAACCTTGGTCTTCTTAAAAAACAAGGAGGCTGGGTGTGGTGGCTCACAACTGTAATCCCAGCACTTTGGGAGGCAGAGGCAGGAGGATCACCCGAGGTAAGGAGTTTATGAGAGCAGCCTGACCAACATGGTGAAACCCCGCCTCTACTAAAAATACAAAAATTAGCTTGGCATGATGGTGCATACCTATAATCCCAGCTACTCGGGAGGCTGAGGCAGGAGAATTGCTTGAGCCCAGGAGGCGGAGGTTGCAGTGAGCCGAGATTGTGCCATTGCACTCCAGCCTGGGCGTCGCAGCGGGACTCTGTCTTAAGACAAAAAAAAAAAAAAAGGGAGAGGCCAGGCACGGTGGATCACACCTGTCATCCCAGCACTTTGGAAGGCCAAGGCAGACGGATCACCTAAGGTCAGGAGTTCGAGACCAGCCTGGGCAATATGGCGAAAACCTGTCTCTACTAAAAATACAAAAATTAGCTGAGCATGGTGGTGGGCAGTTGTAATCCCAGCTACTTGGGAAGCTGAGAAAATCGCTTGAACCCGGGAGGTGGAGGTTACAGTGAGCCGAGACCATGCCATTGCTCTCCACCTTGGGTGATAAGAGCGAGACCCCGTCTCAAAAAAAAAAAAAAAAAAGGAGAAAAAATATTAACAAGGTGACTGAAAAAGCTAGAAAGCATCAAAGCACTGTGCTGCCGTGACAAGTTCCTTTCTTCAGGGGTTGGTGGGAGGAGGTATATAGACTAGAAGAGGAAATTGGAGAAGGCTGCCAATACACCCGGCTCTACTTCCAATCCCTGAAGAGAGCGGATAACCTAGTAGACCCCCGCCTCTCCAGGGCCCTCCTCGATTCAGGCCCATCTACCTTACACGGCCCCTTTTAAATCGACCCTTCGGAGGACTGGGGAGAGTGATTTGGGAAAATACCATCCTCGGGGCAGAATAAACAAGCATGACGTCAGGGCTGAACGCTCGCGTCCAGGTTCTCTCCTCGGGCCTAGCCCTGGCGTGGGCAAACTGCTACCTTCCAGCTGGGAAGCCCAGCGCCGCCCGGGAGCCCTGCAAAACCCGGGAGAGGTTGCAGGGACCGTTTGAAGGCGCAAGAGCGGAGGCTGCAGGCACAGAACGCGGGCCCGCCTCCCCGCAGCCGGAGCCCTCGGCCAGCGGGCGCTCCAAGGTCAGAGCCCGAGGTCAGCTCGCAAACGCGGCGCGGCCGGGGAAGCCGGACCGGGCGCTTCGTGGCGGCCCAAAGGCCGCCGCGCAGCGGCCCCCAGAGCCTGGAGCCCCCGCGGGCCGGCCTCAATGTCACCCGGCTCGGAGCCCATCCCGTGCCTCCTGCCGGCACCGGGCGGCCGGGCTGCAGACGTGCAGACTCGAAGGCTCCCGGCCCCCGACCCGGCCTGGCCTGGCCTGGCGGCGCGGCACCAATCACACACCAGCCGTCTCACCTGCCGTCGCTGCCCGCCGCGACTGCCCTCTACGCCCGGTGTCCCGCGACCGGAAGAGAGCAAGGCCGCGCCGCGGAGCACCACGGGATCGAGGAAGACTCCGCCCGCACCCGGCCGCGCGGAGGTTTCAGTGGAGCTGAAAGAGGGGAGCGCCGCGAACGTCGTAAAATGCCGGGCTGGGTTGCTTTCCGGCAGGCACTGGAGAGGCCGCTTTCCGGCGGCGCCGGGCGAGAAGCGCAAGTGTAGTCCAAGGCTGCGGCTTCCCAGGGGCGCGAGTCGCTTTTCGAGGAGTCGAGGCCCTAGAGGGGCCGGGCCTCTCGGCCGGGACTGAGTGGCCCCACCAGCCCGCGGCCGCGCTATCAGTTGTCGCCGCCTCGTCCCGCTTCTTTGCTGAGGCGCCGCGCAGCCAGGCAGCAGGTCCAGGCCTCAGCCGCGTGCCCAGGGGCCTCCGGGGCCCTCCCGGGTCAGCATGCCCGGGGTGAAGCTGACGACCCAGGCCTACTGCAAGATGGTGCTGCACGGCGCCAAGTACCCGCACTGCGCTGTCAACGGGCTGCTGGTGGCGGAGAAGCAGAAGCCGCGTAAGGAGCACCTCCCCCTGGGCGGCCCAGGCGCGCACCACACCCTCTTCGTGGACTGCATCCCCCTCTTCCACGGCACCCTGGCCCTCGCCCCCATGCTGGAGGTGGCCCTCACCCTGGTAAGCGCTTAAAGGGCCCTTCCCCGCCCTTGCAGGCAGCCTGGCCTCCCCTCAGTCATCAGAGAGGAAGCTGGCACAGCGGCCGCCCTCCAGCAGGATCCTAGGACCCGCTCCCTAGGGTCGCCGTGGCCAGGAATGGGGTCATCCACGGTGGCGCTTGGGTCTTGGTGCTGAATAAATAGCGTCTCGTAGTAGCGTCGTGGATGCTTTCAGAAGCGCCTTAAGGCGACTAGTTAGACATTAGTTTCCTGAAATCAGTAGCCTTTGTAGAAACAAGTCATCGTTAACTTGGTGAGGATTCGACAGTTTCGATTGAGGATTTCGAGTTGCAGAAAGTCTTCACGTTGTTGGGACGCTGAACGCATAGCGTTTGGTTCTTCGCACCTTCACAGAGGCGTTTCCTTTCCTGGCAAAGTGTAAATGCTGTGGTTCTTGGCTGTCGGTCCTCGAGCACCCCAGAGCTCAGACACTTTTAGAAAGGTAGTGTAGGGCGGGCGCGGTGGCTCACGCCTGTAATCCCAGCACTTTGGGAGGCCGAGGCGGGTGGATCACGAGGTCAACAGATCGAGACCATCCTGGTCAACATGGTGAAACCCCGTCTCTACTAAAAATACAAAAAATTAGCTGGGCATGGTGTCGCGTGCCTGTAATCCCAGCTACTCAGGAGGCTGAGGCAGGGAGAATTGCCTGAACCCAGGAGGCGGAGGTTGCGGTGAGCCGGGATTGCGCCATTGCACTCCAGCCTGGGTAACAAGAGCGAAACTCCATCTCAAAAAAAAAAAGAAAGAAAGAAAGGTAGTGTAGCATTGGCGTCTCAGGCCTCGCTCCCCTTGAATGTGCCTGAGCTTTGTGTAAGGAGAATTTGTTCCCGTTAGAGATCAGCAACTTATCTAGAATGTTTCCAGGGCTTTTAAAAAGTTAAAGAATTTGTGTGAAATTAAACAGCAGGAGCAGACGATCTGTATCCAACACGCTTTTATGTTTCTGCTTGCAGTGACCGCTTTATTGAAGTACAGTGGGGAAAAAAAAAGCGTAGCATGCAGGTAAACTAGTTGGTAATTGAATTTTAGGCAGCAGCTTTTCAGTGGCAGTGATGATGAAGGGAAAAAGACCATCTATAAATTCCATCAAGTTGTTAAAACCTGAAGGAGAAGTGAACTGTAGCCTCATACCTGCATACCTGAGCTGAGTTGCTGTTTTTCATTTAAGAGTAAACTGCGATGCTAAAAAATAGTCGCTAATTCATGCAAGAAGTAGCTAAGCTTGAGAAGCTTTAAGTAAAATTTCTTTGTCTGTGCTCCCCCCACCAAGTGAAAGGAAGCCATTTCATAATCTGCCATTTCATAACTTAACCTAATTATGACACTCAAGTCAGTTCTGGGCAAGCAAGAAGTATTTTTTGGCAAACAGTCCTGGCCAAAGGTTACTGGGCACATCTTTGAGTGCCTGTTAAAGTTAAACTTCGTATCATTTCCAGGTAGGATTCAGATGATTCTAATACTTAGATGATATTTATAAAATCAGCTGTTTTAACTCTAGAAGAAATGTGCTGTCAGTACTGCAACGCCACTGGGGAGTGTGTGTATATGTTTTAATCCAGGTCTTTCCAACTATCTTTTCTTTTTTTTTTGAGATAGAGTTTCACTGTTGTCGCCCAGGCTGAAGTGCAATGGCATAATCTCGGCTCACTGCAACCTCTGCCGCTCGGGTTCAGGTGATTCTTCTGCCTGAGCCTCCCGAGTAGCTGGGATTACAGGCGCCCACTCAGCACCCGGCTAATTTTTGTATTTTTAATAGAGACGTGTTTTTACCACGTTGGCCAGGCTGATCTTGAACTCCTGACCTCAAGTAATCCACCCACCTTGGCCTCCCAAACTGCTGGGATTACAGGTGTGAGCCACTGCACCTGGCCTTTCCAACCATCTTAATTGTTCTGTTCAAGAGAATTACTGGGCTCTGTGAAATGCTTTGACCTGCAGGGAGCTAGATTCATCAGCAGCATTTATGCAGGATTATTCACTTCTCCAGTAAATGTTTTTGAGTATCTGTTTTGTGTCAGGCCTGTGCTGGGGAGGGATATGGCTGTGGATGAAACGCAGTACCTGTTTACCACTTGAAGGTGCAGCAAGCCAGCGAGCACAGTACCTAAACCTGACAGGCAGGGCTCAGTAAAAACTGGCAAGGGATTCGCGAGAAGTCAGCCAGCCTAGGCTTGGGCCATCAGGGCAGTCCGGTTGCCCAGAGAAGCGGGGTGGGGGGATGTTTGAAGAGAGCAAGAGGGTGGAGTGTAAAGGGGCAGCGGGCAGAGAGAGTTGAGCAGTGGACAAATTGCTTTATAGTGACCTTGTAGATCATGCAGAGGCATTCGGGCACCATCCTGAGGACAGAGGGAAGCCACTGGAGGAGAGTGGCATGGTCAGATCTGTGTCTTCGAGTGATGGCCCCAACCTGCAGCAGAGAGGATGCTGGAGACAGGAGTACACCCAAGACTAGAGGCAGGGAGGTGGCAAAACTGAGCGCAGCGTGTGTGCGTAGAAGGGGACAGACCAGGGAGAGCAGGAGGAGAATCCAGAGGTCTTGGTGACTCATTGTGCACGGACCTAGGAGAAGGAAGTGAGGGTGACGCCTGGTTTGCTGACTTGTGTTCTGGGAGGACAGTGCGGGGGTGCCATTTGAGGGAAGACGCAGAGAAGCAGGTCTGGAGGAGAGGTGATTACTTCTATTTGGGATATGCTAAGTTTGAGATGTTCAAATGAAGAAGTCCTAGTGTTGAAAGGTGAAGAACGGGTCTGGGTACAGAGGCTGGTGGTGCGCCAGGGACTTCTGAAGCCATGAGAGTTTGTCCTATCTATCACTTGGGGACTGTGCAGGGAAAAACTCCATCCACATGCTTCCTCTGCTCTCACCACAGCAATCAACACAGAAGAAGCCTTCTGTGATCTAACGTGTAGGAGTTTTCCCCATACACCGAGCAGCGGACACCAGCTAGGTGTCCCCACATTGTGTTCTGACACTACCTACATGGAGATAGTGTCAGATCCCACAGGTAGAGGGCTCCGTGGCAAGTCCAGGCCTCTGGAACTTCTGACTCACCAGCTTCAGGTTGGGATTTCCATGGCCTCCTGTTTGGATTTGATTAATTTGCTGGAGCAACTCACAGAGCTCAGGGAAACCCTTATGTTATGGGTTTATTATGAAGGACACTGGAAAGGTTACAGACGAAGAGACACATAGGGCAAGGTATGGGGAAAGGGGCATGGAAGCTCCCGTGTTCAGCTGCCAGGAAGCTCACCGAACCCTGTCCTCTTGGGTTTTATGGAAGCTTCATGATATCAGCATTTTTTCCCCCAGGATCTAGGGGGGGCCCTCTCCTGGCCTGAGGGTCTTAAGACCCACTGTCAGCAAGGGGGAGGGGGGAATAATAGAGTGGAAGGAGGGCAGGAGAAGGTGAGACCACAGCGCCCCTGAGGCTCACGCACCTGGCATCCTAACAAGACTAACCAGGGCTGTGAGGAGCCGGGAACGGGGAGGAAGACCGGTAACTCTTACCACACCCCAGGAACGTGGCCTGGGGGACACTCTTGCTTTTGTGGGGTGAGTGGAGGAGGAGTTACAGAGCAACTGAGGATCAGCCCAGGGGTAGGAGAAGAAGGTGTGACTGCTAGCCAGGTAAAATCCTGTCAGAAACTTCCGGGAGCTTCTTAAAGAACTTGAACCTCACTTGGAATGTCAGCTATCACTTATTCTAAGCATTCTTAAGTAACCTTGACAGAGTTAAACACTTGTGTTCCTATGATGGGATATGAATGCAGTACTTGAGGGAATTAAACCCAGGACCTATAAACAACTGCATTTGAGTCGCCCGTACATGAATTTTCCCCAGGGGAGCAGGGCTGCCTCCCAAACCACGAACTTGGCAGGGAAGATGCCCAGAAGGGACCTTGCCTGCCTCCTACCTGAGCGTGAAAGGGCACCGCAGGGGGCCGCTCTGACCTTGCTCCCTCACCTAGCTCCTAGTTACACTCTGCACTGTAGACACCCAGCTTCAGCACCTCCCCCGGCCACAAGTCCCTGCCCAGCAAGTTAGGGCCACACTAGGCTCCCTGCAGTAATTACTCTTCAGCAGTGAAAACAAGCAGCCCAGGTTTTGTCCCTGCCAAGCAGTAGTTGTTCGTACTGACTTTTTTTTTTTTTTTTCCTAGAGACAGAGTCTCACTCTGTCGCCCAGGCTGGAGTACAGTGGTGTGATCTCAGCTCACTGCAACCTCTGCCTCCCAGGTTCAAGCATTTCTCCTGCCTCAGCCTCCCAAGTAGCTGCAACTACAGGTGTACGCCACCACGCCCGGCTAATTTCTTTTGTATTTTAGTAGAGACGGGGTTTCACCATGTTTCCCAGGCTGTTCTTGATCTCTTGACCTCAGGCAGTCCGCCTGCCTCAGCCTCCCAAAGTGCTAGGATTACAGGCGTGAGCCATCGAGGCTGGCCCTGTCTTTTCTTTTGTTGGCAAAAACTCATTGCCTCAGCAGTTGACAGATATGTAAAAGGCACCAGTCCAGTGCATGTGGAATAACTTTCAGAGGAAAATTTGCAGCTGGAGTCCATCCAAAAATTTTGTACTTCAATTAAGCTATTTAAATTTCTATTTAACTTTTGACTTACTGACTTTCTAACCTGAATGCAATGAAAAATCTCAGTGTTTACTGCCATAGTTTATCAGGTTCTCACCTACAGAAGATGCAATTTTAACAAAGCATCGGCTGGGCGCAGTAGCTTACACCTGGAATCCTAGCACTATGAGAGGCCAAGGCAGGTGGATCACAAGGTCTAGAGTTCAAGACCAGCCTGGCCAACATGGTGAAACCCCATCTCTACTAAAAAATACAAAAATTAGCTGGGCATGGTGGCCCACGCCTATAGTCCCAGCTACTTGGGAGCCTGAAGTGGAAGAATTGCTTGAACCCAGGAGTCGGAGGTTGCAGTGAGCCGAGATTGTGCCACTGCACTCCAGCCTGGGCGACAGAGCGAGACTCCATCTTAAAAAAAAAAAAAGCATCTAAATCCATGCTTCTGTGTAAGTGAGGCCTTATTCTCATGGCTCTGTTCTATTCAGAGAGCTTTGCATTAGAATTATTTTTGATAAGTGGGAAAGACCATAGGCTGTGCATCAAAGGGCAACATTAGATTCCTTTGAACGGCTTTTCGTTATTTTCCATTACAAAAAATCCTTGCATTTCTGCGTGCTTTTTTTTTTTAAGTACTTAACGCCTATTAACTTATTTATCCTTATAACCCTTTGACGTAGATAGTGAAGGAATTATTTCTAATAGCAGCAACCCATGAAATGCTAGTAGGAAAATTAGCTTGAACCTGTTTCTCTGATCCCTTTTTGTCCTTTTTCCCCGGTTGATTTGTGGAGCAGCTTTCTGTGCGTTCTGTTCAGGTGACTTGCTTGCCTGCCGATTAGCCTAATCACCATGATTTCAGGCCAGAGTTCTTGCTGCGGCCTCCATGTGGGGCTGCCCTGTTCTCCTCTCATCGGCTGCCCTTGAGCTCTCCCATGCCCCCTCCTCCCTCCTGGCCTTTGTTCCTCTCCAGAATATTCATGTGCTACCCTGGGCATGGGGAGAGGGCTGCTCTGGTTCCCCCTTTGAATTCTTCCCCCGAACTTCATCTTCCATCTCTGTCCTGTTGACTTCCCAAGCTTTTTCATGGTTCCCACTCCTCCTCATTTCATAGAACAATCAGCAGCTGACTTGAGACGGAGCGTTCCTTCAAATAGCAATCCCTCTACTTCTCAACTGCAAGGCCTACTTTGTGCTACAGACAGGAAGGCTCAGCAGGTTACCCTCAGCTTGTTGGTAAGTGGCAAGTTGCAGTCCCTGCCTCGCCTTCTGTACAGTTACTGTACAGTGACAGGGGCGTTGGGGGATAGTGCGGGAGTTAGCAAGGCTGCTGCAGGAAGTTAGTGCCTCTGGGCAGAGCCCCGTTGGGAGTGAATGGGACGGCCCCAGCCCTTCTATTAGTTCTCTCCCATGTCTGGAACAGAAGGAGCTGAAAAGGGCGTTGAACAGAGGTTGGGAGACTCCTGCCAAAGTAAATGAAACTGCATGAGCAGATGCAGAATGTGGAAGCTGTCTGTATTTATTGTCAGTTTGACTGCATTGACAACAGCCTCCACAGAGTTTTTGCCTGAACTTTTATTTTCATCTTAATTTTTCACAAGGTGCACATCAGAGTGTGGGGTGTCACACAGCAAAACAGGGACATGGAAATAGATCTGTTGGGGACAGAGGTTGAGTGGCTTCTTAGCCCTTGCCTTGCCTCACTTCGCTTCGGAGGAAGCTAGTTGCATTGACTGTAGATGCCACTTAAATCCTCAAATGATCCTCCCACCTCAGCCTCCCAAGTATCTGGGACTACAGGTGTGTGCCACCCTGTCTGACTGATTTTTAATTTTTTTGTAAAGACAAGGTTTCACCATGTTGCCCAGGCTGATCTTGGACTCCCGGTTTTTCATACAGGAGCCATTTGGGCTGAGGGCAAGATCCTGCAGCCACTGGAGACCTGGCTGCCCCACCCACACCCACACTCCCAGCACGCCTCATCCTCTTCCACCAGCTCACTCCACTCTCACCTGACATCTAGTTCCAAATTCCAGACCATCAGAGGAAGCTGCCCTTCTTGTTAGAACTTGTCCACCCTGCCTCTGTGTGCTGAGGCCTGGCCAAGTCTCCGTTCCTCCCTTCGAGTTCTCCATTCCCTAGTTGATGAACTGGCTATATGTGCCCCTCACAGGCATACATAGAGCTAACTTGGTTATTCTTGTTTGTGTCATTCTGAAGCCAGACTGGCGCTTCTGTGACCTGATTCACTTTAAGGGCAGGGCAGCCTCTTCAAAGAGGTTTGCTGGAAGTTTCAGGTCTTGACGTTTTTCTGCTGGAATTTGGTTGGGCTCTTGGAGTTTTTCTTACAGGAATTTGTCCCTTAACAGGCAAAATCTAAATTGAGAGGTACATAGTGTTTGTCACAGGAATCATCTTTTGTACCAGGTGCTTTCTGTACTATGAGAGCAGGTACAAGGTGACACCATATGTGTTTACTGGGCTACAAGTCCTGACCAGGTGGCTCCATCAGCCCAGGAAAGGTGGAGGAGCCAGCTGAGACTCTGCTGGGGGTCTTTAGGAAGTTGTCTGTAGCTAAATAAAAATAAAATATGTCCTGTGCTTTTCCTAGAAAACGTTGTATGGTGTGGTCAACTGAGTAGTAACCCCCCAGATAATGTCAACGTCCTAATCCCCAGGCCTTCCATAGCAAAAGGGACTTTGCAGATGTGATTAAGAGCTTGGGGTGGAGAGATTATCCTGGATTATCTGGGTGTGCCTCATGTAATCACAAAGGCCTTTGTAAAAGGGAGGCAGGAAGGTCAGAGTGAGAAGTGAAGGATGATGGAAGCAGAGGTCAGAGTGATGTGGCCATGAGCCAAGGAATGCGGGCAGCCTCTAGACGCTGAAAAAGGTAAGGAAAAGGATTCTCCCCTAGAGCATCCTGAAGAAGCACGGCTCTGCTGACCCTTGTAGACTTCTGACCTATAAGATAAAAAAATTTTGGCTGGCATCATCCTTAGCAAACTAACACAGGAACAGGAAACCAACAAAACACCGCACGTTCTCATAAATGGGAGCTGAACAATGAGAACACACAGACACAGGGAAGGGAACAGCACACACAGTGCCTATCAGAACGGGGGAGCGAGGGGAGGGAGAGCATCGGGACAAACAGCTAATGCTCGTGGAGCTTAAAACCTGGGTAATGGGTTGATAGGTGCAGCAAACTGCCAAAGCACGTGAATGCGTCTGTAACAACCTGTGTGTTCTGCACGTGTCCCAGAGCTTTAAAACTTAACACATGCTTTAATCAAGTACAGTTTATTTCAGAAATGGAAGAAATTAGGGAATTAGAAGTTACAAAATCCAAAAATATATACATTAAAAATTCTAAGAAAAACAATCATGATAATCTCAATGGATGGCGAAAAAAGCCCTCAATAAAATTTATTACTTTCCTTAAAAAAAAAAAAATGTTTTGTCTGGGCATGGTGGCTTGCACCTGTAATGTTAGCACTTTGGGAGCCAAGGCTGGAGGGTTGCTTGAACCCAGGAGTCCAAGATCAGCCTGGGCACTATGGTGAAACCTTGTCTTTACAAAAAATTTAAAAATTAGCCAGACAGGGTGGCACACACCTGTAGTCCTAGCTACTGGGGAGGCTGAGGTGGCAGGATCACTTGAGCCGAGGAGTTCAAGGCTTCAGTGAACTGTGATCTCACCACTGCACTATAGCCTGGACAGTGGAGCGAGACTGTCTCAAAAAAAAAAAAAGTGTTTTTTTCAGCCACTAATTATGTGTGACTTGTCACAAGGGCAATAGGAAACTGAGACAGTGGCCAATCTATGAAAATAAGGGCAGCCTGCACTGGAGAGCATGGATAGGGACGCCTCAAGGGAGGACACACTCAGGAGGCCGGCTCAGGATGGCAGATGAAGGCTGGGAGCATGGTGTGAAAGGATCAGCTAATCAGGGAACTTGACCAGATTTAGAGCTGGGCCCTTTGAGAGCGGATAGAGATGTTTGTTGTAAGCAGCAATAGAAAGCTTCTGGAATCTGTTCCATTCAGGGGTGATAGAAACAGAATATGAGTTGTTTGGGAGCTGTTTTCAGCAAAGTCACAGTGATAGCACCATTATAGATATTTTAGGGACATAATCCTGATCTTTTAGGTGGATAACCAGAATGTCTAGTTGGTTCACTGAGCCCTAGTTTTGACCCAATATGGGAATTCATGAGCTCTTAGGCGGCCCGAAATGTCCTAATCCTGTGCAAGCTAGGGACCCTCGGACTGTAACTGTCTTGTCTGCTTTTGGTCACGAAGGAGACTCAGAGGCCCAAACCAGAATTCAAAAAAAAGAGCAGTAGGATTGTGTTTAAAAAACATACACACATTTTTAGCCAGTTAATTCACTGCAAAAAAAAAAAGGTACCAATTTTGTTTCCTCTTGTGCAGACTGAGAATAGACTTTATTGCAGTGTATTAAAAATCCTTATGACAAAACAGAATAGCCTTTTGTTGTTTTTAATAACAGCCTTAGACCTGCAGGAAGCTACATCTGATAAGAAACATGGTATCATAAAAGCAATGCCAAAATGTCAATGGTCCACCTCTATGCTCCCATTTCAGAGCACACCGTAGAGAATTCAGGACATAGGCATATGTGCAGGCATACGCATATGTGCACCTTCCTAACTTTGTGCCTCTTTACCCAACACCCCAGCTGAAGGGGATGTCATGATGTGGTGCTCAGAATGCTGAAAGGGGGTATTAAAAGACTTGCTTTGGCCAGGTGCAGTGGCTCATGCCTATAATCCCAGCACTTTGGGAGGCCGAGGCAGGCGGATCACCTGAGGTCAGGAGTTTGAGACTAGCCTGACCCACATGGTAAAACTCTGTCTTAAAAAAAAAAAAGACTTGCTTTGAAAGGTACTGAGATTCCCCTTCATGCTTTACTCTTACCTGGTTGTGCAAACTTAGAACCTCTCTAAGCTTTGTTTCCTTAACTATGAAGGATTGATTTAAATAATTTTAAGGATTTCTCAAGCCCCAGAAAGCCCCACTTATTTATAAGAGAAGGTGGGTAAAGATGATCTCCCCTCTGACTCTCCACAGCACTGGACTGTTAGTACCTGTAGACAAAAGGGCCTCCCGCTGGGACTGAGGAAGACGCCATTCCTTATGTTCGAAGTCTGCCCTTCCTGACCATTTTTTCCTGAGTCCTAGCCTTTCTTCTGGGGAGCAGGGTATAGGATTAAGATTCTGTCCTGTCTTGTCCCAGCATGTGGGGTGGGGTCTCTATGCTTGATATTTTTTGTGACTTTATATTTAAGGGAGAATCATTTATCTTTTCCTGGTTTTTGTTTCTCTTTCAGATTGATTCTTGGTGCAAAGACCATAGCTATGTGATTGCTGGTTATTACCAAGCTAATGAGCGAGTAAAGGATGCCAGGTAGGTGGATGCGGAACCCTCTGCAGGCGAGAAAGTGTGCGCATGATGGGCAGAGCCCGTCTCTCTTGTGCTTTTCAACCAGATACGAAACCTGTGGGCCCCACGCCCCTTCCCTCTGTGCTTGTTTCTAGTATTTGAGGTGAACTGTGGTGTGGATAATTCTAAACAGAAATTCCAAACATTTCTCTTAACTTTGGGTTTCTGTTTTGTGTCTTCTTTATTTTGCTTGAAGAGAATTCATACAATGAAGGTGACATTCGGGGCTCCAGTTTCTGTCCCTGCTCAGCTCTGCCTTGCCTCCCCTTCCCAGACCAGGGACGGTGTCGGGTGGAGCACTGGGACGGAGTGCTGCTCTATTTGCTGGTAGATAGAACAGCCTTTAGGTTAGGGTCAATACTCTGATGAAAATGTGGTATTTGCTGCCCCCTTTATACTGGCCCCAACTTCCTTTTATCAGGATCCTTCCCCCACTGAGGCTCTCACTAATAACAAAGCTGAGAATTTTTTGTGTGTCTGTGTCATCTTGGCCCCAACAGAAAAGGAGATGACACACTCAGGTTGGGATAATCTGAGAAGGGCTTAATAAACAGGCTGTTGACAAAGACGTGGGCTGTAGAGAAGAACGCACAGGGGTCATAGAGTAGCCATGGCTGGCGACAACAGCCCTGGTCGTCCCTCGGCTCAAAGGGCAGGGAGGAAGGAGCTGGTTAAAGAAGTCCATCTTGAGAACAGTGTCCTTGGGCAGGTGGCCACAGCCAGCTTGACGTGGCCTCCCATCGGGAGGGGTGGCCCACAGCAGTCACTACATCATGTCCCTCTTCCATTTTCCTTTGGCTGAACCCAGCCAGAAGCCAGAGGGGCAGCTAGAAAGTGTCCACACAGTACATCACGGGGGTATGTGTCAGGCTGCCCTGACGTGGCTTGCTCACGTTGTCAGATAGAGCCGACCCTCCAGTGTCTGGGGAGATGAGGGTGCAGTGAAGGGTCCTGGCGTTAGGTCCACTTGCTCAGTAAAGATGAGAAGGTGAGCTTGAGCACTCTGGAAATAATACAGTGAGCTGGTGGCAGCATTGCTGTCACCGATGAGGCACCATCGCACTTGAGAAATACATTTCTTTTACCCTTGGAGGGCTGGGTCCAGGCACAGAACCTGAGGGAGACCGATGTCCTAGGAGATGCTGGGCTCAAAGCAAGTCCTTCGAAGCGCCTGCCGGGTGGTTGGGAGCGCATGGGAGCCCCGTGCATGCTGGCTCCTCTGCTGCTTCCTCTGGGCCCATGGGCCTGCCCTCCTCAGCTCATCTCTTCTGACTCTCACTTCTGGGACGCCCTCTATTTGATACCACCTGCCTCCCTTTGTCGATGACTCGGTGTCTTCTGTCCCTCGCTGAGCAAGAGCCTGCCCACAGGGCCACATCCATCTTAGTCTTTGTTAAATGAAAGACTAGGCGTGGGCTGCCGCAGGGGCTGAGCTGTGTGCTGAGGAAAGCGCAGCACTCTGTGCCTTGCCCTCACGTGGCTAAGTTGAACATGAAGGGCGATGCAGGACAGCCACCCCTGCAAGGGGCTTGGTGGCAGGGGCCCGGGGACTTACACCCTGTGGAATGATCCAAGAAGCCCCAGGGCATGGTGTCCTGTAAAGCAGGCCCTCGAGAGTGGGCAGGGTCTTGTCAAGCGCAGACATGGAGACTAGGAGATCAGCATTCCCGGCTGTGGGACAGCAGACACGCGTGGGGATGGGGTAGGGGCAGGGGCTGGAGCCGTGCCCACATGGAGGGAGATGCTAGGAGGTGAGGCTGCACAAGTAGGTTGGGCCACACCTGAGGGCTCCTCCGTGCTCAGAAGCGTTTTGAACTTCACCTTGCGAGCAGTGGGGAGCATCCTCGGCAGGAAGGTGGTCCTAAACCAAGCAGCGTCTCCCAAGGCTGCTCCTGCAGAAGACAGGAGACTGGGCAAGTGGGAATGGCACCAGGTTGCCAAATGAATGCAGGGGCCTCCCTTTCCTTAACCCCCCACCCACAAATTCATGCCTGGCACGGTCGCCCCACACGGACCCGCACAGGCTCTCCTGTCCTCCTCTCTGCGTGCGCCTCATCTGGCTCCCAGCCCTCATGTTCTTGCCTCTGCTGACCTCATTACAGTCCAGCCTGGAGTTATCCTACTTAGACACAGTTTTCCTGCTCTCCATACCTTCTTCTAGATTGTCTTCCCTGTTCTCACCTAGTCCACGTCCTTCTGCGTCCTCCAGGAGATGTTGCAGTCCTTCATGAATACTGACTTTTAAATGCATCCTGAGCAGCCATTTGTCAGATCTGTAGAGAGGGTAAACCTCAGCTAGGGGTCTGCCACCCTGGAATAGGCAGTCCACCCCTGGTGTGCCCCCGTTGTCTTGAGGAGTAAGCCTCAGGTAGCTAATGCTGTCCTAGCCCTGGGCTCTATTGGGTCATTTTATTTAAGCCTCACAGCATTGCACAAGTGAAGAAACTCCAGCCAGAGAAAGTGGCTTCACAGAGGCCACACAGCTTAGGAGCTCAGGAGCTAGGATCTTGCCAACTTCTGACTTAAGTACAGTTTTGCTTCTGTCTGGAAAACTTCACCTCTCTTCAGCCAGACCTAGCTGAAAACTTGTTCTTCTTATTCTAGAACTATCGCCTGATTCACAGCGTCTTACAGTATGATTTGGAGGCAGGTAGACCTAGATTCAAATCGTAGGTGACTTTTAACCTCCTTGGGCCTCCGTGGCCTTGTCTGTGAGATGGAGCTGAGCTCATGCCTCAGAGAGTAACCATGAAGACAGAATGAAATGGCGCACAGTGTGTTTGGCCTTGTGCTTGCTTTACCGTAATGGCTGGTATTGTTACTAGTGCTGCAATTACTTTCTCAATCATACTGTTCTACTGTGGTGTTTATACCTTTTATGAATTTCCTAAACTTTAGGTCATTCCATCAAGTTTTATTCTATGATTCATTGTTCCTGGTGTTTTGCTTCGTCGCTAGCATTTTATATGGGCAGGTTTCAGTGCCTGGCCCAGGCCTGAGGCAGACGCTCAGGAAGAAGCTTTTAGATACACAGTCTAATATTGCACCTCCATGCTGGCCTGCCATGGTGCTGGTGGGAGGGTTGAGCAGAGTGGTCTGCCTTCGGGGTGCCGGCAGTTTTGGCTGGCAGCTGGCTCTCCTGGGAACAAGGAGTTACCGACTAGCAGGACACAAAGCATGGCAGTCTTCGTTAGGGAATGAAGTGGCTCAGTACTGGAGATTTAGTGTCTAAGACAGGAATGCAAAGTTGGCAGCTTTTTCAAATACTTGGACGTTCATTAATTACAAATTTGTTTTAGGGGGGTGGGGACGGAGTCTTGCTGTCACCCAGGCTGGAGTACAGTGGCACGGTCTTGGTTCACTGCTACCTCTGCCTCCCAGATTCAAGCAATTCTGTCTCAGCCTCCCAAGTAGCTAGGATTACAAGAACCTACCACCACACCCAGCTAGTTTCTGTATTTTTAGTAGAGACGGGGTTTCGCCATGTCAGCTAGGCTGGTCTTGATCTCCTGACCTCAAGTGATCCACCTGTCTCAGCCTCCCAAACTGTTGGGATTACAGACGTAAGCCACCACACCCAGCCAACTACAATTTTTTACACTTCTTTTAAAATAATAAATTTTAAGCCATGGTGGATCACACCTGTAATCCCAGCACTTTCAGAGGCCAAGGCGGGAGAATCATTTCCACAAAAAAATACGAAAATTAACTGGACATGGTGGCGCACGCCTGTGGTCACAGCTACTGGGGAGGTTGGGGCAGGAAGATTACTTGAGCCTGTGCAGTTGAGACTGCAGTGAGCCATGGTCTTGCCACTGTACTCCAACCTGGGCAAAGGAGCAAGACCCCATCTCAAAAATTGGCAAATAGATAGGTAAATGCTAAGAGTTCTTGAGCATCTAAAATGGTAGTTTTTCTTAAGTATTTCTTCACCCTCTTCCCAATAAAAATCACCAAGCACATGTAGCATTAAAAGTATGAGGGAAAGGACTTTGCAAGCTCCTTGTAGCAAGCGGCCCTGCCTTCTGCTTTCCGAGTTCCTCAGCAAATGCAGGAGCAGGCATAGGTGTACATGGGCACCCTGAGGAATGTGTACCTGCTCCTCACCATGTGCTGTCAGTGCCATGGGGACCTGGCACTCACCGACTCCTGATCGATACAGTGAAGCACTGCCTTGTCTCTGCACTGGGAGCTGCCATCATGCTGCTTTCTTAAATACAGTTTGCTTCCACCTGGAAACCTTCCCCTTCCCTCTTAAGTCATATTTTTCTTAACACTGCAGACTTACAATCAGTACATCACTTTGTCAATTTTGAAAATAAAAATAGAAACATAATTTGTTTTCATAAAAAGTAAATCACAAGGGAAGGATTGTAATTGTATACAGTGTGTGTTGTTGATTAACTCAAAAAAATTCATGTATTTTTGTGGCTGTTAAATATGGATGGCTCTCGGTTCCTGCCTCAAAAAGCTGAAACTCTTAATTTTGCAGGGCAGATAGGATGCACAAAAGGAAAGCTGCACGTTACACAGGCTCCTTGTTGGAGCCTCTTAGAAATGAATCCTCAGAACTCCAGTGGGGCGGGGGTTGGGGGTGGCTCATCCAGGGCGATTTGGCAGGGGTTTGTGGCAAGGGTGGCATGTCTTCTGGGCACTGGAAGAGGGGAAGCAATTCAGTAAGGAGAGCTTGGTCTGGAGGGCAGACAGGGAACAGTGTGAGTGGAACAAGAAAGGCATGTGAGGGAGAAAACATAGGCAGATTTATTGAAATTAAAGACACAGCATTGCTCCTGCGAATAAGCACGGTAGTTCAGTTCACCATGAGGAAGGCCCGACTGCCAGCTGAGGATGGCAGCCTTCGTTTTGCAGGCAGTGGTGAGCAATGGTCTGTGGGGCTGTGAGCACCAGGGGGACGCGATGGAAGTTCTGTTTTAGGAAAATTCAGTTAAGGAAAATTTTCAGGTTACATCGGATAAGAAGAGCCTAAGCTTAGCTTGGTGGCATGTGGCTGTGGTCCCAGCTCCTTGTGAGGCTGAGCAAGGAGGATTGATTGAGACCAGGAGTTTGAGGCCGTGATCATGCCTGTGAATAGTCACCATGCTCCAGCCTGAGTGATAGAGTGAGACTCTGTCTCTCTCTTTTTTTTTTTTTTTTGACACGGAGTCTCACTCTGTCAGCCAGCCTGGAGTGCAATGGCGCAATCTCAGCTGACCACAACCTCCACCTCCTGGGTTCAAGCGATTCTCCTGCCTCAGCCTCCTGAGTAGCTGGGACTGCAGGTGTGCACCACCACGTCCGGCCAATTTTTGTATTTCTAGTTAGAGACAGGGTTTCACCATGTTGGCCAGGCTGGTCTCAAACTCCTGACCTCAAGTGATCCACCCACCTCAGCCTCCGAGAGTGCTGGGATTACAGGCCTGAGCCACTGCACCCAGCTGACCCTGTCTCTTTAAAAGCAGAACAAGCGAGTCTAGAAATTGTGAGACCCTTTAGGGAGCAGTTCCAGAAGCCCCTGACTAAGGTGCAAGTCTGAAGGAAATGAATGGCAGGGAGAATGCAGGAGGGAAGGGCAGAGAAAGGACCTGTGGTCTACAGGGTGGGGAAGAACAAAGGGAAAGGCGGCCTCAGGTTGGAGAGGCTGGAAACAGAATGCGTTGGCCTGCCTGAGCTTGGTAGGTTCCCACAGGGAGGCTTTTAAGGGGCTAGCGATCTTTGGACCATCAAGCAGTGCTCAGGAGACTTCCAAAGTGCTGCTCTGCAGGCAATGGGTAGACGGCAGATTGCGCAGAGCTGTGGGGAGGACATGGAGCAAGACTAGCAGCCTATTAAAGAAGTTCAGGAAACAGGCTTGGAAGGGAGGAAGGAAGTTGGACAGCGGCTAGAGGGAACCAGTTAAATGCTTTTGTTTTTCCCTGAAAATAAAGACTTACACAGATTTGAAGGCAGAACTTGGGCCAGAGCACAGAAAGAATATACATAAGGCCCCCAAGGAGAAGGCCCCTTCCGGCCATAGGTTAGAAGCACTGTGTTTGGAGACGTGGAGCAGGAATGGTGTAGGAGCCGCTCTGTGATTCACTCCATTAACTTCAGGTAGAAAGGTGTCACTCATAAGGGTTCGGTGGAGGCAGCGCCAGAGCCAGGCATTGAAGCTCATGAGCATGGAGAAGATGTTCAAGGCTGAGGATTCCTAAAGCGGGATGGACTGCCAGCTGCCCTGAGGTCGCTCTTGTTGCAGTGGACAGGTTGCTTTGCTAGCGTGCAGATGGAGAAGGCGGGCCCAGGAGGCTTGGAGTTTGGCCCCGGGCTGGCAGGCACACAGCAGCGCAGTTTATCTGCCTGCTTCAGGCCACTCTCCGCTGGATTCCTGGGAGCCTTCATAAGGAGATGCCCTCTCAAGATCCCTATCACCAGGGCTTTCTGGTTGGAGGGAGGCAAAGGCCTGTTTGCATGGTATGCCCAGTTGCCCAGCAGCTTTCCCTGTCCTTGCTGGCCACACCCATCACAGTGCAGCTGTAGTCACCAAGAGCCACTTGAAATGGGCGAAACGTATTTACCTGGCGGGAGAACCCCCATGATCACAAAGCTGACCTTTCCACGGCAAGGCTCATCCATTGCACTCCAGATGAGCTGACTCCTGTGGTTTCTTCATATGTGGGGAACTGCACTCACTCTCCTCTGCAATAAAAATACGTAAGTAGGCTGGGCACAGTGGCCCATGCCTATATGCACTTTGGGAGGCCAAGGCAGTAGGATTGCTTGAGGCCAGGAGTTCAAGACCAGCCTGGGCAACATAACAAGACTTCGTCTCTACCAAAAAAATAAAATTGACTAAGTGTGGTGGCATCTGCCTGTAGTCCCAGCTACTCAGGAGGCTGAAGTGGTATTGCTTGAGCCCAGGAATTCAGGGTTACAGTGGGCTGTGATTGGGCACTCCAGCTTGGGCAATGGAGCAAGACCCTGTCTCTACCAAAAAATTCAATAATAAGTAAACAGGCGAAATGAGCACCTGCAGCACGTTGGCTTTGCCAGTCTCTCTGTCATTGCTTGTTCAGTCTTGGTGGTGTGACTGTGCCTTTTGTAAACAGTGTTGAATGGCATTGACTGGAAGGTGGTGGCCTGACTGTGTTTCTTTGGCAGTCCAAATCAGGTTGCAGAGAAGGTGGCCTCCAGAATCGCCGAGGGCTTCAGTGACACTGCGCTCATCATGGTAAGTGGCTTCTGTGCTCCTGGCGAGGCCCCGCGCCTCCTCTGGCCCACCTGGAGCTTGCTCTGCAGCGGTTTCCTTCCCGCTAACCCCTTCACTCATTTATCCGCTTGAGACCATTGCCAACTCTTGCAGTTTCTCCCAGCTGCAGACCTAGGGCTGTCAAATCCCAGGCCGTGGCTCGTGTGCTCCCGCATCACCACACAAGTGGGAGTGGGGTCCCCTGCCAGCTGCGCCACCACTTGGGAACCTGTTAGAAATCCGAATTCCAGGCACCCACCCCAGATGCCACTGAATCAGAAATGTGGGGGGCAGGGCCCAGCAGTCCATGTTAACACACCTGCCAGATGATTCTGATGCGAACACGCCAAATGTGAGAAGCACTGGATTAGAACAGCCAGCACAGCCTCTGGGGCGCAGGGAAGGAAGGCGCTTGCGTGTGAGCCGATGACCTCGAGGGCCTTGCTGAACAGCCTTGATTCAGACAGAATCCTAGGATGAGGGAAGAAGTCACGTTTGGAAGCTTCGCTTTTGTGAAAAACCAATGAAGGACTTGCCGTTTTCCTGCATAACACAACAGTTTTTCTCAGGCCAGGCCCTCGTGCCACACCACAGACCGGCTCTGTGGGAAGAGTTCTGCCTAGCCAGCGTGGGTGCTGCTGCAGGGAGAGCTGAGGAGGCGCCTGCCGCTACTCTTCAGCTAGCATTCTGTTCACTCTCGTGTCCTTTGCCTTGTGCTCAGGTGGACAACACCAAGTTTACGATGGACTGCGTAGCGCCTACGATCCACGTGTACGAGCACCATGAGAACAGATGGCGGTGCAGAGACCCACACCAGTGAGTGCCGCCGCTCTCGCCTGCCCCGCCCGTGTTTTCAGTTAGCGTTTTCTCCAGAGGCGTGAATCCAAGCATATTCCCTGACACCTGTAGGCCCCAGTGCTCCAGCGCTTCCAGGCAGTAGAGGGAACTTCCCTCCCCGGGCCCTAGGGCAGAGACACTCTTCCCAGGCCTTTGCTTTGATGCATCTGTGGCCACTCAGAAAGCTTCAGTCATCTGCCTCCAACTTTTTCAGAATTCCATGTGAAGGGCATCCCTTCCATGTATTAACCATGTTTTCTGTGCTCTACCTACGTCTTCATGCGGTTACAGTGCCCATGGCTCTCAGTACCCTGCATCCTCCCTCCTCATACCACTGTGCATGTGGCTGGCCTTCTCTTGATGCTGTTTACAAGCCGCCCGTTTTCACTGTTAGATGCTGACTTCTTCATGTTTGACCCGTAGTGACTACTGTGAAGACTGGCCAGAGGCACAGAGGATCTCAGCATCGCTCCTGGACAGCCGGTCCTACGAGACGCTCGTGGATTTCGACAACCACCTGGATGACATTCGGAATGACTGGACAAACCCAGAGATCAATAAAGCTGTTCTGCACCTGTGCTAGGCAGGCGTCGCTGTCACTGGGCTCTGGGCACTTCCACTACGTCGAAGAAGAAAACCTATTTTTAAATGTAAATAAAATATCTTGTATCTTGTGTGGAAAGCTGACCATTTTAAGAAGTGGCATGTGCCTTGAAAGGGGGCAGAGTGTTGAGTCGGTCATGTTGATAACACACAGTCTCTAGAAGAGGTGCAGACATCCCGTCTGACTGTCCCTGTGGACTCTTTCTCTGTTGTATGTTGCTATAATCCTCCAAATCAAAGCTCTTTCTGCTTGTGCAAGATTGTTCCTATTAAACAGTTTTAACTAACCTTTTATAATCTGGAGAGAATACTTTTTAAGGCTTATCTTTTTTAGAAAAAAAAAAAAAAAAGCCCACGTCTTATACGTCAATGAGTGTGTTTGTGAGTTTTTATCCTGTTTGAATTTTGATGTCGTCCAGGCATCTGGGATCAGGGTAGACCCGTGGAGTGCTGGTGCTGAGCTGTTGGAGAAGCTCTGCGTGGGTGTTTCTGTGGTAGGCTGGGCTGTGAACAGCACTGCGCGTGGAGTCGGCTCACAGAGCCACTGCAGCTCTGCACAACGGGAGTGACACCACTGATGCCAGAGAAGCCTTTATCGTTAGGGGCAAAAGCAAACATCTCTGGGAACAGGAGCTCGGTGCGGTGCTCCCCAGTTACCCAGAAAGCTCACGTGCCTGCAGGCCCAGGAGAGGGGAATGATCATTTCTTTTGTATTAGGAAAAACAATATGTGGACTTCCTGAGCTGTACAGAGTAGCGTCTGTGCTTTCATACTTACAACACTTGGTCGAGTTTTCTAACCAAATCGTAGAAAATTGAGAGGGAATCGTTATGGTACCTTTACCTTTTTCCTTTCTATGTGAATTATTTTGTACAAAGTTCAGAGAGTGGTACCTTTCCTGTCTTTTCTTGGACTACATGGAGGAATTTGTAATGATGGGTGTGGCGTATTGAAAGGGTTTGTGATACAGCAGTCACTATTTTAACACAAAGGAAAGAATTCAGACGTCGCTACAATAAATGTGCGTTATTTAATCCACCAAATTCTCTCTTCCCCTTTCTTCTAATACCTCTTACTCTTGATTTTTTAAGCTGGCGTTCTTTCACGTGGGGAGCACAGGAAAGAGTGAGGTGCCTGAGCACCCCCTTCTCTCCCCCGCCCTTAGGTGCCACAGCGTCAACAGCTGGAGCAAGGTAGGCAGTATTGTTCAGAATGGGCTTGGGTTTGTTTCATAAAGGGAGAAGAATCGCCTCCAGCATTTGCTCATAAGAAGCTGTTTTGTCCTGAGACTGAAACAGGAGCATAGGCCACCTAACAATGAGAAGTCCGGGGAGCTGGCAGAGCTGCTTGGAATGCAGGTGTGGTGAAGGTTAGTTTAAAAATACACCCTTCCTAAAGCCCTGCAAGGTTGTTTTCCCTCTGTGTCACCTCCCTGTAGAATTATTTTCCTTGGTTCTCTTGCTTCCCAGGAGGGTACGCTGTTCTCCATTTTGGATTTATGCCAAAGCTTAAACTACATACCTGTTCCCTGTCTGTGGCTGAGTCAGGCTTAAATTTTCTAAAGAAAGTATATGAGATACCCTGAAGCAAAGGATATATTTGTGAATAAGCCAAAGCAGATCTCCAAAGTGCAGATACCTGCTCCTGTATTCCTTGGGAAAATAGCAGAAGCCTCTGCGGAGCCCCTAGACCCTATGCTGACACCTCTCTCTCGGTCTCCACATACTGTGCTATGTGGCCTCTGCTGCCTCCCTCTTACCATCCCCCCAGAACATAGAGCCTGGCCCTGAGCTTAGGTTCTGCCTTGCCCCACCCAGGATGAAAGAACAAGCCTGTTGCAGAGCCACCTGAAACTTTACACTCTGCCTTTTTGTGGAAAGGAATTGGAGGAGCAACACAGTATGTTTGTATGTTGAAAATTTGCCTGACAAAATGAAGCCAGGTCCAGCAGCGTCTACCTGGAGTTCCGACTACTCAGGAGGCTGAGCAGGAGGTTGCTTTGAGCCCAGGATTTTGAGCCCAGCTTCAACAACTAGCAAGACCTTGTCTCTTAAAAAGCAGATATATCTGAGAGGAGTTGCACCTACGTTCACGAACATTTAGAGACACCTCCCTTTAGAGCCAGCCATCTGCTTCCAGTCATTCTGGTGGTCATTTTCGTCTTTCATAGCATCCATCCATTCAGTAAGATACATACATTATTAGTTTATATGAAAATGTCATTTTCTATTTCTAATCAGGGTTACCTTTAAGAACCGAGGATAGTAAACATGAAAGATAGGCAGTAACTGCATAAATACTTTAAAAAGCACTGCACTTACTGCAGAAAAAGCTTTGCTAACTCAAATGAAATTGGATTCCTTTAGAATAGAAAACTAAGAAATCTTAGTAATTTAGATGTTCAAGTCAATTTTCCATGGATCTGGTGTTGGTAAGTCTCCTAGACGTAAAAAGTCTGTGTATAATTAGCTCTGGTTTATTTTGTTTTTAGACAGGGTGTCATTCTGTCACCCAGGCTGGAGTGCAGTGGCAGGATCGTAGCTCATTGCAACCTTGAACTCCTGGGCTCATGTGATCCTCCGCTCTGTCCTGATATTACTTGAATAGCTTATTTTTCTGACGGTTGTCTTGAAAAATTTGTTGTTTTTGCACATTGTGTTTCTCAGCTTTTCACACCTGCCTTTTGTTGTTTTGCATTCGCAAGTTGGCGTTTCCAAAACCTTTTTAGCGTTAACACTTCTCTTGCGCAGTAGCTACTTTATGGCAACCTGGTAAATGGCAGCAGAAAAATAGCCTTGAGCAGCAAACTGTATACCCCATAGACATTTTTAGCAATTGCAGTGAAGAGAGCTGAACTTAAAAATAGACTTCCGCTTTAGTAATTGACATTTCTTGAGGCTTCCCATCAACTCTTAGTGCCTCTTAGGCATTGGACTTTTGTTTTTTTCGGTTCAATAAAAAGCCTAGTAGGAATTGTTAGGGTTGCCCTTGCCAAGTGCTCAGGTATGTGGTGTCTTAATCTGACTTCATTTCCATACATCTCAGAAGCCAGGAGATAATGTAAATATTTTTATCCTCACAGAGTTGACTTGTTACTCCTTAAAATGTTCACAGTATCCTTGAATGGGACATAATACCTTATCGAGTTTGCTATTTCTAATCACCGGCTGGGCGCAGTAGCTCACACCAGTAATCCCAGCACTTGGGGAGGCCGAGGCTGGTAGATCATCTGAGGTCAGGAGACCTGCCTGACTAACATGATGAAACCCCATCTCTACTAAAAATACAAAAGTTAGCCAGGTGTGGTGGTGTGCGCCTATAGTCCAAGCTACTTGGGAGACTGAGACAGGAGAATCGCTTGAACCCAAGGGAGGTTGCAGTGAGTCGAGATCACACCACTGCACTCCAGCCTGGGCAACAGAGCAAGATTCTGTCTCAAAAAAAAAAAAAAAAAAAAAAAAATCTCGTTCTTCTGAGGAGACTTTTTTCCCCTTAGGATTAACTTCTTAGAGAGGACGTTGCAGGTTTCTGAAGTGCTGCCATTGGAGAAGTGATCTGAAGACTTCTGTGGAATATGAGATCTAGCCCAGCTTTAGAACAGCCGAGAATCGTGTTCTTGTCTTTTGCTTTCAAAGCCGAGTGGCAGGCACCCGCACAGCGGCCACTTGAGTTTGACTAGAGGAGCCCTTCGGCTCCCACTTGCTGTGTTACTTTGTAAAGCCGAGTAGCATCCTGTATTTAGTGCTGACTGAAAAAGTTCTAGATTCCATCAGTACACCTAAAGAATTGCAGTTCAGAATACTCATGACATCCTATGGGTCAGGCGCCTGCCCTCTCGGCCCCCGGTGGCAGCCACCCCAAAGTTCCACCAAGCACCCTGGGTGCTTCCCCTCACTGAGGAGTTCAGTGAAACCTCAGAGGTGGGCCAGAATTTAGTAGCCTCCAGGTTCTCTTCTCTGCATGCCCTTCAGTACTAAGAATACAGACTCTTCTTCATGGTAGGACTTTCTCAAAAAGAATCTTGTTCTTCGTTCCAGCAGTGCCTGCTCCCCATTCTTTTTTCTTTTTCTTTTTTTTTTTTTTTTTTTTTAAGACAGAGTCTCTGTATCACCCAGGCTGGAGTGCAGTGGTACAATCTCAGCTCACTGCAACCTCTACCTGCCAGGTTCAAGCGATCCTCACATCTCAGCCACCCAAGTAGCTGGAATTACAGCCGCCCACTATCACACCTGGCTAATTTTTATATTTTTGGTAGAGACGGGGTTTCACCATGTTGACTGTGTTGGTCTTGAACTTCTAACCTCAAGTGATCCATCCGCCTCGGCCTCCCAAAGTGTTGGGATTACAGATGTGAGCCACCATGGCCACCATTCTTAAGATAACCGAACAGAGCAGTGACAGCCCCTGTGGTTTCCACCAGCAGAGGGAGCTAGTGTGATGCGGGTTAGAGTCCTGCTCCCAAAGCCTCCTGGGGCATGGGTGTGAATCCCAGCTCTACCAGTTTCTAGTTCTGCAGCCTTGGGCAAGTTACCTCCTAGTGATAACACCTGCTTGCATGGGGTTAAGGGAGACCCAGAGAAAAGAACACTTTTGCTAATACTTAGCAGAAGATTAGAGCCACAATGAAAAAAGTTCTTAGCTGGTTTGTTGTTGTTTAGTAAATATAGAACATTCTGTGGTCCAGATTGACCTGAGAGGTACTTATTCATAGCAAACCTTCAGTGAACATTTATTGAATAAGTGAATCAAACCATTCATTCCCAAATTCGAGCAGTTTACATTGGCCTTCCCAGCAACCCTGTGATGTTTCCACTTGACAGACAGGCAGGGAAACCAAGACCCAGGCTGCGGACAGCACATGGAGCAGACGCCATCTCTTCCTCAGCTTCTCATAATCCCCCCATCCCCATTCTTGCCCACCCTCCACCCCGGTTTTAATAACGTTTTCTTACTTTCTACAAAATCGATGTATGTTCATGGTAGAAAATCAAAGAGAAATGGCTGAGTGCAGTGGCTCTCGCCTGTAATCCCAGCACTTTGGGAGGCCAAGGTGGGCATATCACGAGGTCAGGAGTTCGAGACCAGCCTGGCCAACAAAATGAAACCCCGTCTCTACTAAAAATGCAAAAACTTAGCCTGGTGTGGTGGTGGGTGCCTGTAGTCCCAGCTACTCAGGAGACTGAGGCAGGAGAATTGTTTGAACCTGGAAGCCGGAGGTTGCAGTGAGCCAAGATCACCCCATTGCACTCCAGCCCAGGTAACAGTGCAAGACTCTGTCTCAAAAAAAAAAAAGTAAAAGGGGCCAGGCATGATGACTCATCCTTGAAATCCTAGCACTTTGGGAGACCAAGATAGAAGGATCACTTTAGGCCAAGTTCAAGACTACCCTGGACAACATATCGAAACCCCATCTCTACAAAAAATATTTAAAATTAGTCAGAAGTGGTGGGGCACACTGTAGTTTCAGCTACTCAGAAGGCTGAAGTAGGAAGATTGCTTGAGCCTGAGAGTCTGAGGCTGCAGTGAGCCATGATCACACCATAGTACTCCAGCATTCAACCTGAGTGATAGAGGAAGACCCCCCCTCTCTCTCTCTGTCTCTCTCTCTTTTTACTTTAGGTAACAGAGTCTTGCTAGTTTTTACTTTAGGTAACAGGGTCTTGCTAGTTTGAGAGAAGGGCTCAAGCGTCCTTCTCTCTTAGCCTCCCAAATCCCTGGGATTACCTGAGCAGCCACAGCCAGCACCCCGTTTCTTTTTTTGTTTTGTGTTTTGAGGCAGACTCCGGCTTTGTTGCCCAGGCTGGAGTGCAGTGGCATGATCTCGGTTCAGTGCAGGCTCCCCCTCCCAGGTTCAAGCAATTCTGCCAGAGCCTCCAGAGTAGCTGGGACTACAGGAGCACACTGCCATGCCCAGCTAATTTTTGTATTTTTAGTAGAGATGGGGTTTCACCACGGTGGCCAGGATAGTCTTGATCTCCTGACCTCGTGATCCGCCCACCTCGGCCTCCCAAAGTGCTGGGAATACTGGCATGAACCACCACGCACCTGGCCAGCACCCCATTTCTTAAAGAAAAAAAAAAGACGTAAGTACCAGTAAAATATTAGAAAGTTTGTGCAGATTCCTGGGCTCAGGTCCAAAGAATCCAGATTCATTGAGATTTGGGGCTTAAAGCCTGCATTTTTAGCTGGTGGATTCAGGCCATGCTATAAATACCCCTGATCTTTAACCAAAACCTGCATTTTACTATGAAGAATTTCATTTTATTATTATTATTATTGAGACAAACTTGCTCTGTCGCCCTGGCTGGAGTGCAGTGGCACAATCATGGCTCACTAAAGCCTCGGCCTTCCAGGCTTAAGCCATCCTCCCACCTCAGCCTCCCAAGTAGCTGGGACCGCAGGTGCATGCCATCACACCGGTTAATTTTTATACAGACAAGGTCTTGCTTTGTTGCTTAGGCTGGTCTGGAACTCTTGGCGTCAAGCAATCCTCCCACCTCAGCCTCCCAAAATGCTGGAATACAGATAGGAACTACCCAACCACGCCTAAGAATTTCAGATATGCAGAAATAAAGCAATTTGCCCAATGGCACAAGCTCAGCCAGGAACTGAAGATTTGGGCCATACGGTTGAACCCTATGAAACTGCTCATTGGGTAGATCAAAACCTCAAACGTCAACAATTTCATAGGGGTTGACCTAACAGAATTCAGGCCTCCTGAATGAACCCTGTTATCTGTCTCCACGGGAGGCCATCTGATTTTCTTCTCTTTTAAAATGTATTGCACAAAGAATGCCTGAATGTGATCTTGCTTAAGAACATTGGAGCAATATGAAGCAGAGTGTGAACCATCTCAGCCCTGGAGCCAGGACAGCAAGAAAGGACAGGGCTTTACACTGCTTTCTGTCTCCCAGAGCGTCCTACACATAGAAGACCTAGTTGTTTCTTGGGGGTTTTTTTGCTTTTGTTTTTGAGACAGAGTCTTGCTCTGTCACCTAGGCAGGAGTGCAGTGGTGCAATCTCAGCTCACTATAATCTCGTCTCCTGGGTTCAAGCACTTCTGCTGCCTCAGCCTCCCAAGTAGCTGGGACTACAGGTAGGTGCCACCACACCCAGCTAATTTTTTGTATTTTTAGTAGAGATGGGGTTTCACCATGTTAGCCAGGATGGTCTTGATCTCCTAACCTCATGATCTGCCCGCCTCGGCCTCCCAGGTGTGAGCCACTGCACCCAGTGTTTCGGTTTTTTTTGTTTGTTTGTTTTTTGAGATGAAGTTTCCCTCTTGTCACCCAGGCTGGTATGCAATGGCATGATCTCAGCTCCCTCCAACCTCTGTCTCCTGGGTTCCAGTGATTCTCCTGTCTTTGCCTCCCAAGTAGCTGGGATTACAGGCACCCATCACACCCAGCTAATTTCTGTATTTTTAGTAGAGACAAGGGGGGTTTCACTATGTTGGCCAGGCTGGTCTCGAACTCCTGGCCTCAGGTGATCTGCCCGCCTCGGCCTCCCAAAGTGCTGAGATTACCGGCCTGAGCCACCGTGCTCAGCATATTTGTTATTTTTACTTAATTTTTGAGAAGTTGAGTCTCTATAATCTGTCATGTACTTCCCGCTTCCATCAGGCAACTCTGTGGCAAGACCTCTGTCAGCGGCCTCTCTGGTCTCTGGGGCCCTGTGCTAGTCCCTGTGTATGCAGGACATGGCCCCAGAGACATGGTATTGACCCCTGTTTCTTTCAAAATAGCTCTACCTTTGTCACCAGGATAATGACTTGTTGGGTTGTTTTTTTTTTTTTTCAAACAAAAAAAGGTACAAACTAAAAAAGCAAAATCACCTAAAATCCCCTCATTTGCTGAATATCCTTCTAATCATCTCTCTCCTAAATGTTGGGATTCTTTATTTCTGGCTTCTGAAGTCTTGAATTTAAATTTGTTGATAGAGATGTATGGTGGAACACTTTCCCTGGCAAGACTGTAATTCATATTTTCAGTATTATGTAAACACTTCATTTCCAGAACCGCTATTTCCCTACTATGTGAATATCCCAAATTCTGTTTGTGTCCTCCTCTTAGATGGATTGGCAGAGAGCGTTTTTGAAAATAAAACGTACAGCTGGGCGTGGTGGCTCACGCCTGTAATCCCAGCACTTTTGGAGGCCGAGGCGGGTGGATCACCTGAGGTCAGGAGTCCGAGACCAGCCTAGCCACTATGGCAAAACCCCATCCCTACTAAAAGTACAAAAATTAGCCAGGTGTCGTGGTGGGCACCTGTAATCCTAGCTACTCAGGAAGCTGAGGCAGGAGAATAGCTTGAACCCAGAAGGCAGAGGTTGCAGTGAGCCAAGATTGTGCCACTGCACTCCAACCTGGGAGACAAGAGCGAGACTCTGTCTCAAAAATAAAATAAAACTTACTTATTGACGTTTAAGAGGTACCCAGAAAAGGACACAAATCACAAGTGTATAGCTCAGTGAACGTTCACAAGGTGAACAAAAGAACCGGCTCCTGAAGCACCACCAAGCTCAAAAAACAGGATCTAAGACGCCCCGGCACCCAGGAGCCCTGGTGTCCACACCTGGACTGGTTCTGCCTGGCTCTCAGCCTATGTAAATGGGAGCAGACAGTATGTATTCTTACTATGTGTGTGAGATTCACCCGTGACGTGTTATGTAGCAATCTTTTCTTCCTCTTCACTGCTGTGTGTTACTTTGTTGGATCAGTGTACCCTCATTTATCCATTTCTATGTTGATAGATATTTGGGTTATTTCCAGATTTTGGCTGGTACAGATAATGCTGCAGTTAACATTCCTGCACATGCCTTGCCACACACCTGTGTATGCTTTTCTTTCAGGATATGTAGACGTGGACTTGCTAGGGGTGTGTGTGTTCACGTTTCAAGGTATGTGGCCAGTTTTACAAAGTGATTGTACCAGTTGAACCTCCCACCCACAGTGTCTAAGCGTTCCCATTTCCTCCAATCTTCAGGATTCTGTGTTGTTAGTATTTTTTTTTTTTTTTTTTAAACAGGGTCTCACTCTGCTGCCCAGGCAGGAGTGCAATGGTGCAGTCATGGCTCACTGCAACCTTGACTTCCTGGCTCAAGCAGTCCTTCCACCTGAGCCTCCTGAGTAGCTGGGACTACAGGTGTGTGCTACCACACCCAGCTAATTTTTCTGTAGAGACAGAGTTTTGCCCTGTTGCCCAGGCTGGTCTCAAACTCCTGGGCTCAAGTGATCCACCTGGCATGGCTCCCAGAGTGCTGGGATTACAGGCGTAAGCCACCGTGCCCGGCCATCCGTCTTTCTGATTTTAGACATTTTGGGGGTAGGGAGCAGTATCTCACAGATTGTTGGTCTAAATATGAAAAGAAAAACAATACAGCTTTTAGACAGTAACAGGAGGATCTATTCATGACCTTAGGCTTGGCAAAGTTTTAAACAGGACACATAAATGAGAAGCGGTGCTACATTAAAATTAAGAATTTTGTTCATTAGAAAACACAGGATGGTGAAAAGGTAAATCACACAGTGGGAGATATTTGTAACACGATTATCCAACGAAAGACTTCTTTCCAGAGCCGGGTGCCATGCCACATACCTGTAGTCCCAGCTAATTGGGAGGCTGAGGCGGGAGGATCGTTAGAACCGAGGAGTTTGAGGTTGCAGTGACCTATGATCACACCACTGCACTCCAGCCTGGGTGAGAGAGTAAGACCCCATCTCGAAAAAAAAAAGCTTCTTTCCAGATTAGGCACATCCCCAGTAAACATATGAAAATGTGTCTCACTAATGTCATCAAAGAGAAGCAAAGTGAAAACATGAGTCTGTTTTTGTTTTTGTTTTTTTGAGACAGGGTCTCACTCTTTGGCCTAGCCTGGAGTGCTCAAGTGATCCTCCCACGTCGACCTCCCCGAGTGCTGGGATTCCAGACTTAGACGATGGCACCCAGCCATGAGTCTGTTTTCTTTCCTTTTTTGTTTTTTTCTGACAGTCTCCCTCTGTTGCCCAGGCTGGGGGGTAGTGGTGCAATCTCGGCTCACTGCAACCTCTGCCTCCCAAGTTGAAGCAATTCTTGTGCCTCAGCCTCCCAAGTGGCTGGGATTACAGGCACACACCATCATACCCGCCTAATTTTTGTATTTTTAGCAGAGACAGGGTTTCACCATGTTGGCCAGGCTGGTTTCCAACTACTGACCTCAAATGATCTGCCCGCCTTGGCCTCCTGAAGTGCTGGGATTACAGGCGTGGGCCACTGTACCCACCCATGAGTCTCTTTTGCTTTTTTTGTTGTTGGGTTTTTTTTGTTTTGTTTTGTTTTTGAGAAGGAATCTCACTCTGTCACCCAAGCTTGAATGCAGTGGCACAATCTCAGCTCACTGCAACCTCCACCTCTCATGTCAAGGAATTCTCCTGCCTCAGCCTCCCAAACAGCTGGGATTACCAGCGAGCACCACCACGCACAGCTAATTTTTTTGTATTTTTGTAGAGATTGGGTTTCACCATGTTGGCCAGGCTGGTTTCGAACTCCTGACCTCAAGTGATCTGCCCACCTCAGCCTCCTGAAGTGCTGGGATTACAAGTGTGGGCCATTGCACCTGGCCATGAGTCTGTTTTTTAATAGGAAGAAAATGTTTAGGAGCAGAATCCTCTTTATGTGCACAATTCAAGTGCCCTGGTTACCCCAAGGACAATTTCACATGTGTGACTGAGCATCAGGTGCCTTCAAACAGCAGCCTCCATTACCGCCTTCAGTCCTAGGTCCGAATATTCTTGAAACTCTTGGCTTCAGTACTGTGAAACACACGCTCTGAATGAAGAGACCTCCCAAACAGGCTTTGTGTGAGCGACATGGCTGTTTATTCACCCGGGTGCGGGTGGGCCGAGTCAGAAAAGAGTCAGCAGAGGGCGGTGGGACAGGAGTTGGTTTTATAGATTTGGGGTGGGCGGTGGAAAGTTACAGAAGTTACAGTTCAGGGTGGTTTCACAAGCTGGGAGAGGGTCGTAGGGTCTGGAATCCCAAGGTTGACCAAGGTCAGTTACAAAGTCCAGTTGGCTTATTAGTTGAGGCAGGAAGTAGACGCCACAGGGGTTGATCATTCTTCCTCTTTTTGTGGTCTTCCAGTTACTTCCGATTTTCCAGGAAGCCATCTGGAGTGTCCGTGGCCATCTGGAGCCATCCGTGGTGCGGTCAGTCGGCCTAAAAGACCTATTTCAGCCATGGATTTCTGCTGCACTATTGACTTTCCTCTGGGGGGCTTTTAAGAAAGGCTACTGCAGTCCCAACCTGGATGTTGTCATTGTCACCTACTGCCGCCACCAGCCTGGCCTCCCATCAGTCCTGCCCTGGAGCACAGAGCAAGACCTCCCAGAATGCAATTGTTCTGTTAATCACCTATGATGCCTGGAATTCTCTCAGTGCCAGCTTTCTGAGGAGCTCAAAACCATTTGCAGATCCTGCTGGTAAAATGGCTGCCCTGAGGTCAGCTGAGCTCTGTGCTAAATTACTTTTGCAATATGAGACAGTTTTCCAAACTGTGCCTGAGAATCCCAGAGACTCAGAACTCTGCACCCACTGGAGGCCCTGGGCGGAAGGTGCTGTTCAAACAGACATTCTGGGACTCCCCTGTCAGGGTGGCGGTCGCCATAGTTACGGGGATGTGCTTCACGGCAGGTAGACGCATCTGCACACGCAGCCACTCCACCTTCACACCTGGGCAGAGGGAAACAGGCAGGACTGGGTCTGGGCAGGCGAGTAGGCTGGAAGTAGAGAAAGAAAGAAAGGATGCGTTTTCATTGGGGGACCCCTGGAGCAAAGCAGGTGGGGAAAAGTCCAGGACCCAGAGAAAGTGACAGCTTACCTGGGTATCTCCCCAACTTCAGCAAGGGGTCCCTTGGCTCACTTCCCATGTGCACTTCCCAAGCAGCCCATCCTGGCACAGTCCTGGATGTCCTGAAGAGCCCATGTCTTCCCTGGGCCTCCAGCAGTGTTGGGCACAGCTGCTCTGAGCTGCCCCACCCAGACTCTGCCTTCGCAGGTCTTAACCACACTGACTCACTGTCCTTCCGTTACTCAGCCTTTTTGGGTGCCGTGTTTGGGATAATGGAAAACACAAAAAGTAGCCTGGGGGCTGCAGGCGGTGTTGAGACTGTAACAGGGTAGAGGGCAGACCGCAGATGGGAAGGAACCTGAGTGCCTGGAGGGGTGGGGAGGTATCCTGGGGAGGATGGAGCCCCAAGCAAGAAGGGTCGCAGGTGGGGCTCCCAATTGCGTGTCAAGGTGGCAGGGGTGTGACATCCTGTGGGAATTTGGGCAGAGAAGGTTAGGTGGGACAGGAGAGGCAACTGAAACAGCAGGAAGCCCTTCCTGCCCCTAGCCACTGCCCCCTGTACCATGGTTCTACACAGCATCACTCCCTCTGTGCCTCCTGGGGCAGCTCCTGGGAATGGACGAAGTCTGGCAGTGGGTACAGGAACACTCGCCACAGTGGGCAGCCCCGGGGTCCAGGGCTACGGGCGACACATCTCATTCCATTGCCCACTAGCTACAGGAGGCCGCTAGCACATAAGGCCCTTCATACAGACTCCCTCTGTCCGGAACAGGCTGATCCACAGAGACAGAAAGCAGACCAGAGATCGACTGGGGCTGGAGCAGATGAGGGCGGCAGAGGGCGATGGCCAGATGTCGGGGTTTGCTTTAGGGGCGATCGAAATGGTCCAGATTTAGATAGTAATGATGGCTGCACAATTCTGAATACACTAAAAATTACTGTATACTGAAAAAGAGTAGATTTCATGGTACATGAACTTTATATCTTTTTTGGTGGGGGGTGCAGTTTGAGACAGAATCTCACTCTGTTACCCAGGCTAGAGTGGTGTGGTGTGATCTCAGCTCACTTCAACCTCCACCTCCTGGGTTCAGGCGATTCTCCCGCCTCAGCCTCTAGAGTAGCTGGGATTACAGGCACGTGCCACCATGCCCAGCTAATTTTTGTGTTTTTAGTAGAGATGGGATTTCATCATATTGGCCAGGCTGGTCTTGAACTCCTGAACTCAAGTGATCCACCCACCTCAGCCTCCCAAAGTGCTGAGATTACAGGCATAATCCCACCATGCCTGGCCATGAACTTTATCTTAATTTTAAAATAAGGTGGAGCACGGTGGTTCACACTTGTAATCCCAGAACTTGTGGAGGCCAAGGCTGACAGATCACTTGAGGTCAGGAACTTTAGACCAGCCTGGGCAGAATGGCAAAACCCCATCTCTACTAAAAATACAAAAATTAGATGGGTGTGGTGATGTGCATCTGTAGTCCCAACTACTCAGAGACTGAGGTGGGAGAATCACTTGAGCCCGGGCGGTCGAGGGTGCCACGAGCCATGATTGCGCCACTGCACTCCGGCCTGTGTGACAGAGCAAGACCCTGTCTCTAAATAAATAAATAAATAGTGGAGCATCAGGAACGGAAATCTGGGAAGGGGGCATAGGGAAGGGGGAGCCCTCCTGGGCCACCTGAAACCCCAGTATGGGGACCACCACCAGCCGCCACCTCTCTCCCACCCCCATGTTGAGGGTCCCCAGCTGGGTATGGGGGGACCACATTCTGCTTTTTCTCCCTGAGGTCCAGCCTCAAAGAGCCAAGGCCACACACAGCTGGTTCTCATGGGGAGACTGGAAACTCGCCTCTAAGCCTCTCAGGTTTACAAGGAAGTGAAACCAGCATCAGATCCAACCTCTCCAATAAATCCAGTGCAGCGATCAGCTCCTGCCCAACCCCCGCCACACAGGGAACTCACTGGGTCTTGAGCAGCTCAGCCCCACTACAGACTGCCAGAAATTCCCCCCTTTTCGGTATGGAAACCATTTCCTGAATCTCCCATACTGACCCCAGTGCCACCCCTAGGGTCCCCCAAGATTCCCACCCGTGCCTTCCCCGGGACACGCTTCCAGAGCTGGGCTCCTCTTCCCCGGGAACGTGCTGCTGTCAGTCTTCCTCCTAGGTGGAGGCTTGGTTCCCCCACCACGTGGGCGTCTCTCTTCTGCGTGGGCTCCAGTTGGTCCATTCCTCTAACCTCAGGCAGACACTGGGATATGGAAAAAGGGATTAAAGCTTCTGACAGCCACCGGGGCAACGGCGAGGCCTGAGCTTAAGGATAATTTCCCTTCTCTGCAAAGGCCAGGCATTTAGTCCGAATGGGCAGAGTCTGGAAAGAGTGGGCCAGGAAGAGTTGGGGAGCAGCCACAGCCCAGATGGCCCAGAAGAGCGAGCGACTGTCCCCAACCTGAGTGAGATCCCTGAGGCACAAGGCAGACTCGGATCTCTTATCCCCAGAGGTAGGAGGGAAGGTGGGTGGGAGCCTGGGAGGGAGCTCCTGGCAGAGCTGGGGGCAAAGCAGCCTGGTCTTCTGCCCTGCCCCAGCTCCCTGGGAGGTGTGGGGAAGAGCTTCCTCCTCTTTGCCCTCACTCTTCACCTCCTCTCAATACTTAATGCCACCGTCTGGGTGCCCACTGTGTGCCAAGCACTTTCTGTACCCCTTCTCGGTGAATTTTGAAAGATGTTTATCTTGAGTTTCTCATAGCAGAAGTCATATGTACTCTAGTTTGTTTGCAATGTAAAGATGACAAAAATCTATACAGAGAAAGCAGTGGCTCTGTTGCAGTTTCCCTCCCACCTCCACCTCCGCCCCCACCCCCACCCTCACCCCCACCCTCACCCCCACTCGGGCACGTTGGAGTGTGAGTCATTCCAACTGAAATTAAATGAGATACTGAAATTAAATGGCATGTAGAGAAGAGAGTTCATTTTCTTCTCACCGTTGGCTGGCAGCGCCTAGAGGGAAGATTGTGTTCATTTGATGCACAATTCATTTGCTGGTGGAGGAGAATTCGCTGCCGGGAGAGAATTTCTGAGCATCCAGCTTTTCTCTGTGGAGCTGCAGGGGAGCTGTAACCACCCTCTATCCTCAGCTGAGGTAGCCAGGGACTCCTGGGGAGGCGAGCGGGCTCTCCCAGCTCCCAGGACAACTGAAGGGCAGATGCTAGGACTCAGGCTTCCCCCTTCTGTGCAGATGCCACCCTATCAAATATATATATATATATTTTGAGACAGAGTTTTGCTCTTGTTGCCCAGGCTGCAGTGCAATGGCTCGATCTTAGCTCACCACAACCTCCACCTCCTGGGTTCAAGTGATTCTCCCGTCTGTCTCTGGAGTATCTGGGATTACAGGCATGCACCACCGCACGTGGCTAATTTTTGTATTTTTAGTAGAGACAGGGTTTCACCATATTGGCCAGGCTGGTCTCTCGAACCCCTGACCTTGTGATCTGCCCACCTTGGCCTCCCAAAGTGCTGGGATTACAGGCGTGAGCCACCGAGCCTGGCGTCAAGTATTTTTATAGCTGGAAGATGGAAAGATGGGGCGATTGGTTGTGAGGTCCTCAGCAACCTTTATAAGTAGATGCACCCTGGTATGCTGGGCGTGCCCTTCCAGAGAGACTGGGCCACGTTGGGAGAGGGCCCAGCCCTGAGGCTCGGCTGTGAGCCATCAGCAACCGGCGCGGGTCCCACCTGCCTCTCGAGGAGTTAGCCCGGCGTCAAGCGCCAGTGGGTAATCTGGCGCCTGTAGACTAAAAACAATTTTCATCTCTGGAAAAGGAAAGAAATGAGCATCACTTAGAGGCAGTATACAGAAGGGGGTAAAAATGCAAATTTGGAACCTGACTGAGCTCAAATCCTGGCAGCACCACTTGCCTAGCTGGTGACTCGGCAACTTCCTCAACCGCCCTGTGCCTCAGCGTCCTGGCTGTAAAACGGGACCGTAATGAGTGTCTACCTTTTATGCGTGTTGTGCTTAGGTGGCTCTTTGGTGTCCAGCCCATAGCCAGCTCTCACTAAATGTCCACGACTGCTAATAATGAGGGCCTTCCGTTTCCAGATGCTGCTCATTAAAACTCGGATGCATTTTTGTCCCACATCAAAATAGTACCACTGACGCAGGCACTGTCGTCCCGTTGTTCAGATTTTCAGCTGTGGACACTAAGCACAGAGAAGTTGGGTGGCTTTCTCAAGGTCATTCATTAGTTCTTTTTTTTTTTAATTTTTTTGAAATGGAATTTCACTCTGTTGCCCAGGCTGGAGTACAATGGTGCGATCTCGGCTCACTTCAACCTCCATCTCCTGGGTTCAAGCGATTCTTGTGCCTCAGCCTCCTGAGTAGCTGGGATTACAGGTGTGTGCCAGCACACCAGGCTAATTTTTGTATTTTTAGTAGAGATGGGGTTTCACCATGTTGACGAGGCTGGTCTGGAAATCCTGACCTCAAGTGATCTGCCTGCCTCGGCCTCCCAACCTGCTGGGATTACAGGCGTGAACCACAGCACCCAGGCCTAATTCACTGTATTAATTGAGAGGGGTTTTCAGTTTTTATTATGAAATACTTCAAGAATGGGAAAGTACAAAGAAGACTTTCGCATCCACCAGATACTTACCAAAGGCGCCATACATTGCTGGATCTGCTTAATCGCTTAAGGGATGAAATGCTCTGAGAAGACCCTCTTTGTCTTCTCTGACCTGGGTTGTGGCTTTTTTTGGCAGTGGGGAGGTTTCAGACAGAGTTTCACTCTCGTCTCCCAGGCAGGAGTGCAGTGGTGCTATCTCGGCTCACTGCAACCTCCACCTCCCGGGTTCAAGCAATTCTCCTGCCTCAGCCTCCCAAATAGCTGGGATTACAGGCACCCTCTGCCATGCCTGGCTAATTTTTGTATTTTCAGTAGAGATGGGGGTTTTACCATCTTGGCCAGGCTGGTCTTGAACTCCTGACCTCAGGTGATCTACCTGCCTCGGTCTCCCAAAATGCAGGAATTACAGGCGTGAGCCACCGTGCCCGGCCTTGACCTGCCTTCTTCCCCTTCTCAGAAGCACCCGCTCCTCTGCAGCCAGCCAGCGTCCCTCCCTGGTGGTCTTTGGTGTTTCTGTATGCTGGATGCTGCTGTGTGTCTCAGACACGCTCGTGCCGGATGTCACTGTCCAATTCTGCTTTCCCGCACCCAGTGTGTCCTTGGCTGTTTCCTGTGGGTTCGGGCGGAACTGGCGTGTTCCTTCTGGCTGTGCCGTGGGCTTCCACTGTGTGAACAGGCCACAGCTGGTTTATTCGTGCTTCTGATGAACATTTACTCCCAAGTTTGCAGTTTCACCAACGATGCTGCAGTTGCACCCCATGCCTGCCTCTTTGTGCTTGGGTGTGTGAGTTTCCTAGGGAGAAGGACCTTGAAATAGAGTTGCTGGGTCCAAGGCATGGGCTTTCCAGAGCTGCCCGATGCCCTCCAAGAACTGCCCCCCTGCCACTCCCAAAGCAGAGGGGAGTTCCAGACGCCACAGCCTCAGCTCTCTGGCAGGGACTGGCTCTTAATTTTGCCAGTTGATGGCATGGAGTGGAATCTCGTAGTGGTTAATGCATTAAATGCTGACTAGCATTCTGCAGCTGGCCAGGCCCAGCGCACAGTTACCAAAGGACAAACCATCAATTCCAGATAGGAGATTCTAAACAGGCCCATCTCTGCTCTCCAGCACTGTAGCATTGACCAAGCCTGGAATTAGATCAAGTTCAGCTTCCCAACTAGGCAGAAATCCCTTCAGTAAAGGATCTGGGTTTCACTGTGTTTTGTATCCCTAGACCTGAACTGTCCTGACTGGCAGTCACCAGCCACAGGTGGCTCCAGAGCCCTTGACCCCTGGCTGGCTCAAGTCAAGGTGTTTTTTATTTTTATTTTTTGAGATGGAATTTCACTCTGTCACCCAGGCTGGAGTGCAATGGTGCAATCTCAGCTCACTGTAACCTCTGCCTCCTGAGTTCAAGCGATCCTTCTGCCTCAGCCTCCCGAGTAGTGGGATTACAGGTACCTGCCACCACGCCCAGCTAGTTTTTTTTGTATTTTTAGTAGAGATGGGGTTTTACCATGTTGGCCAGGTTGGTCTTGAACTCCTGACCTCAGGTTATCCACCCTCCTCAGTCTCCCAAAATGCTGGGATTACAGGCATGAGCCACCATGCCTGGCTCAAAGTGTGTTTTAATGTAAAATACACACCAGCTTTCCAAGACTTCAGACAAAAAGAAGAGAAATGGAAAGGATCTTATTAATAATTTTAATATTGATGACATGCTGAAATGATAATTTTTGGATAAATTGGGTTAAGTGAAAGATGTTATTACAATTAATTTCACCTATTTCTTTTTACTTTTTTTTTTAACGTGGTTACTAGGAAATTGTAAGTGGCACTTGGGGCTCAAGCTAGATTTTTATTGGATTTAGGCTTTGCCGGCCTGGCACCCCACAGGAAGTGCCCAGGAGAGTTTCATAAATGGACAAACGGATGAATGAATTAATTAAGTGAATACCTAAGTGAATGAAGGAGTGTGGGAGTGGCCAGACCCTTTAGAACAGGACCATGGTGCGTCAGAGTCCCCGCTGGCCCCATTCCTGGTGTTCTCAGACTGTGCAGAGAGGCAGGTCCCTTGGTGAGGGTCTGACACTCCAGGTGAAATGAGTGGACTCATTGGGGTAAATGAAAGATGTTATTACAGTGAATTTCACCTGTTTCTTTTTACTTTTTTATTTTATTTTTAGTAGAGACGGGGTTTTACCATGTTAGCCAGGATGGTCTCCATCTCTTGACCTCGTGATCCAGCGGCCTTGGCCTCCCAAAGTGCTGGGATTACAGGCGTGAGCCACTGTGTCCAGCCTACATTTTTTTTTAACATGGATTTTTTAATGGGCTGCAGGAGCCATGCCCATGAAGGATGGCCTGAGCGTCCTCCAGCCAACCTATCCCCTCCCCTGGGCAGGGCCTCACAATGGCCGGGAAGCAGCATCCTGCAGAACAGCTCAGGCCCCTCTGGGGTCTGGTGTGCACCCCCGGCCCCTCCCAACCACTGACCGATGCATGTGACACCCCCACGCTTCTAGCGCTGCCTTCAGTGTGTTCATGCAAAGCCCATGGGGGCCAGGACCACACTGGTTTGAGCCAACCACTCTGCCTGCCCCTGAGGCCTCACGGAAGAAGAATGCCAAAGCTGTGCTCAGCCCCCAGGACGCGGTGCCCAGGCCAGCCCAGGCAGGAGCCTGGATGTGCCCACTCTGATGCTCGAGAAAGGTTAACTAACTTTGAAGCTGCCGGTCTGAGCAGCCGAGCCAGGCAGGCTTTAGTAAAAGAGTGCTAAGGCTTCTAACCCTGCAGCCTCTGGGTCACCCAGGCGCAGATGGGGCACATGGTCCGAATTTCGGGGGGAAGCTCGCTGGACTCAACAGCACTCCCCTCTCTTTTCAAAGATGTGCAGAAACCCTGCCCATTTGGAACACTTGGGAAAAAAGATTTTACTTAAGCTTCCAGGTAGCTGACTTTTAACCCTGGAAGCACAGTGCTTAATTGACCATGGTAATGGTTTAGGGGAGAAGTGTCTAACAATGGCATTTGTCCTTTTCTTTATGACAAATGGTGGTGTAGGGAGGTCCGAGGCTGGACTCTGTTGGACCAAAACACTCTTTGGCACTACTGGGCGTGGAACACTGGGCTGGGGGTCTCTCCACAGCTCTCCCCAGCAGCCACACCGTTCGGATGCTGGGTCTCCTTTTCACAGTTCTTCGTTCTGGCTCCTGCTGCGTCAGGGCAGGGCGCGGTGTTCAACCTCCTTCCCTGCAGCCCCTCCTCCACAGCCTACCTAAACCACCTTCAGACAGCTGCTTCTGCTCTGCCCAGCTGGAAAAGCCAAGCTTATTCAGTATATGTACAATTAGGCCACAAGTGGAGCCAGGCAGGGCGGCTCACACCTGTAATCCCAGCACTTTGGGAAACTGAGGCAGGCAGATCATGAGGTCAGGAGTTCAAGACCAGTCTGACCAACATGGTAAAACCCCATCTCTACTAAAAATACAAAGCTAGCTGGGCGTGGTGGTCCTCACCTATAATCTCAGCTACTCAGGAGCTGAGGCAGGAGAATCGCTTGAACCCAGGAGGCGGAGGTTGCAGTGAGTCGAGATGCCACTGTACTCTAGCCTGGGTGACAGAGCAAGACTCCTCACAAAAAAAAAAAAAAGAAAGAAAGAAAGAAAGAAAACCAGCTAGGCCAAAAGTTTGGGCCAGCTCTTGCCTCTGATTGCTGGGTGGGCTTTGGTGTCAGGCTTTGAGTCCCCCTAGACTCCTCTGCTGCCTCCTGATTCTCTGTCGAGGTGCTGACAGGTGCGGTCCCCAGGTGTGCCCTCACATAAATGGCATTGCTGTCCTTCTCAGGATATAATCGGTCTATGAATAGAAATGCCTGTTGCTCGAAGGCAGCAAGTTCCCTACAGACAGCAAAGTACCAATCTTTGTGTCTTCGAGACAGTTTCAGCGTCTGCTACTTCCTGAATTTGGCAGGAAATCATTCATTCAACAAAGCAAGCTCACCCATGGGCTGAGGGAGGCGCAAGGCTGAAATCTGGGAGCTGCACTTAATCCCTGTCCACTTGGCCGCAGACCCGTCCCCACCTATATCCCACCCACCCCACGTCACAGGGACTCACTTTACCTCTCCACTCCCCCACACACCCATCCCACATTTCCATACCCACGGCGTCAACCCATAAGCAAAGCTGGGGCCTCCCACTCTCTTGTTTTGGGAGGCTCCACTCCTGAGCCCAGCAAGCTTATAAAAAACCCCACGCACCTACACCATGAAATACCATTTGTTCTGGAACACGCAAAAAAATATTTTTTTCCCATTTCCTATCAGAGTAGCAATTTGATAAAATATATATCTTTTTTAAATTTTGCATTTGAAATTATTTGGCTATAGGTAACTTATTAAATGTAATAGTGGGCCAGGCGAGGTGGCTCACACCTGTAATCCCAACACTTTAGGAGGCCAAGGCAGCCGGATCACCTCAGGTCAGGAGTCAAAAAACAAAGATGACAGGATATAAAAGCTTTGTCATTCTGTGTGTTTTTTTTTTTTTTTTTGAGACAGAGTCTTGCTCTGTCACCCAGGCTGAAGTGCAGTGGCACAGTCTCCAATCACTGCAGCCTCCACCTCCTGGGTTCAAGCAATTCTCCTGCCTCAGCCTCCCGAGCAGCTGGGACTACAGGCATGTGCCACCTCGCCCAGCTAATTCTGTGTGTTTTTAGTAGAGATGGGGTTTCCCCATACTGACCAGACTGCTCTGGAACTCCTTACTTCGTGATCCACCCGCCTCAGCCTCCCAGTGTGCTGGGATTACAGGCTTGAGCCACCACGCCCAGCCGCCTTTCTTTATTTCTTTATGGTTACAAAGCAGTCTTTTGCTTTTAGTTTTGGGGGTTTTTCCCTTCTCTGGAACCCCTTTATAGGTTCCTGGAGAGCTCACCAACCCAGGCGTTGCCCACCTCCCAGTGCAGCCCCCTCTCCCCTGACTGAGTACTCTGTGCCCCACCAGCCTTGCTGAGCACCCACTCACCGCAGCAGCAGGTGGAGCCAGCTTCCCAGGCAGCCACGGATTCTGCCGCCCGCCCCTGCTGAAAACGACTCGGTAGCCAGCTCCTAGCATTGGCAGAGTCGGGAGTCCAGACTCCAGAACGGGACCCCAGAGCCTGCAGGTCTCCGCGGACCACACTGCCCACGCCCTTGGGTTCAGCCCGCCAGCCTCCTAACCGGCTGATCCTGCCCTCCCAGGCCTGCCCACTCTAACCCCAGCCCTGCCATCTGCCCCTCTGGCCCCTCCACTTTGCTTCCACACCCGCCTCACACTCACCATCAGTCATGGCCGCAGACTCCATGAGTGGGGGAGGAGGCCTGGGGGCAGGGGTTCTTGATTGTCTGTTCCCCGAACTGCCAGCACCTGACCAAGTGTCCAGCACATATGAGATGCTTGGGAAGTAATGTCAGGAATGAGTGAGGGAGTGCGAGACTGCCGTGGTTCTTCCTGTCCCAAGCGTGGGCTGGGCAACTCGAGACCTGACTCCTAATCCCAAATGCCCCCTAACCCACGGGGGACCTCCAGCAGCTTGCTCCCCACGTGACAACTTGACTCTCCTCACCTGCGACATTGGGGCACCCTCCAGGACCCGGCACGGCTCCCCGTCCTCTTCAGTGCCCCACCCATCTCTTTTCCTCCCCTACATCTCCTTCTGCTATTCAGTGGCTTCTGCTTTCTGGCTTTCTTCCTCTTTCCATGTGAATCTTCTTGTTCTCTTAGCACCCACTTTGCCCTTGTACCTTCTTCCCGCAGGAGGCTGGCCCCGACTCGGGGCCAGGCTGTTCTTCTTTTTGTGTGTGTTTTTGAGACAGGTTCTCACTCGGTCACCCGCGCTGGAGTACAGTAGCTCGATCATGGCTCACTGCAGCTTTCAACTCCTGGGCTCAAGTGATCCTCCCACCTCAGCCTCCCAAGTAGCTAGGACTACAGGCATGCACCACCATGTCCAGCTAATTTTTTAATTTTTTGAAGAGACGAGATCTTGCTATGTTGCCCAGGTGTGCGACTCCTGGCCTCAAGCCATCCTGCCTAAGCCTTCCAAAGTGCTGGGTTACAAGTGCATACGACCATGCCCAGTTATGTTCCTCTCTCTCTGCTGCAGAGCCAGCCACTGGGACTGCAGGGCCCATGCACCCTTGGCTCTGCCGCAGCAGTGGGGCTGCCTGGCATCTGCGGGTGATGCAGAAATGCCAGGGCCTGGCTGCTCTGCTGGGTGAAGCACCCCTTCCTCCTTTGGCCCTCATGGCCACACCTTGGAGGTGTGGCCATGGTGGCTGTCATTGTTGTCATTATTGTTGTATTACAGCTTCACTGAGTAGGCATTTCATGCCATAAAATTCACCTGTTTTGCCAGGCATGGTGGCTCACACCTGGTATCCCAGCACTTTGGGAGGCCAAGGCGGGCGGATCACCTCAGGTCAGCAGTTCGAGACCAGCCTGACCAATGTGGAGAAACCCCATCTCTACTAAAAATACAAAAAATGGCCAGGCACAGTAGCTCACACCTGTAATCCCAGCACTTGGGAGGCCAAGGCAGGTAGATCACGAGGTCAGGAGATCAAGACCACCCTGGCTAACACAGTGAAACCCCCTCTCTACTAAAAATACAAAAAATTATCCAGGTGTGGTGGCATATACCTGTAGTCCCAGCTACTCGGGAGACTGAGGCAGAAGATTCACTTGAACCTGGGAGGCGGAGGTTGTAGTGAGCCAAGATCATGCCACTGCACTCCAGCCTGGGCGACAGAGCAAGACTCCATCTCAAAAAAAAAACACCAATTAGTCAGGTGTGGTGGTGTATGCCTATAATCTCAACTACTCAGGAGGCTGGGGCAGGAGATCACTTGAACCTGGGAGGTGCAGGTTGTGGTGTGCCGAGATCTCGCCATTGCACTCCATCCTGGGCGACAAGAGCGAAACTCCATCGTGAAAAAAAAAAGAAAAAATTCACCCGTTTTAAGTATACAATTCAATCGTTTCAGGGAATCGACAGGTCTCTCTGCCCCTTTGCAGGCCCTCTTCCTTCCCAGCCTCGGTCCCAGGTCACCACCCGTCTGCTCTCTGTCTCTAAACACTTGCCCGTTCTGGACGTTCCATAGACATGGACCCATCCAGTATGTCGTGTTGTGTGACTGGCTCCTTTAGCATCATGTTTTTGAGGTTTATCTACATTGCAGCATGTATCGGCACTTTATGTATTTTTATGGCGGTATAATACTTCACTGTAGTCCGGGCATGGGGGTTCCCGTCTGTAATCTCAGCACTTTGGGAGGATGAGGCGGGCAGATGGCTTGAGCGCAGGAGTTCCAGACCAGCCTGGGCAACATGGTAAAACCTCGTCTCTACAAAAAACACAAAAATTACTGTATTTTTGTATACCAAATGCTGTGGTGATGCAGCATGCCTGCAGTCCCAGCTACTTGGGAGGCTGAGGTGAAAGGATCACTTGAGCCTGGGAGGTAGAGGCTGTAGTGAGCCAAGATCACACCACTGCACTCCAGCCTGGGTGACAGAGTGAGACCCTGTCTTCCAAAAAAAAAAAAAAACCTCTGTCATCTGGCTGAACCATATTTTGTTTATCCATTCATTTGTTGACCCACAACCCACAGTTGTGTTGTTTCCATCTGTGGCTACTGTGAGTCAAGCACCGTGAACACGTGTGTCCAAGTCTTTGTATGAACATGTGTTCTCTTGGGTAGTACCTAGAAGTGAAATTGATGGATCACATGGCAAATAAATGCTTAACTTTTGAAGAGTCCGCCAGACTGTTTTCCAAAGTGGCTGCATTATTTTACATTCCCAGCGGTAATTTAAGCATTCTTACACATCCTTACCAATATTTGTTCTTTTCTTGTTTTGTAAATCAGCCCTCCTTGTGTGTATAAAGTGGTTTTGATTTGCATTTCCCCGATGACCAATGATGTTGAGCATCTTTTCACGTATGTCTTGGCCATTTGTACATCTTCTTTGGTGAACTATTTACTGAAATCTTCTGCCCAGTGATGTTTTTGTTATTAAGACAGGATCTTGCTTTGTTACCCTGGCTGGAGTGCAGTGGTGCAATCATAGCTCACTGCAGCCTCAACCTCCTGGGCTCAAATGATCCTCCTGCCTCAGCCTCCCGAGTAGCTGGGACCACAGGCACACACCACCTTGCCTGGCTAATTTTTTCTTTGTTTTTGAGACAGAGTCTTGCTCTGTCACTTAGAGTGGAGTGCAGTGCTGTGATCTTGGCTCACTGGAACCTCTACCTCCAGGTTCAAGCAGTTCTCTGTCTCAGACTCCCAAGTGGCTAGGATTATAGGCACCCGCCACCATACCCAGGTAACTTTTGTATTTTTAGTAAAGACAGGGTTTCACCGTCTTGGCCAGGCTGGTCTTGAACTGCTGACCTCATGACCCACCCACCTCAGCCTCCCAAAGTTCTCGGATTACAGGTATGAGCCGCTGTGCCTGGCTTGCTTGGCTAAATTTTTACTTTTTGTAGAGATGGGGTCTCCCTATGTTGCCCAGGTTTGTCTGGAACTCCTGGGCTCAAGCTATTCTCCTGCCTCAACCTCCCAAAGTGCTAGGAGTACAGCTGTGAGCTCTTGTGCCCAGCCCAGTCTGTTTGTTTTTCTAAAGACAGGGTTTTGCAATTTTTATGATGTGGCTGACTATTCCTGCGACTTCCCCTCCATTGGAGGGCGCTTTTGTGCTGGGTGCAATGGCCTGGGCTTGCTCAGGTCTGTTTCCTGTCATCTCCTTAACACCTGGGTGGCCACAGTGTGTGACTGATCCATGTCCACTGAGGAACAGCACGGTGAGTGTCAGATCAGGCTGCCTCGGCAGGAACCCAGGTTCTGACGCCCACTCACCTGGGGCAAGTGAGGACATCGCTCCACGCATCAGTCACTTCCACTGCAAAAGGGGAATCAAAATAGTCCTGGCCTCTGAAGTCTATGCAAAGTTCGCCCTTGAAGCAGTGCCTGGAACTTAGGCAGCTCACGACAAACAATAGCTAGGATTCGTCTGGTTGCATTAATTTCACGGTGAATTTACACTCACGCTTACTCCGTGTTCACGACAGTCCTCTGAGTGGGGCTGCTCAGCCCCTGCTGGGGCGAAATACTGAGACTCAGAGGCCGAATGGCTGCCGTGGCTTCAACCCAAGCTGGGGGATTCCAGATCCCCTGCCACGTCGCTCCCCGACAGCAGCTCCCAGGAAGACAAAGTGAGGTTCACTCCATCCATCTGAAAGCTCAGGCAGTGGCTGTTCTGATGTCGCTGGCCCCACGCTGATGCTGCTGAAGAAACCAAAGTGTGCCAGGGGCTCGGGCATAGGGCTCCGTCATGACAGGCTCAGCTCCTACTGCTGCAAGAGGAACCCTCGGCCCTGAGGGAGGCAGAGCTGTGAGGATATGGGGTGGGGTTAGCGGACCCTGGGGTTTGGGAACACTCAGGAGGCTGGAGAGGGGCGTGAGGAGGGGGCATGAGCCTCCTGCATGGACGGAAGCGTCCCTGACTCTGTGCCCATCAGAGTCCCCCCACCTGAGTCTCCTGAGGCCTATCTCCCCAGAGCCTGTACTTCTTGTTTGTTTGTTTATTTGTTTGTTTGAGACGGAGTCTTGCTCTGCTGCCCAGGCTGGAGTGCAGTCGCACGGTCTCAGCTCACTGTAACCTCCACCACCCCGGGGTTAAGCAATTCTCATGCCTCAGCCTCCCGAGGAGCTGAGATTACAGGCATGCACCACCAGGCCCAGCTAATATTTGTATTTTTAATAGAGACAAGGTTTCACCACATTGGCCAGGCTGGTCTCGAACTCCTGACCACAGGTGATCTGCCCACCTCGGCCTCCCAAAGTGCTGGGATTATAGGTGTGAGCCCCTGAGCCTGGCCCTGTACTTCTTTTTGTTTGCTTTTTGGCTTTGTTTATTTATTTTTTGTTTTTGAGACAGGGTCTCACTCTGTCGCCCAGGCTGGAGTTCAGTGGTGTGATCTCAGCTCACTGCAACCTTGACCTCCTGGACTCAGCCTCCCAAGTAGCTGGGAGGTGCCATCACTTTTTTTCTTGAGTTTTAGTAGCAATGAGGCCTCTTTATGTTGGCCAGGCTGGTCTCAAATTCCTGAGCTCAAGTGATCCTCCCACCTTGGCCTCCCAAAGCACTGGGATTATAGGCATGAGCCACCGTGTCCGGCCTTTCTTTTTTAAACTCTGATTTAGGGAGTTTTCAAACATATATATGGAGAGAGACTAGCACAGCAAACCCCACGTGCCCGTCACCCACCTCCAACAGTTACCACTGTGTCTGTCCATCCAGGCACCGAGTACATTCCTGGCACCCTGTCCCCTCGGGCCTGGGCCCACCCCTCTGGAGTCCCTCAGTACAAGTGCAGCACACATCTGCACACAAAAGTCACCCTGAACCAATGGAGCCGCCTGCCCTTGACCTGATGTCTGCCCGTGTGCTGGGTCCTGACCACAGAGGCAGCCTACCCCTTTCCAGCCAGGTGTCCTTGGTCCAGCCATGTGGCCTCTCTGAGCCTCAGTTTCCGCACCTGTACAATGGGATTCCAGTGCGTACTACCTTGCATGGCGGCCAAACAATAAAAGCACAGCAGGGGGCAGCTCCAGAGTCAGGGCAGGGAAGAAGGGGAGGAATGCAGCAAGACTGAGGGGGCACACGCAGCGCTTTGAATATCTGTAACAAAGAATTTCTTTTTTTCTCTTTTTTTTTTTTTTTTTTTTTTTTGAGACGGAGTTTCGCTCTTATTGGCCAGGCTGGAGTGCAATGACATGATCTTGGCTCACCACAACCTCTGCCTCCCAGGTTGGGGAGTAGCTGAGTAGCTGGGATGACAGGCATGCACCACCACGCCTGGGTAATTTTGTATTTTAAGTAGAGACGGGGTATCACCATGTTGGACAGGCTGGTCTCAAACTCCTGACCTCAGGTGATCCGCCCGCCTCGGCCTCCCAAAGTGTTGGGATTACAGGCATGAGCCACCGTGCGCGGCCTCTCTTTTTATTTTTTTTGAGATGGAGTCTCACTCTTTTGCCCAGGCTGGAGTGCACTGGTGTGATCTTGGCTCACTGCAGCCTCCGCCCCTCAGGTTCAAGGGATTCTCCTGACTCAGCCACCTGAGTAGCTGGGATTACAGGCACCTGCCACCACACCTGGCTAATTTTTTGTATTTTTTTTTTTTTTTTTAGTAGCAGCTCCACTATATTAGCCAGGCTGGTCTTGAACTCCTGACCTCAGTTTATCCACCCACCTCGGCCTCCCAAAGTGCTAGGATTACAGGTGTGAGCCCCCGCGCCCAGCCTGTAATGAAGAGGAAAATGTCTTATTGAAAAAAAGCTCAAGCAAATATAACAAATTGGTTTGTGATAGTTGGGTGGTGAAGAGGTGAGCATACCTTTTCTCATGCTCTAGACTTTTTCTGGACATTTGAAATAGTTCAAAAATCTAACTACAGCTAAAACTAATTTAGAAGTCTAATTAGTCTTAACAAAGCTTAAAGCAAACATTAACTCAGAACATGTCTGTGCCTGGTACTTATTACCAATCGATTGCTGTGTAACAAAACATCCCAAAACTTTGTGGCTTAAGACAATCACTATTTTATATTTTCTCCCAGTTCTGTGTGGCCTAGGCTCTGCCAGGTGCTTTCTGGGCACCTCATGACACTGGCTGGGGCTGCTGTCATGTGACGGGGCTCACCTGGGCTGGGCGTCCAAACTGGCTCAACACATGGCGAGTGTGAGTATGCTGGCCCTCGTGGGCAGAGTGCTCAACTGCGGGTCCCCAGCGAGTCTACGCCCAGGCCCTCCTGCTGGCTTGGGCATCTCAAGGCACAGTGGTTAGGGTCCAAGAAGGAGCCTCCTGTCTTAGTCTCTATGGGCTTCTAATAAAATGCTTAGACCAGGCCATTTCTAAATAATAGACATTTATTGCTGACAGTTCTGGACGCTGGGAAGTTCAAGATTAAGGCAGTTTTGGTGTCTGGTGAGGTTCTGCTCTCTGCATCAAAGGTGGCACCTTTTGGCTGCATGCTCGCAGAGCCGAAGGGTCAAGCCCCATCACCCCAGGCCTCTTTTATAAAAGCAAAAATTGGCCGGGTGCAATGGCTCATGCCTTTAATCCCAGCACTTTGGGAGGCAGAGGCGGGCAGATCACTTGAGGTTGGGAGTTTGAAACCAGCCTGGCCAACATGGTGAAACCCCATCTCTACTAAAAATACAATAATTAGCAGGGCATGGTGGCAGGCACCTGTAATCCCTGCTACTCGGGAGACTGAGGCAGGAGAATTGCTTGAACCCAGGAGGCGGAGGTTGCAGTGAGGCAAGATCAAACCACTGCACTCCAGCCTGGGTGACAGAGTGAGACTCTGTTGCAAAAAAAGAAAAAAAAAAAGCAATAATTGAATTCACAAGGGCTCCTCCCAGATGACCTAATCAGCTCCCTAAAGATCCCTCCTCCTAATGCTATTGCAGTGGGGATCAGATGCAACAGCTGAATCCTGGAAGGACACAAACATTCAGACCGTGCCACCCCCAGAATAAGCATTCCAGGAAGGCGGAAGCAGAGGCCACTCCTCGGGACTCTGCTGGCAGAGCCTTGCTTCTGTCCCATTCTGTTGGTTGCAGGGCCAGCTGAGTGCTAAGGAGTGGGGAGGGAGACAGATCTGCAGCTACTTCATTTTTTTTTTTTTTTGAAACATAGTCTCGCTCTGTCTCCAGGCTGTAGTGCAGTGTCACAGTCTGAGCTCACTGCAACCTCCACTTCCCGGGTTCAAGAGATTCTCCTGCCTCAGCCTCCCAAGTAGCTGGGATTACAGGCCTCAGCCTCCCAAGTAGCTGGGATTACAGGCACCCACCACCAAACCCAGCTAATTTTTGTATTTTTTGTACAGACGGCGTTTCACCATGTTGGCCAGGCTGGTTTCGAACTCCTAACCTCAGGTGATCTACCCCCCTCAGCCTTCCAAAGTGCTGGGATTACAGGCGTGAGCCACTGCACCCGGCCCCAGCCACCTTTAACCCTCCACCCTACTTAAGAAACCATTGTTGAGGCCAGGCGAGGTGGCTCACGCCTGTAATCCCAACACTTTGGGAGGCTGAAGCGGGTGGGTCACGAGGTCAGGAGATTGAGACTATCTTGGCTAACATGGTGAAACCCCGTGTCTACTAAAAATGCAAAAAATTAGCCACGCATGGTGGTGGGCGCCTGTAGTCCCAGCTACTCAGGAGGCTGAGGCAGAAGAATCACTTGAACCCGGGAGGTGGAGGTTGCAATGAGCCGAGATCGCACCACTGCACTCCAGCCTGAGTGAAAGAGCAAGACTCTTTTGAAAGAAAGAAAAAGAAAGAAAGAAAGGAAAACTGAATGTCACAGGTGCACTGCACGTTGGTGGAGACGTGGGGAATTGTGAATAGAACGAGGGTCTCCCTCCTAGCCCCACTCCCCACCCTGCAGGACCCCTGGGAGGTGATGCAGAGCCCCCGGGCTCAGGTCCCTGGCGAGCGGGTGTGGCTGCATGGTGCTCTTCCTGCTGCATCCTGAACCCAGAACTTGCCTGGGAGTTTTTTCTCCTTGCACCTGCCTGGGCTTCCTCCAGTCACTGGCTCATAGAGGCTTTTTCTTGCCCACTCTGTCTACAATTTTGACTCTCCACCCTCACCCTTTGTAGCCTCCGCTGTAAACGTTTTCTCCGTAGCAGTCAGGCGCTGGTGCCCATGAGGCAGGGTTTGGTCTGTCTTGCTCAGCCGCTGTTTTCTCAGGGCGTGGAGCGCTGCCTGATAGGCACCAGTAAATGTGTAGAGCTCTTGTGGGACTGTGTGCACAGGAAATTGCTCTCCCAACTTCTACCCAAGGGGAGAGGAGGGGAGAAATTGCCCTAATTCTTCTTCTACTTCCTCTGCAGACCCAGAGTCTCCCAGGTCTGAGAGGGAAGGACGAGACTCAGAGGGCTTTGGTGTCAGGGGCCAGCTTCCCGCCCCGCACCTAAAGAATCCCAGTCTCCAGCATCTGCCCTTCCCCGCACTCCAGCGGATTCCGATTACAGCGGGTGTGGGGTTGCAGCCCTGGCCTCATCTCCAGGTCTGCAGGTTCAGTGCTCCCTGCAGCTCTTCCCAGGTGGCGGTGCAAGGTGAGGATGCTGAGCAGGACTCTCCTCCCAGAGCCCCTGGGTCCCCACCAGCAGCTGCCCACCACCAGCCCCACCCCAAGATTAAGACCAAGTTCCTCGGGCAGGCACCTCTCCTGGCTGCCAGGAAAGTGACATGCAGGTGGGCCCTCTGATGCTAGATTCAAACTTCTCTGTCAGAGGCGACTATTAACATCACCCAGGTCAGCCTCAACCTCCCAGTCTCAAACAATCCTCCCACCTAAGCCTCCCAAGTAGCTGGAACTACAGGTGTGCGCCACTATAACTGGCAAACTTTTTGTATTTTTTGTAGAGACGGCAGGGGTTGTGGGGGTGGGAGGTGTCTCATGATGTTGCCCAGTCTGGTCTCAAACTCTTGGACTTGAGCAGTCCTCCCGCCTCAGCCTCACAAAGTGCTGAGATTACAGGCATAAGCTACCACACCTGGCCTCACCTGGGGTTTTTACATAACACCCATACCTGGGTTCCACCTGGGCCAATTAAGTCAGAGCACCTGGGGTGATGCCAGGGCCTGGGTGTTTGCTCTATTCACTTTTATTTATTTATTTGTCAGCTCGCCGGGTGACCCTGGCATTCAGTCAGGGCAGAGAACTTTTGGGAAAGACCCAGGGGCTCTCAGCCCAGGGCATGGTGCTCCCAGGGGGCAGGTGACAGTGTTGGGAGATATATTTTGGTTGTCATGACTTTGAGGGACGGTGCTCCTGGCACCTCGGAGGCAGAGGCCAGGGATGGTTCTCAGCACCCACAGTGCGCAGGACAGCCCCCCTCACAGAGGGTGACTGGCACAGATGCCCACGGCGCAGACACTGGGAAACTGATGCGGGAGGGCAAACCCACTGTTCTCATGGCAGCAGCCTCCTGGGGGCGGAGGCAGATTAAACCGGATTCTTTCCGTTCCTCATCTCAGTCTGTATAGTTGACAGAACACATCCTCCTTGGCCTCCGCTCATTAGTGCAGCGTCCCCTCCCCCAGGGCTGAGGCTGGAGCCAAACTCCCCAGGGATGAGTGGCTCCTGTCTCCTCCGCTGGGGGCAGGAGAGCCCAGGAGTCTCCACTCCTTGCTGGCTAGAAGACCCACAACCTGTGGCCTCCCTAAGCCTAGGGCCCCACACCTGGGAGGGTTGCCACAAACAGGCCGCCTGCACAGTGAGGGCCGCCTGCACAGTTGGCACCAGGTTAAATACAGAACCTGATAAATAAGTAAATCCCAGGTTCTCCTTTGAGGAAACTGAGGCCCAGAGACAAGCCCATCTCCATCAGTGTCACCCCTTCTGCACCATTCCAGAACAAGAAGGCGGGGTGAGGGTGTCTGCCTGTCGGTCATCCCTAGGGACTTCCGCCACCACTATTAGAGGAGAGAGTTCATAGCATCTCTGCCCCAAAGCTCCCTGGGGAGGAGCAGGACATGGGACCCTCAGCAGCCCAGGAAATGGCCCCTTGGGACCTTCAGGAGGGGCTGCACTTTCCCTGAGACCCGCTGACTCCTTGAAGGACTGGGGCACAGGGAGCCCCTGGGAAGGGCTGGAACCAGCAGTGCAGGTAGACAGATGTATAAGCAAATCTTAGCCCAATCCTGAAAGGGAACCTGGCTCCAGGGCAGGCACAGCTGGCTTTTGAGGTGACTGATGGAGGAGGGAGTGCTTTGCTGTGGGGTCTCAGAGCCTTAGTTCTTAGTCGCCTAGGTTTGTCCATCTCAGTTCCTCAGGAGCCTAGATCTGATCACGGCCTCCCCACCCCCCAGCCCTGCAGCTGGGGCAGCAGCTTTGATGGGCACGCCCACCAGCCCAGGACGGGCCAGCGGCAGGTCCCATCCTGCCTCTGGAGGGTGGAGACAAGTAGAAGGAAGGTCCTGCCCCAGGCCTACCCTTGTCTTTGTTAGAGGGATGGGAGTGGGGGCCATGATCCATTTCCTGCCTGTCAGTCAGGGTAACCTAAAGATCACCCCATTTTTGGCAATGACTCAAGCAACAGTATACGGCTAGGACGATGATTCCATTTCCTGCAACTCTTTGCCACATTCACTAAGGCAATGTCACTTTCCTGCTCTGTGACTCAGTTTCCCCTCCTAAGACTCCAGAAATATACAGGGCCCAGGGTGTGGAGACCTTGGGCTTGTAGGGTGGGGAAGGTACCACAGGCTTATGACAATGACATGGAAAGCACAGGGCAGGCATCTTTGTGTTCCTCCTGCCCCACTGGGCAGATGTCCGCAGAGGCCTCCACACAGGTGGGGCTGACGGAGGGAGTGTGCCTCCTAAGAAGCCCATCTGGACAAAAGACCTCTGTGTCCACACTGCGGGGAGCTGGGGGTTCCTCTCGCGGGTGCTCAAGGTCAGCACCAAACACCTGCAGCCGCCCAGGGGGCTCGGAAGCAAGCCCTGACCTCCTTGTAGAATGGACCCCCAGGTTTACCCGGAAGTGGGGTGCAAAGGCTTGCGTGGAGCAAAAGGGAACCCCCATAGCTGGAGCGACAGGGAGGGGGCACTGCCTACCAGTCCCTGGGGTCCTGCACCAGGGGAGGGCGGCTGCAGATGGCCAGATGCGGGGGCTCCCTGTTCTCGCCTCCACTATTCGCATCTGGGCGGTGGGGTTCACTGAAGCCGAGCCCCCCAGTATAGGAGGAACCCTGGTGCTCCGTTTCACCACCCAGGGCTGGGCAGGGTGGCAGGGAGCCCGGCGCCCAGCCGCAGAGAGGGGCGCACGGTGGGGAGCCCTACAGGCCGCAGCCCAAACTTTCCCCGGGACTGCCCAGGGCCTGGCGGGAGGAACCAGGCGAGCAGCGAGGGGTCCGGACCGCCGCCGAGTGCTCCGGGCGGGTCCTGGCACGCTCCAGGGAGGTGGCGGGCGGGCCTGCTCCGCCCCGCGCCCGGCCGGTGCAATCCCGGCGCCCGCTGCCCGGCGGCTGCAGTCAGCGCCGCCCTCCACGAGTGGGGCGGGACCGCGAGAGGCGCGCGGCGGCCCGAGCGCCGGCCGGGCCATGACCCCCGCTGTTCTCTCTTGCAGGCTCGTCGCCGCGGCCCCCCGAGCCCGGCCGCAGCCGCCACCGCCACCAGCGCCCGGGCGTGCCCCGCGCGCTCCGGGCGCGGCTCCGCAGTAAGCCCACCAGGAAGGAAGCGGTGAGTGCCCCGCGCCCCGCGCCCGCCGCCCCTTCCCCGGGACGCCCGCCTCCCCAGAGCACCGCGGCCCCGGCCGGGAGGCGTCCACGCCCAGCAAGGCAGCCCAGGGGGCGGTGGGGGACCCACGCGGGCCCTGGCGTCCCCCCAACTTCTTGCAGACTTTGCCGCGGAGACACAGGCTTTGGGAAACTTGGGCTGGCTCCGGCCGCGCTGCAACTTGCACCGGCGATGGGGGTGTGTCCCCGCGCGGAAGCCTTTGGCCTCCCCACTCCCCACCGGCCACCCCGGGCTGTCACGGGTTCCTTGGGAATGGACCAGAACGCCATTCCTGAGAGCTGGAAGGCAGCCCGGCGAGGGGCGGGGGCAGGAGGCCTCCCGAGGAACCATTTCCCCTCGATCGAGTATTTCCAAATCTATTATTTATAAACCGCCTCACTTAGGGGCGCCCTGCGCTCCCAGGGCATCAAAGCAGGTTTGCAACCGCAAAGGGCGACCCGTGTGAACGCACCCGTGCCTTCTCGTGGCTGTCTGCGCTCGGGCGGAACTGGGGGAGGCCTCAGTAAAAAGGGTACCCGTAGCTCCCCCCAGGGATAGGCGGTGGGCGGGGTACGGGGGCAGCTGCGACTTCTCTCAGACCGCCTCTGGCTGCGGGGCCCACTTGGAATCAAGGGAAAATCTGTGCAGCCTGGACAGCCTTTGACGCCCGAGGAAGAGGGAGGAAGGGAAGGCAGCGAGGCAGAGGCACTTCTGAGATAGTGCAGGCCTCGGGAAACGGACGCCTCAATGTACAGGTGGGGAAACTGAGACTCAGAGAGACATACTCTGAGTCACAGGCGCTGGCGTTTCCTGCCTAGACCCCACCCACCCAAAGTGGGAGGAGGCCCCCGTTCTGGGCTGGGTTTACGCCAAAAACCACCTCACCTGTGCAGGCCACACCCTCCTTGGGTTCTGCGCCCCCACTGCTCCGGCCCAGGTCCTGTGGAGGGGAGGAGGCCATGTATTTATGGAAACACTTAATCCCTCTGCCAGCCCCAAGGAGGCTGAAAGCTCACCACCTAATCTCCTCTCCCTGGAAGCGCCTTCCCATGCCGGCCGCGTGCACCCCAAACACACATAGAGTGTATTTTCCCAGCCCGAGGTGCAGGTCACCTCAGGAGACTTGAAATGGGAGCGTCCCGTCAGTGGACACTGAAAAAGAGAACGTGGTATTGCATGCTTACCAAGCGTTCCTCGTGCACCAGACCCTGTGTTTTCCGTTTTAATCTCCTAACCAACTCTCCAACCAAATACTGTTAGCCCCATTTTAAAGGTGAGGAAATAGGGCTGGGCACAGTGGCTCACGTCTGTAATTGCAATACTTTGGGATGCCAAAGCAGGAGGACCGCTTGAGGCCGGGAGTTTGAGACCAGCCTGGGCAACATAGTGAGACCCCGTCTACAAACAATTTTTTAATTAGCTGGGTGTGGTGCACACCTGTAGTCCCATTAACTCAGGAGACTGAGACAGGAAGATTCCTCGAGCCCAGGAAGTTGAGGCTGCAGTGAGCTATGATCACACCACTGCATTCCAGCCTGGGCCACAGAGGGAGACCCTGTCTCTTAAAAGAAACCCAAAAACCCGGTGGTTCATGCCTGCAGTCCCAGCATTTTGGGAGGGTGGGGGGGCGGATCGCAACGTCGGAAGATGGAGACCATCCTGGCCAAAATGGTGAAACCTTGTCTCTATGAAAAATAAAATAAATAGCTGGACCTGGTGGCGTGCACCTGTAATCCCAGCTACTGGAGAGGCTGAGGCAGGAGAATTGCTTGAACCCAGGAGGCGGAAGTTGAAGTGAGCCGAGATCGTGCCACTGCACTCTAGCCTGGCAACAGAGGGAGACTCTGTCTCAAAAAAGAAACCCCAAAAATTAAAAAATAAAAATGAGGAAAAGAGAAGTTTGTAAAGGCAGAGTGACTGACGCAAGGTCACATGGCTGGAAAATGGCAAGGCCAGGCCTGGAACCCTGAGCCATGGCACTGAATCGCTCTTACCTACAGTGGAGGCCAGGCCAGGCCTCTGGGTCTGCTAAGTATAACTCCCCCATCTTTACAAAGATTAGTATGTGGGCCGGGCACAGTGGCTAACACCTGTGATCCCAGCACTTTGGGAGGCAGAGGCAGATCACGAGGTCAAGAGATAAGACCATCCTGGCCAACAAAGTGAAACCCCGTCTTTACTAAAAATACAAAAATTAGCTGGGGCGTGGTGGCGCACGCCTGTAGTCCCAGCTACTCGGGAGGTTGATGCAGGAGAATCACTTGAACCTGAGAGGTGGAGGTTGCAGTGAGCCAAGATGGCACCACTGCATTCCAGCCTGGCAACAGAGTGAGACTCCATCTCAAAAAAAAAAATTAGTAAATGATGATGGGGCCCAGGCACAGTGGCTCATACCTGTGATCCCAGGGCTTTGGCAGGTTGAGGCAAGAGCATCATTTGAGGCCAGGAGTTTGAGACCAACCTGGGCAACATAGTGAGACTCCTATCTCTTTAAAAAAAAAAAAAAAAAAGATTAGAGATTGTAAACCAAAAAACAAAAATAAAAATTCTAAGCCTCCCAACCATCCGAATGGACCACTCCTCTAGGCTAAGGACGTTCCAAAGCTAACCTGAAAAACAAGTTCAGGCCATGATGGGAAGGAGCAGTTGCATATGCCTCATTATACCCTCTTCCCTGTTGAAATTCAGGCCTAGCTGACCAGCACTGACATCAATGCAGAACTTAAGACTGATGGGACAGACCCTTTAAGTCTGATAAGAAACATTTACAATGTATTCTCTCTGAAGCCTAACGCCTTATCATAACCCACACATTCCTTTCTATTGACTCCAGGTCTTTACATAATAACTCCTTCAACCAGTTGCCAATCAGAAAATCTTTGAGTCCTCCTATGACCCAAAAGCCAAGTCCCAAAAAAAACCCCATCCCACCTACCCCCACCAGTTGTCCCACCTTTCCAGATTGAACCAATGTATATCTTACATGCACTGACTGGTACCTTGTGTGTCCCTAATGTATGAAACCAGGTTGTAGCCCAGCTCTCTTGGGCATGTGTTCTCGGGATCTCCTGGGGCCTTCTGGTCACTCATATTTGACTCAGAATAAATCTCTTCAAATATTTTACAATTTGATACTTTTTGTGGACAAGATGATATGACCATTGTAGTCAGACTTCCAGCCCCCTGGACACCCCAGCCATCCCTTCATGCTCCTCCCAGCCGTGGTTTCCCTTCAGGTAGCCGTTAACCTGACTTCTAATGGTAGACCCCTTTTATTTATTTTGAGACAGGGTCTCACTCTGTTGCCCAGGCCAGAGAGCAGTGGCATGATCATGGGTCACTGCAGCCTCTGCCTCCTGGGCTGAGGTGATCCTCCCAACTCAGCCTCCCAAGTGTTTGGGACCATAGGTGCGTGCCACCATACCCAGCTAATTTTTGTATTTTTTGTGGAGACAGTGTTTTACCATATTGCCCAGGCTGGTCTCAAAGCCCTCTTAATTTTTGGCAAATGTTTTTCTTGTTGTATGTACGGAAAGGCTCTCGAATCCTAAGGTGTTCAGCTCTGTTATTTCACAGTGGCTCGGAGGAGGCAGTGGGCAAGTATTTTGCTGTCAGTCGCATGGCTCGTGGGAAACCGAGCAGGTAGGGATTTCAGTGGGCGTCCTGCCCTGACCCCATCCTGTTTTGCTTCCCGCTGGTGAAGGCGTCCCATGGGCCAGGTGGAGGTCGCAGCTACTCAGAGAGAAGCTCACTGTCCCTGCAGGACCCTGGCTAAGCTGCAGGCAGCCCCCCATCTCCCACTCTGCGTACCAGGATGGAGGCACGTGAATGCACTTCCCAACCCAGTTCCTTTGGCTGGAATTGCAGGAATTCTAATCCTGCTGCAGAAAGAAAGTGGCTTTCCTAAATAAGAAAGAAAACCACCATGTGTGTCATGAGCCTGCTGGGAGCCCAGCTTGCCCACACTCTCTTCCCTGTTTGCAGCGTGACCAGGCCCAGAGAGCTGCAGGTGCTTATCCAGCCTCCCCACCACCCTGCCCCACTGCGATTGGAGCCCACTCACCTGGCAAACTGTCACATTGCTCAGCTGTGACTCCTCTTCATTCCTGCCCTCTCCTGGGTCCTGCCAGGAGGTCTTTGTTAGGCAGGCAGGGCAAGGTGCCACAGTGACTCAGGACCTCCATGGGGTTACTCTGATTTCATCTGGGAGGTGGCTCTGCGGGGACCAGTTCATTCACTTTCCCTGTCTGGTTCTCCAGGTCCCCATTTGGGACAGGCAGATATTAGAAATCAGATGACCCTGCATAGGGTGGCCAGATTCAGCAAATAAACACGAGGATAACTAAGTTATCCAGCTGAGTTTTTGTTGTTGTTCTTTGTTTGTTTGTTTATTTGAGGCAGAGTCTCACTCTGTCACCCAGGCTTGAGTGCAGCGGTGCGATCTCCACTCACTGCAACTTCTGCCTCCTGGGGTCAAGCGATTCTCCTGCCTCAGCCTCCTGAGTAGCTGGGATTACAGGTGTCCGCCACCACACCTGGCTAATTTTTGTGTTTTTAGTAGAGACTGGGTTTCACCGTGTTGGCCAGGCTGGTTTTGAACTCCTGGCCTCAAGTCATCTGCCTGCTGCCTCATCCTTGCAAAGTCCTGGGATCACAGGTATGAGTCACTGTGCCCAGCCCCAGCTAAGCTTAATTGCAGATCAACAATGAGTGGTTTTTATGAGTGTGTCCCATGCAATAACTAGGCATCCTGTATTTTCCCTGGCAGCCCTCTCTGACTAATTCCAGCTCTAGATTTGTGTGAATCTCTCCAGGATGGGTTTATCTCATACCCTAGAGCTGAACTTCTGTGATCCACAGAAGTGGTAATTGAAAGGCCACGGTAAACGTCGGAACCCGCTTTGAAAAGCAGGGTCCCTCTAGCCGGCAGGAGATTGTGTGTCTGACAGGCAGTGCCACATCTTGGTTGCTTCTGACTTTGTGAAAGAGCACATCATTTTTCGTTTCTCTTTGCACTGAAAACCTGTAGAGGGTGAGCTGGCAGGCAGTCATGCTGTGGGCTGGTAATTTGTGGCAGCTGCCTTCAAGGCTATTGCAAAAACAAACACGGCCAACATGGAAGTGGGACCTGTCCCTGGAGATGCTCTTAGCCTTAGAGAAGCTGTGGGGTATGCGTGACGTCTGATGTCCTTCCATCCTGCTGCCCCTCAGGAGGAGGTGGACTTCTGCTGAGGAAGTCAGTTTTTATAATTGTTCATCCCTGCCATCAGAGAGAATCTCATGACTATTCGGTCATAGGGAGTTTCGCTTTTGTTGCCCAGGCTGGAGTACAGTGGCATGATCTCAGCACACTGCAGCCTCTGCCTCCTGGGTTCAAGTGATTCTCTTGCCTCAGCCTCCTGAGTAGCTGGGAGTACAAGCATGTGCCCCCATGCCTGACTAATTTTGTATATATATATATATATATATATATTTTTTTTTTTTTTTTTTTTTGAGACAGAGTCTTGCTCTGTCACCAGTCTGGAGTGCAATGGCATGATCTCAGCTCACTGTAACCTCCGCCTCCCATGTTAAAGTGATTCTCCTGATTCAGCCTCCTGAGTATCTGGGACTACAGGTGCACGCCACCACGCCCAGCTAATTTTTGTATTTTTAATAGAGACAGGATTTCACCATGTTAGCCAGGATGGTCTCCAACTCCCAACCTCAGGTGATCTGCCTGACTTGGCCTCCCAAAGTGCTGGCATTACAGGTGTGACCCACTGTGCCCATCTGACAGCGAGATTTTTATGCCAGGGTGCAAGAAAGAGCCTGTTCTTCTTCAAGCTGTTGTGCAAATAATTAAGACTCCGATATTTCAGAGGGAACATAAACAGAGCCCAATTCAATATGAAACGGAAGTTTTTCACACCCCTGCAAATGCGTGAAAAAGATAGAACATTTATACCTAAACCAGCAGTTCTTATGGGCCCAACTGCTCCCATACCATCATGCCAGGCTAAGGGTATCCTAGCCTTAAATCTTTTTTTCTCCTATTAAATCTTTATTATTTCTTTATTTCTTTATTTATCTTGAGACAGGGTCTCTCTCTGTTGCCCAGGCTGGAGTGCAATGGCACGATCTTGGCTTACTGCAACCTCTGCCTCATGGGTTCAAGCAATTCTCCTGCCTCAGCCTCCTGAGTAGCTGGAATTACAGACGTGTGCTGCCATGTCCAGCTAATTTTGTATTTTTAGTAGAGACGGGGTTTCACCATGTTGGCCAGGCTGGTCTTGAACTTCCAACTTCAGGTGATCCACCTGCCTCTGCCTCCCAAAATGCTGGGATTACAGGTGTGAGCCACCGCTCCCGGCCTAAATCTTTATTTTCTAGTGACAAAGATATATGTCTTTGTTTATAACAAACTCAAACAGTCTAGATCCCCAGCATGTGCAACAGAACCCTAAGCCCAGTGCAGTGACGTGGGCTTGGCTCTGGTGTCTGGCAGCCCCGCACTGCAGCTTGCTAGCCCTGGGTGCTGGGAAGTCATTGGACATCTGTGAGCTCCAGCCCCTCATTTGTGAAACAGGATGGTGATCATGTTTATCTCTTAGGGCGCTGTTAGGGTTCAGTGGTGTCATTTTTATAGCAAACTTGGCCCAGAATTTGGCATATTGCAAACATTAGCTGGATATCTCTCGGCTGATGTTGTCATGATGATGACGATAAAGTTTAAGGCAGAAGTAGCTCCTCTCCGGGGTTAGACAACTGTATGGCTTCCATTCAGACAGATGTAGAATCAAGCTGTAACTTCTGCTCAGATACTTAGCTCGTCTTAGGGACCCTCTCCCGTGTCAGCATCTGTGGTCTCTGCAGGGCACTGGCCCCTGATCTCAAAAAGAGTGGACAGGGCTCTCTGCGCTCCCACGCTGTAGAATCTGGGCCATGTCGTGGGGGTGCCCTGGTGCTATCTAGTCGCGATCACACTGATGACGATGATGAGGAGGATGATGGTGAAGGTGGCAGCAACAATGACAGTGACGAGGATGACAACCGTAAGGTGACATCTGTCGTCTTCTGTTTGTGTTGCTACAAAGGAACACCGACGGCTGGGTAATCGATAAAAGAAAAGTGGGGTTCTGCATGCTGCACGGGAACATGGCGTCAGCACGGTGACGGCCTCGGGCTGCCTCCACTCACGGCGGAAGGTGCCACAGAGATCCCGTGCCGAGAGAGTGGCGGCAAGTGGGAAGCAGGGAAGGTGCCAGGCTCTTTTGTTTGTTTTCGAGATGGCGTCTCTCTCTGTCACTCAGGCTGGAGTGCAGTGGCATGATCTCAGCTCACTGTAACCTCTGGCTCTCGGGTTCAAGCAATTCTCGTTCCTCAGCCTCCCGAGTAACCAGGATTACAGGTATGTATCATCATAGCCAGCTAATTTTTATATTTTTAGTAGAGATAAGATTTTGCCATCTTGGCCAGGCTGGTCTCGAACTCCCTGACCTCAAGTGATCCACCCACCTCAGCCTCCCAAAGTGCTGGGATTACAGGCGTGTGCCACTGCACCCAACCCCCAGGCTCTTTTTAACAATGAGCTCTTGCATGAACCAATAGGGAGTGAACTGTTTCATTACCGCAAGGATGGCACCAAGCAAGCTGTTCATGAGGGATCCGCCCCATGACCGGACACCTCCCACCAGGCTCCACCTCCAGCGCTCAGAATCAAATTTCAACATGAGGTCTGGATGGGACAAATATCCAAGTTATATCAATAAGAACGATGAGAACAATGATGATGACAATAACAGATAATGATGTGATGATGAAGGTGGTAGTGACAGCTCTGTCCCAGGCTGTGTCCTGGAGGCTGGTGCCTTGATGCCTATCTGGTGGAGGAGGACACGGTGCCTGGGGAACCGAGCCCCAGCACCTCAGACTCGGAAATGACTTGCCCAAGGTGACGCAGCTCCTCTGGACTCCTGATTCTTTCTCTTCCCCTCGGCCAGTCCTGTGCCCACTGCCTTCACACTGTCCTTGGAGGGAGGCAGAAGCAGGATGACGAGGGCAACTGCAGGGACACTGTGGGGGATGAGAAAACGTGACGTGTGAAAACTCTCCGTGCGTGAGTTCCACACGCCCCACATCGAATTGCCATATGTGGACCTGACCGCCCTCGATGCTGCACCTGCCTGACCCTCACAGCTTCTGCCCCTGGTGTCACCTGAACCCTGACTGGAGCCGATCCTGGCCCCCCATTCTCTGGTTTGCTCCTTCCCTCCTTCCCTCCCTGCCTTCCTTTATTCCCCTGCGTGTTTTGAGGTAGGGGTCTTTCAAGTTGCAAGACAGCCGTTCGGACAAAACCCCTCAGTTCCAGACACCTCTTCTGGGAGGTGGTGCTGCCAGGCACAGCATAAGAGAGAGCCTTGGCTCGGCCAGAGCCTGGCCCCAGGAACGCATCCCCACCAAATCACAGAAGCTGCTTGGAGGAAAACGGGATCCGATGCACGGGCTGCAGCCCGCGTCCCGCTGTGGGAGACCGTGGTGGGGAGCCCAGGGGTGCGTGGACTGAGCTGTTCTCTCTTCTGGATGTTGCCTTTCTTTCCTTTTTAAGCCTTTTTCTTGAGGCAGTTTCAAACTTAAAGAAGAGTTGTGAGACTATAAAGAGCCCCTGCAAATATCCTTCACCAGAAATGAACCTTTAGCTGCAGGCTCGTCCTCACCTCTCCCTGCATATATTTGTGCATATCGTTATTTTCCTGCTGAGCAATCTGACAGTTAAGTTACAGACATGATGACTCTTGACCCCAGACATGTCAGTGTCTATTTTCTTTTCTTTTCTTTTCTTTTTTTTTGAGGGTCTCACTTTCTCACCCAGGCTGGAGTGCATGGCACAATCTCGGCTCACTGCAACCTCCACCTCCCAGGTTCAACTGATTCTCCTGCCTCAGCCTCCTGAATAGGTAGGATTACAGATGCCTGCCACCACGCCTGGCTAATTTTTTGTATTTTTATTTTTATTTATTTATTTATTTTGGGATGGAGTCTCGCTCTGTCACCCAGGCTAGAGTACAGTGGTGCGATAGCTCACTGCAACCTCTCCCAGGTTCAAGCAATTCTCTGCCTCAGCTGCCCAAATAGCTGGGACTACAGACACCCACCACCAAGCCCAGCTAATTTTTGTATTTTTAGTAGAGACAGGGTTTCACCATGTTGGCCGGGCTGGTCTCAAACTCCTGACCTCAGGTGATCTGCCCACCTCAGCCTCCCACAGTGCTGGGATTACAGGTATGAGCCACTGCACCCGGCCATCAGTGTCTGTTTTCTAAGAGCAAGGATCATTGCTTTTCTTTCTTTCTTTCTTTTTCTTTCTTTTTCTTTCTTTCTTTCTTTCTTTCCTTCTTTCCTTCTTTCTTTCTCTCTCTCTCTCTTTCTTTCTCTCTTTCTCTCCTTCTCTCTTTCTCTCTTTCTTTCTTTCGACAATCTCCCTTTGTCGCCCAGACTGGAGTGCAGTGGTGTGATCTCGGCTTACTGCAACCTCCACTTCCCAGATTCAAGCAATTCTCCTGCCTCAGCCTCCTGAATAGCTGGGATTACAGGCATCTACCACCACGCCTGGCTAATTTTTGCATTTTTAGTAGAGATGGGGCTTCAACATGTTGGTCTCGAACTCCTAACCTCGTGAGAGCAAGGATTATTTCTTACAGAACACAGTACAATAGTCGGAATCAGAAAATTTAATATTGACCCCAAACTCACCTAGAATACAGTTGTTTCCCTTCTGACCATTTTATTACTTCTTTTCTTTTCTTTTTTGAGACAGGGTCTTGCTCTGTCTCCCAGGTAGTGCAGTGGCACAATCATGGCTCACTGCAGCCTCTACTTCTTGGCCTCAAGTGATCCTCCCACCTCAGCCTCCTGAGTAGCTGGGATTACAGGCATGTGCCACCACAGCCAGTTAATTTTTATATTTTTTGTAGAGATGGGGTTTCGCCGTGTTGCCCAGGCTGGTCATTACTTTTCAGACAAGCACACCAGTATGTCGTGCTCTCTCGCCTCCCGGTCAGTGAACAGCATTCCGCTGCTGTCATGGCCGCGCCTCCCTGCGCCCATGCCGTTTTGTTGTTCTGTCCTTCGTCTTGCTGTTGTTGCTGATGTTTTACTGGAGTATTTTAGAGCAAATTGCAGACATCACTCCATCTGTGAGAACTTTCATACAGATCACTGGTTTTCAACCCCTGGGTTGAGCTGTGTCATAAAATCCGCCAGGTGGGCTGTGATCAGTGCTGAACAAAGACAGGCTGGAAGGCACTAGACGATAAAATCTGAGTGCGCTGTGCAGAGCCTGCCTGCACTTGGTTGGGATGTTGAGTATGTGTCTTACAGGAGGCCGCAGTCCAGGGAGGTTTGGGAAGCTCGGCCGGCAGAGGCCCTGGGGCTCTGTGCAGCTTTCTGTGTGGCTTATCTGTGGTTGATCCTGACGTCAGGGCTGCAGGACCCCTCGGCAAGGCTGGCGGCAGGAGAGCCAGCATGGGCATAATTGATGAGGGATGGAGATGAGGTCTGCTCCGCCCTCCCCTGTTCTTGGAAGCTCTGTCCTCCGGGAACTCCAAGACATTCCGGGTCTGCCTGGTCACTGAAAGCGTGGGCTCCAGAGTCCAGAGTTCTGGCTTCAAATCCCTGCTCTGCCACTTGCTACCCATATGAGCTTGGGCAAGTTAACTCATTTCTCTGTGCCTCTGTCTCCTGTGAGATGGAGACAGGAATGATCCCAATTTCCTGGGGCTGTCGTGAGGATTCACTAACCATGAACATGCATAAAGGGCTCTGGACAGAGCCGGGCACATGGTGAGTGCCAGGAAATGTGCCTGTCACTCCCGCTGGCCTGGGCTCTCTTCCCCTCCGCACCAGCCCCAGCTCCTCTGCTACCCCTCACTCCTCCCCTAAGGAAGGATTCTCTCTCCTGCATTTTAGAGTCCTGCGGGAGCTTTTTAAAATTCCAGTGCCAGTCCAGGCACGCTGGCTCACACCTGAATCCCAGCACTTTGGGAAGCTGAGGTGTACGGATAACTTGAGGTCAGGAGTTCGACACCAGCCTGGCCAACATAGTGAAACCCCGTCTTTACTAAAAATACAAAAATTAGCTGGGTGTGGTGGTACACGCCCGTAGTCTCAGCTACTAAGGAGGTTAAGGCAGGAGAATCGCTTGAACCTGGGAAGTGGAGGTTGCAGTGAGCAAAGATCGCACCACTGCACTCCAGCCTGGGTGACAGAGTGAGACTCCATCTCAAAAAAAAAAAAATCCCAATGCCAGCCACACACCAGACCAATTGCCCCAGAATCTCTTGGGATGGGACTCAGACAGCAGCTTTTTTTTTTTTTTAAAGAGATAGGCTCTTGCTCTGTCACCCAGGCTGGCATGAAGTGGCACAGTCAAGGCTCACTGCTGCCTCAGTCTCCTGGGCTCAAGTGATCTTCCTGCCTCAGCCTCCTGAGTAGCTGGGACTACAGGTACAGGCCACCATACCCAACTAATTTTTAAAAAATGTTTTATAGCCAGGGTGTCCAATGTTTTGGCTTCCCTGGGCCATATTGGAAGAAGAAAAATTGTCTTGGGCCACACATAAAATACACTAATGATAGCTGATGAGCTGAAAAACGATTCTCAAAAAAATTCACAATGTTTTAAGACAGTTTATAAATTTGCGTTAGGCCGCATTCAAAGCTGTCCTGAGCTGCAGGCGACTCGAGGGCTGGGGGTTGTACAAGCTTGTCATATAGAGACAGGGTCTTCTTATGTTGCCCAGGTTGGTCCTGAACTCTTGACCCCAAGCCGTCCTCACGCCTCAGCCTCCCAAAGTGCTGGGATGACAGGGGCGAGTTACCGAATCCAGATGAAGCAGTATTTTGTAAAGCTCCTGGGTGATGTGCGGAGGCCGCAGTGCCCAGCTCTTCTCAGCTGTAACATGGATGCAGGTTCTGAGTGGGCAGGCCCAGCTCAGGCCTGAGGCCCTGTATGCCCAGCTCTCGGGAAGCCTGTGCTGAGGTTCCATGGGCCACTCTGGGAACAGCAAGGCCCTGGAGAAAAGGCCTAGCTGGAAACCTCGACCTCCCTTCCCTCCCTCGCTGTCATAAAGGACAGCAGCAGCTGATGTTGCTTGGACTTTTCCTCTGTCCCCAGTGCGGGTCACCTCCTGACACTCAACTCTCTCTGCTGCTCTATGACCGTTATGTGCCTCTTTCCATTTTTTTTTTTTCTTGAGATGGAGTCTCATTCTGTCGCCTGGCTGGAGTGCAGTGCTGCGATCTTGGTTCACTGCATCCTCCGCTCCCGGGTTCAAGCGATTCTCCTGCCTCAGCCTCCCGAGCATCTGGGACTACGGGTGCCCGCCACCATGCCTGACTCATTTTTGTATTTTTAGTAGAGATGGAGTTTCACCATGTTGGCCAAGATGACCTCGAACTCCTGACCTCAGGTGATCCACCCATCTCGGCCTCCCAAAGTGCTGGGATTACAAGCGTGAGCCACCACGCCTGGTTACCTGATCCCATTTTAAAGCTGGGGAAAATGAAGTCTTGAGATAAACTATCCGCCATCACATGGCTGGGAGCTGCCAAGCTGGGACCTGGCCCAGCTGGTGCGGTGGGGAAGCTCCAGAGACCGCTGCTAAATTGGAATGGCTGCCTTTCATATGCAGCTGGCCCAAGCCTGTTCCCATCAGTGTCTGTGGCCCTCCCTCTCTTCCCCAGGCCCCCAGTCTCTGTCCTGGTGGTATCTCCCATCCATGTCCTGCTAGCTCCACCTGAACTTCCAGCTCCTTCTCCCTCTGAACCCTTCCTGACCTGCCATCTTCACAATCACCTTCCTGATTTCTGGCCCAGAGCAAGCATCTGTAATGTCAGCAGGCACAGGAATCCCTGGGGCCTTGTGCGCCTGGGTGGGCCTGAGCTGCTGCCTTTTTCCCCAGTCCCCAGGGTGCTGATGCTACCAGTCCATCAACAGCCTGCAGGTGAGGGCCAGGCCCAGGGTCTCCTCACCGGCCCCAGCCACACAGCCCTCTAGAAAGCAGACTTGCTCCTTGGCGTCCTCAGAATAAGCTCTTAACTCCAAGGCAGCCCCAGAGACCCCAGGTCCAATCCATCTTTGGCTTCTCCCCACCTGTTCCTGCCTGAGTTCCCACCCCCTGCTTCCTTCTACCCCCAATGCCTTTATCTTCCTCTGGACCTCTGGACGCTACAGGTCTCTGTGGGGTGGGGCTCCAGCCTGGGGATCAGGACAGTCCTGGGTTCGAGTCTCAGCTCCACAATCCCTAGTAAGCTGGTAGCCTCGGGCAGATGCCGCCACCTCCATGAGCCCTGACTTTGGTGTCTTTGAAGTGGAGATGGTGATAGTACCTTGCAGGGCTGTTACTGAGGAGTGAGTGTCAAGAGCACGCGGGCCCCGCACCACTGGCTGCTGCTTTTATTTTACTTTTCAATTGCTCAGAACTCTAAGGATGCCTCACGTGGAAGGAACATCATGAGAACACTGGTTGGGACAATTCTAATATCCTGTGGGCTGGGGGCCACGCGTCCTCTAGAGCTCAGACTGTTAGATCTCCAGAGAACCAGCATTAGAAAAAAAAATGGGGCAGCATTAGAAGGGGAGGTGCACCTGCCTTGGGGGCCTCCGGGCCACCCCCCAGCCCCGGCTGGGAGGTCTTCACACCACAGCAGCAGCAGCAGCCCTCCTGTGGCTCTTGAAAGGAAAGGAAAGTGGTGTCGGTTCCCCCTCATCAGTTCATTGCAGCCTCTGCCTCCTGGGTTCAAGCGGCTTCACAGAGCTGGGGCTGCCGTCGCCACCTTGGCCTCCTGTATATTTAACTTTGAGGCACCCTCAAGTTTTTTCCGCCAGCGCAGACTCCAGCCCAGATGTTGACAGGTGGTGTGGCCTAGAGGCTGGTGGTTTCTCTCCAGCACAGCCTCCTGTTGTGTAATCACCAGGGCCGGGGTGGGGGCCTGGCCACACAGGGCCAGTACAAACAAGTGGCGGCCACCCCTCTCTGAACACTCTCCTCTCCCCACAGGCCTGTGGAGGCGCCGACATGGGGCTCAAGATGTCCTGCCTGAAAGGTAAGGCTGGGCGGGCATCTGCCCCCACCAGCTCTCGTGGCAGGGGGTGGGCTGGGCTAGGGGGCAGAAGGGAGGGGGATGAGGCCATCTACCCTGCAGAGGGAAAGGGGTACCATCCCTTAAGCAGTGCTGTACACAGCAGGTGCTCTATAAATGCTTGTCCTGACTCTGAGCACCCCTCTAGGCCTTCCATTTCACTATCAGTGAGTGACTGGGAAAGTGACAATGCCCTGCTGCCTCAGTTTCCCCCTCAGGGGGACTAATTTCAGGCTGTGGAGAGTGAGGGAGGGGTGGCCTTTGCGAAGGAGCCAGGCACACATGGGGCTGTTTGCTTTCACAGGCACACCTGGGCCTGTAAACACCCAGATAGGAGGTCCAGCGTCCGGGTGCTGGGAGAGTAGGTCAGCGGGAGAAAGTTCTAGAAAGACACAAAACCGCTGAAGGATGTTGTGGGTGTTGGTGAAGGCAGTCCAGACCTCTGTCCTGTGTGTGGATGACCTTGGGGGACCTCAGACCAATATGCCGGAGGCCTCCCACCCCAAGTCCATTGCTGCCCCTCTTCTTTACTCAGTGACAGTTGCTCTGGTCTCCCCAGCCAAAAATCTGGGAGTCTTGTGGGTGGCACCTGGTCCAGGTGGGCAGCCCCGGTCCAGGTGGGCAGTGCATCTTGATTGATAGCTTCTCCAAGACTGCTTGCAGAGACATTGGTTCCCTGGTGAAAATTGGGGTGTCGTTTGCTAAGTGGGATGGGATACCAGACAGGCACAGTCTGCATCCCTTCCAGAGCCTGGTTTCCCCTGAGACTCCAGGCTCTGACGTGGGGCCCCACTGCCTGAGACCGACTCTGGCTCCAGGTGTCCTGTGGCCAGTGGTGTGAGGGCCAGGCTCCTAGCCTGCCCCGGGGCAACCTGCCTGACCTCAGCAGCCCCTTCCAGGTGGAGGCCATCGGCCCACCTGGAGAGGCGGCCGGAAGCTGCGCTTGTCTGGGATCCACCTGCATGGTGTGAGTTCTGGCCTCCCCACTGCCTCTGTGAGACCTGGAGCAAGGGGCTTGGTTTCCTTATCAGTCAAATGGTGATCACGGCGGACGCGTCTCAGGTCACCAGGAGCACGAGAGCAGGGCCTGGCACACCCGGGCAGTGGCTGCTCTTGATTGCGTTATTTCCTTCATCAAATTCATCAGGCTCTGTAGCCCATCTTTTGGGTTTAGGCAGGCTTAGGGCTTTTGGGTGCAAGCTACAGAAGCGGAAACAAGGAATTTACTGGAAAGTCGAGGGGAGCCCACAGGAACAGTAAAATAAGGAGGTGCGAAAAGGTCCCTGCTGGGAGCCAGGATGAACGGACCAGCCTTCAGCTTCCCAGGCTGGGAGGAATCCTCTCCAGGAGAGCATCTGATTGGCCCAGCTTAGGTCTTAGGCCCGCCCCCTTGGCCTGGGGGGCGGTGCATCTTGATTGACAGCTCCTCCAAGACGGCTTGCAGAGAGATTGGTTCCCCTGGTGAATATCCGGGTGTCATTTGCTAAGTGGGATGGGATGCTGGACAGGCACCAACAGCCTGTGTCCCCTCCAGGGCCTGGCTTCCTCTGAGACGGCAGGCTGAGCCCACAGAGGAGTGAGGAGATGTTTGTTGAATGAGTATGTGTGAGCGGCTGAGGTTGATCCAGCAGCAGACGGTAGTTGAGAGGACCTAGCCTCAACCCTTGAAACTGGAGGACTTTCTTCTCTTAGACATGAGTTTCCCAGTACCTGACGGATGCCATGAAGGCCATTTTTCTTCTTTAAGTAATTACATATATAACATAAAACTTGGCTTTTTAACCATGAAGCGTGCTAGTAGCATTAAGCACCGCCATCTTCAGAATGAAGGTTTCATCATCTCCCACTGAAACTCTGTCCCCGCTAAGCACTAACTTCCCGTTCCCTCCCCCCGCCCTTGCCAACCACCATTCTACTTCCCGTCTCTAGGAATCTGCTCTTGGGACGTCCTGTAAGTGGAATCACACAGCATTTGTCCTTTCGTGTCCGGCCTCTGTCACTCAGCGTGACGTTTTCTAGGCTCATCCACATTGTAGCATTCGTCACTGCTTTGTTCCTTTTCACGGCTGAATAATATTCCGTCCTGTATACGGACCACATTTTCTTTTTTTTCTTTCTTTCTTTTTTTTTTTTTTTTGAGACAGAGTTTCGCTCTTGTTACCCAGGCTGGAGTGCAATGGCGCGATCTCGGCTCACCGCAACCTCCGCCTCCTGGGTTCAGGCAATTCTCCTGCCTCAGCCTCCTGAGTAGCTGGGATTACAGGCACGCACCACCATGCCCAGCTAATTTTTTTTGTATTTTTAGTAGAGACGAGATTTCACCATGTTGACCAGGATGGTGTCAATCTCTTGACCTCGTGATCCACCCGCCTCGGCCTCCCAAAGTGCTTGGATTACAGGCGTGACCCACCGCGCCCGGCTACGGACCACATTTTCTTTATCCGCATATCCGACGCCGGACACTGGGGTGTTTCCAGTTTTTGGCAATTGTGTCAAGACATCTTTGATGAAGAAACCAGGCCCTGGAGATGTCTCTGGACCACTTTCCTTCCAGCCCAAGGCTGCGGCTTTACCAGGAAGGTAGACCAAGACACTGCAGATCCTGACAGTACCTGGGAAATGTATTCCCACCCCCACCCCTCATGAATCAATGCCAGGCAGCCAGCTCAGGGCCCCTGGGGCTGGGAGCTTTTAAAAGGACCGCCTTCCTGTCGGCTCTAGAGCTGCTAAGTACTGGAACGGCTCCTGCCCCGAGTGCCGCTTGTTCATCCATTTTTCATGGCCGGCTCTGCTGCTGTTGGTCCCTGCCACCCGCCCAGCCTGGGTCTCTGGAGGTGATGAGGCCCACACAAGCATGGGGGTGACTCAGGCAAAGGGGAGCTAGAGCTCTTTTTTTGCAGGGGGGAACAGAGTCTCGCTCTGTCACCCAGGCTCGACTCACTGCAACCCCTGCCTCCCGGGTTCAAACAATTCTCCGGCCTCAGCCTCCCAGGTAGCCGGGATTACAGGTACGTGCCACCACGCTCAGCTAATTTTTATATTTTTAGTAGAGATAGGGTTTTACCATGTTAGCAAGGCTGGTCTTGAACTCCTGACCTCAACTGATCTGCCCATCTCAGCCTCCCAGAATGCTGGGATTACAGGTATGAGCCACTGCGCCTGGCCCAGAAAGAAACATTTTAACTCGACATTTGAAGTAGCCAGGAACTCTGTAACATGGGCTGCCATAAGTAAGAGATTACCCTAAACTAGGTGGTTTAAAACAGTTCTGGAGGCCAGAGGTGTGCCATCCCGGTGTGAGCAGGCCTTGTTTCTTCTGGAAGCTGTCGGGGGGCTCCAGAGCCTCCAGCGGCACCACCCATCCTTTGGCTTGTGGCCGCTTAGCTCCAGCCTCTGCCTCGTGGCACATGGCTTTCCTCTTCTGTCTTCCCTTCTCTTTTAAGGACAACTGTCATTTGCTTTAGGGCCCGCCCTCTTCCAGGATCGTCTCATCTCAAGATCCTTAATTCAATCACATCGGCAGGGCTACCGGGTGGCTCCTGCCTGTCATCCCAACACTTTGGGAAGCCAAGGCAGGAGGAGCTCTTGAGCCCAGGGTTTCAAGACGAGCCTGGGCAACATGGCAAAACCTCATCCCTACGAAAGAATACAAAAATTATCTGGGAATAGTGGTGTGCACGCCTGTAGTCCCAGCCACTTGCGAGGCTGAGGTGGGAGGATCCCTTGAGCTCAGGAAGTCAAGGCTGCAGTGAGCTGTGATCACACCACTGTACTCCAGCCTGGGTGACAGAGTCAGACCCTGTCTCAAAAAAAAAAAAAAAAAAAAAAAATTCCATCACAAAGATCCTATTGTCATAAGGTCAGATTCCCACTCACAGGTTCTGGTTAGATGTATCTTTTGGAGCGGGCACCATTCAACCCTGGGTACAATTTCTCTCACTCCCTGGGGCCTCAACACTGTATGCTGCCCCAGGCACTGGGAGGAGGGACCCGCCAGGACCCAGGCCCTCTGTTCCTCTGCTCTAGCCCCACAGCCTAGCCCAGGGACTCAGAGCTGCCCAGCTGTTTCCAGGTGACCCTCCCTCCACTGTGCCCCCAGCTCCAGGCCTCCCTAGGTTCAAATCCCAGCTCTGCCCATTAACAACGATTCGACCTTGGAGCCGGGCCAGCTTCACGGGCATGTGACCTCTGCAGCTGTGCAGGGCCCCGTGCTCAGTTTAATGCTCTTAATACATATTGAACAGTGGGCTCACATGTTCATTTTCCACTGAGCCCCACAAATGACATAGTGGTTGCTGCCTTAGGGCAAGTGACCTTGTCCCTCGAGGCCTCCGTTTCCTCTGGGGTAAACTGAGGCATCCTGCATCCAGCCCACAGGTTTTATTGAGTGCTGGGTTTTGGAGAGGACTTGAGGGATCATAAAGACAGGACTCTGCCCAGGGACTTACTACCTAGAGCCACACCACCCAGTAGAAATGGGTTTTAACATTTCTAGCAGTCCCATGAATAAGGTAAAAAGAAACAGGTACAATTAATTTTACTGTTTTATTTAATTCAGTATATTCCAAACATCGTTTTAACGTGTGGGGTCCAGTTCACTGGTCTGGAAGATTCGGTTAGCTGATCTGGGGAGGTTCAGTTGTCTAGGGGATTTAGTTTTACGGTTTGGGGGGTTTCGTTGTCTGGTCTGGGGTTTTGGCTGATCTGTGGGGTTTAGGTGTCTGGTCTGGAAGTTACATGGCTGGGCTGGGGGCTTCACCTCGCTGGTCTTGGAGGCTTGGTTGGCCGGTCTAGGAGGGTTTACCTGTTTCATGTGGGGGTTAATTGGCCAATCTATGGGTTCAGTTGGCTGGACTGGGATTACTTGGCTGGACTGGGGGTTTAGTTGGATGGTCTAGGGGTTTAATTGGCTGGTCTGAGGGTTCAGTTGGCTGGACTGGGGTGACTTGGCTGGTCCGAGGGTTTAGTTGTGTGATCTGGGGGTTCAGTGGCTGGTCTGGGGGTTCAGCGGCTGGTCTGGGGGATTTAGTTTGCTGCCCTCCTTTCCCTTCCCCTCCAGTCTGGGAATCTCTCCCTCTAGAACTGAAGTAGGCTTTCTTTCTTTTTTTTTTTTTTGAGACGGAGTTTCACTCTTGTTACCCAGGCTGGAGTGCAATGGTGCGATCTCGGCTCACTGCAACCTCTGCCTCCTGGGTTTAGGCAATTCTCCTGCCTCAGCCTCCTGAGTAGCTGGGAGTACAGGCGCGCACCACCACGCCCAGCTAATTTTTGTATTTTTAGTAGAGACAGTGTTTCACCATGTTGACCAGGATGGTCTCGATCTCTTGACCTCGTGATCCACCCACCTCAGCCTCCCAAAGTGCTGGGATTATAGGCGTGAGCCACCGCACCCGGCTTGAAGTAGGCTTTCTGAGGCAGCTTGGCACTCATTTTGCAAAGCCTTATGTTACAGATAAGGAAATGGAGGCCCAAGGAGAGGAAGTGACCAGGTACAGTCACACCTACTAGAAGTGAGACCTGCGCTCCTATATGGAGGCATCTCCAAGACCTGCTCTGGTTCCCTCAGAAGGAGTGGTTACGGGAGACGTGGCCTGAGCCCACTCAGCAATGTGAGGGTTACGGTGGGTGTGAAGCCCCAGCCCTCGCCACCTCCTCCTTCCTCAGCTCCCCCATGGGCTCTGAGGCCGTGTAACTGCCCAGGAAGACGTAGGCCCCTTCCCCATTGGGCCGGCTTTGTGTCGATGGCACCTGATGTGGCTGGCTGGGGTGGTGTCCGCCCGCTGCTGGGCTGGCTTCCGTCTCTATGCATAACTGTTTGGTGGCTGCTGTGACAAATGACTACACACTGGGGGGCTTAAACAGCCATTTTTATTTTCTCCTCGTTCTGAAATCTGCGCCGGCAGGGCCACCCTCCCTCCTCAGCCCCAAGGATAGAACCTTCCTGCCTCTTCCTGCTTCTGATAGCTTGGGGCATCCTGGGTCCAGGCTCTGCCTCCAAGTTCACGTGGCCTTCCTGTCTCCGTGTCACCCTGTGTCCGGTCTCCCTCTTCTCCTCTTCTAAGGATGCCAGGCATGAGATTTAGAGCCCCTCCTAAATCCAGGATGAGCTCATCACGAGATCCTTAACTAATTACATCTGCAAAGACCGCATTTCCAAATAAGGTCACATTCCGAGGTTCTGGGTGGATGTGAATTTTGGGGACACTATTCAGCCCCCATCAGATCGGTTCACCTCTGAGCTTCCCCTGTGTGGGGCAGGAACGTGCTTCTCTAGTCTGGCAACAAAGATTCAGTCCAAGGGTGGTAGATATTCCGAGGGTGGCATGGGAGAAACATGGCTGGGCCAACACCCCTTTATTTCTGAGTCCAAAGGAGAGGGGCTGCATTGGCAGACCTTAAGTGGAGTCCCTCTGCTCAGGGGCCTGGCGGTGGTAACTGTGACCCATGGAAGTGTCCCACAGGCCAAAGAACATCTCCCTCATGTCTTACCCTGTAAGGGTTGGCATGTCCTGGCATCAGCAGGAGCTGGGCATGGCTCATCCTCTTCACAGCTGAACTCTACAGATGGGGAGACTGAGGCACAGGGGATCTCTCACTGGCTTAAGGCCACATGGCCAGTTAGCAGAGGTTAGCTTCACAGATGGAAGGGGAAAGGGCGAGTCGCCTCCTTGGTTCCTAAGTGCTCCCTCTCCGGGCTCCAGCAGGGCGGCACAGCCAAGGAAATGGTGTGGTCCTGCCGCGTGGTTCTCAGTGGGGTCTGGGACCTTCTGCAGAGGCATCCCTGGGAACCAGTCGGACCATCAGATTCTTAGGACACACTGGACCAACTGAGTTAGGAACTCAAGGTTTCCAGCATGTCCTCCGGGGGATTCCAGTGGCTATGTAACTTTGAGGATCACTGGGAAAGTGGCTCTGGAGTCAGAGATCTGAGTTCATATTCTGAGTCTGCCTCTGATCGACTTGCAGCCTTGTGCAAGTCACTTCCCATGCCCAGGCCTCATTTTCTGTATCTGTAAAATGGAGTGGCGACTGGAAAGATCTCCTGGGTCAGGTCTCGAGGGTTTTCTGAGATACGCACTAAAGATGGCGCCCAAGAAGCCTTTGCAGCTTCGCACCATGGAGCAGGCTGCAGGTATGGGGGGCTCCTGCAGGAAGAGTTAAACTGGAGGCATGGGCTTTCCCACTGGAGTGGCTGGCTGGGGCATCAGCGCTACCTGGGAGGCCCCCTGTGGTATCTGGTTCTGTGGGGGTTGGGGGGTGGGGCGTCAGCTCCAGCATCACCATAGATACAGGCTCCTGGAAACGAGACTGGTCCCAGCACCTGTCCTGGGAAGGTCCCTTGGGGTTGCCTGGGGTTTGGTGGGAAAGATGAAGGCTTTGTCTGGGGTTAGTAGGTTGTTATTTTTTTTTTTTAGTAGACTTTATTTTTTAGGACAGTTTTAATTTACAGAAAAGTTGAAAAGATAGTACAGAGAGTTCCCACACGCCAGCTTCCCTGTTATTAACATCTTACACTCACACGGGCCATTCATTACCACAAATGAATCATTACAAATCCGTTGTTGTTTATTTTTTAGTATTTTATTTATTTACTTACTTATGTTTTTGAGACAGGATCTCGTTCTCCCTCCGTTGCTCAGGCTGGAGTGCAGTGGTACAGTCACAGCTCACTGCAGCCTTGATCCCTGAGGCTCAAGCGACTCTCCTGCCTCAGCCTCCCAAGCAGCTGGGACTATAGGTGTACAGCACCATGCCCAGCTAATTTTTTTTGTAGAGAAGGGGTCTTGCTTTGTTGCCCGGGCTAGTCTTAAACTCTTGGCTTCAAGCCTTGGCCTCCAAAAGTGCTAGGATTCAGGCATGAGCCACCGCGCCTGGCCAAATCCATTATTATTAACTAATGTCCACACTTTTTGTTTTTTTGAGACAGGGTCTGGCTCTGTTGCCCAAGCTGGAGTACAGTGGCACAGTATCAGCTCCCCGCAACCTCCACCTCTTGGGCTCATGTGATTCTCCCACCTCAGCCTCCTGAGTAGCTGGGACTACAGGCAAGCACCACCACACCCAGCTAATTTGTTTTGTGTTTTTAGTAGGGATGGGGGTTTTGCCATGTTGCCCAGGTTGGTCTTGAACTCCTGCACTAAAGCTATCCTCCTGCCTCAGCCTCCCAAAAGTGCTGGGATTACAGGTGTGAACCCCCATGCCCGGCCAGATCTGTTATTATTAACTAATGTCCACATGATTCAAATTTCACCCATCTATTTTTTCTGTCCCAGGACCCCACATGACATTTAGTTGTCATATGTCCTTAGGCTCTTGGCTGTGACAGTTTCTCAGACTCTCCTCGTTTTTGTGGGGACCCCTGGCTGCCAGGCATGGCTCTCACTCCCTTGCTCAGGGGGTTCAGCCTAGGGGTGGTTGGTCGTTGGCCATTATAACACCCATTTTTCTGATTTGCCTTCAGAGGCTTGCATCTGGCCCCTGGTTAACCCAAAATCTAGAGTCCCTCCCTATAGTCCTATGACAGTGTGGTGTGAATGCCTGGCTCCGCTGGTGGACAGCAGCAGGCCAGAGTTGCGTGAGAGGCTGTTCCTTCCACAAACATGTATGGCATCCCTACTGTGTGCTGGGCGCTGGCCCAAGTCCTGGGGCTACAAGGATGAACTAGGCAGTGTGGTCCTGGCCACCAGAAGGTTACAGAGGCGAGGAATGACCTGAGTGCTAACTCAGTGCTGGATGGAAGCTAGCACTGCCTACCCAGGGTGGCTAGGGGTGGCATCACCCAGGAAGCAGCCCAGCCTGAAGAGCTGGCCTGGTACAGAGTGGAGAAGGGGTGGGTGTTCCCAGTAGCAGAAACTCATGGGCACAGGCTGGGAAGCAAGCAGGAGCCTGGCGTGCATGGTGGAAGAACTGGAGGGGCCACAGTGCCGGCGAGGATGGGAGCAGCCAGCTGGAGCCAGGCAGGGAACGTGGAGTTTCCACCCCCAGGGACAGGAGCTCCATGAAATGGGAGGGCAAAGAAAGTGTCCTTTCCACTAATACATTTGAGCGGTTTTCAGAACAAATTGGGAATTTCATACATTGGAAGGGAGGTCACATGGTAGAATCCAATCCCTGCTGTACCAGGAGTTAGAAAATAACCAAAGTCAAGGGCCAGGCACAGTGGCTCACACCTGTAATCCCAGCACTTTGGGAGGCTGAGGCGGGCGGATCACCTGAGGTCGGGAGTTCAAGACCAGCCTGACCAACATAGAGAAACCCCGTCTCTACTAAAAATGCAAAATTAGCTGGGCATGGTGGAGCATGCCTGTCGTCCGAAGCTATTTGGGAGGCTAAGGCAGGAGGATCGCTTGAACCCGGAAGGTGGAGGTTGCAGTGAGATGAGATTGTGCCACTGCATTCCAGCCTGGGCAACAGACCGAGACTCCGCCTCAAGAAAAAAAGTAGCCAAGGTCAAGTGCCCCACTTCCCTGAGCTTTCCTGTCCCTGTCTATAAAATGGGCTGTAGGCTCCTGCCTGCAGGGATCCTGGCTGAGGTCCTCGCCCGCTGCCTGCCATGCCACCGCCATGTTCCAGGGGTCTTTGTCTACTCTGCTGACCTCCACACCCACACCGTGAACAGGGGCCAGCACACAGTAGGTGTTTCAGGGTACCAGTTCCCTTCCTCTGTGGGACAGAGCCCAGACGAGGGTGTGTCCCAGGCAACTTCTCACGACATGTTTTGAGCACCTGCCACACGCCGGGCAGCACCCTCAGCCCTCGGGATGCAGCAGCGAGCAGCGCAGAGCTCCTGTCTGTGTGGGAGAGACGGACACATCATAAAGCGTGTGTGGACAAACGCACACCCAGCAGGCTGGATGTCGTGGTGAGCACCGTGAAGGGAATTGAGCAAGGGGGTGCAGTTGAGGGGATGAGGAAGGGTGAGGGGCTCTCTGTGGTGCTGACACTGGAGTCAGCCATGTGGATGCAGGGAACAGTGTTCCAGGCAGAAAGAACAGCAGATGCAAAGGCTCTGAGGCAAGATCAAGCAAGGAGGCAGGTATGGAGGCCGGGCTGAGCTGGAGGAGCTGAGGCCCCTGGGGCCAGCAGGTGGTAGAAGCTGGGGTGTGAACTGAGAGTAATACAGGCCAGGCACAGTAACACAGGCCGGCACTTTGGAAAGCCAAGGCAGGCGGACTGCTTGAGGTCAGGAGTTTGAGACGAGTCTGGGCAACGTGGCGAAACCCCATCTCTACAAGAAATAGAAACATTAGCTGGGCGTGGTAGCATGCGCCTGTAGTGCCAGCTACTCAGGAGGCTGAGGTGTGAGGATTGCTTGAGGCCAGGAGATGGAGGTTGCAGTGAGCCAAAATTGCACCATTGCACTCCAGCCTGGGCAATAGGGCAAGACTCTATCTCGAAAAAGAAGTAATGCAAAGCACTGGAATCATTCTAGCCCAGGAGTCTAAACCTCCGCCGCACATGAGAATCTCCCGGAAGGCTTCCAAACAGATGCAGCCCTGGCCGGTTCCCCAGAGGTTCCAGGCACTGGTGCTCTAGGGGGCTTCCTAGTGATTCTACTGGGCGGCCCAGGCTGACAGTCAATGCCCTTGCCTTGTAGATGGGGGCTGCAGTGGGGACTGACAGCCCAAGGTAACAGTGAGCAAGTCAGCCTGGCTGGGAACCCAGGTGTGCAGGCTCGGTTCCAGGGCTCTTTCTGGAACCTTCTCAACAGACCTCTGCCCAGGAGGCAGGAGCTCCTGAGAGACATCCCCTCCAGCCAGCCTCCCTTCAGCTCAGGGGAGTGGGGTGGATCATCAAAGCCTGTTTTAAATGAGGGAGCAGATGGCGCCTGATCTCGCCCCACCCCCTGCCCAGGGCAGCGGGGGCAGCCCTCCTGGCTCACAGCAGGGACTTAGCCAGTCTCCCCATCAGTCACCCATGCTTAAGCTAAACCTGGGGCCCCTGACGTCCTCAGGAAGGAGGGAGGCGGGGCCAGTGACGCAGCAGGTGAGAGATGAGGCGCTGTCCCCAGCTGTGCCTGGATAGGTCAGCCCAGCTGGTCTACACCCCAGCACTCAGTGTTGGTATTCGGGTGACAGTTCCCAAGGACGTTCTCCTCCTCACACTCCTGGCTCTGCGGGATCAGGAACCACGCTGCCTCGTTCATCCCTGTAGCCCTGGCACCTGGCCCAAGACCTGGTTACCTGACACACACAGGCCCTGCAACAAATGTTTGCAGAATGAGTGCGCTCTCAGCCTTAGCCACCGCATGCAGACCCTCCCCAGACTGACCCTCCCGCCAGCTGGGGTGGCTTCCCCATCATCCCCATCATCCTGCAGGGAGCTCAGCGCTCCCGAAGCTCACACCTCGCCATGCAGCTCGGCTCTTTCCCTCCATCTCCTCTCATCCGCACAGCAAGGCTTCCACACCGTTCATTTTCCCATTGTAGATACGGAAGCTGAGGTGTCGGGTGGTAAAGGTCACTCAGCCAGAGTGCGGCTGAGCTGGATCCCTGGGGGCCTCGGGAACACAACCCAGCCCAGCAAGGCCACAGCCCAGCCACAGCCTCCTCCTCATTCCCTGCAGTTTCCTCAGGGCCTGGCAAGCGCCATGTGCTCTAGAGATATCGGGGGTCAGGGGAAGTGGGGAGTGAGCCTCCAGGGAGACAGGGGGAGAGTGAGGCGGGTGCTGACACCCACAGTCCCATCGGGGGTCTCCCTGGCTTCCTGCTGCTGGAGACTCGGAAGCCAGGGCAGTCCGGGTGCAGTGGCACACGCCTCTAATCCCAGCACTTTGGGAGGCCGAGGCAGGAGGATTGCTTGAGACCAGCCTCGGCAACATAGACCCCATGTCTACAAAGTAAATGTAGCCAGGTGCCACTGCATTCCAGCCTGGGCAACAGAGTGGGACCCCATTTCTACAAAATAAGTGTAGCCAGGTGCCACTGCATTCCAGCCCGGGCAACAGAGTGAGACTTGTCTCTGAAAAAAAAAAACCATAAAAGGAAGTTAGGGCAGTGCTGACCACTTACCAGCGGCTGGGTGCGGCTGGGCACAGGAGCAGACCAGCCTCGCTATCCCGGGCTGGGCCCTTGCTGCTTCCCTCCCAGGGGCCTGGTTTCCAGGGTGCAGATGTGCTTCCAGGCCCCAGCCTGCTCTTGTGCCCTGTTCTTGTCACCCAACAGCATAGACCATGGATGGCTCCTGTCACCCCCGTAGCACTGCCCACCTTCTCCTGCAGCCACACAGCACCGCCATGTGCACACACCACTGCCCTCAAACCCAAACCTGGCTTGCCGTGCCAAGCAGGACTTCAGTAAAAATCCTTCTACAGACATCCACTCAGGAGGCATCCTAGGGTGGAACATTCTAGATGGTTGGAGGGTGTGCACCCTTTACATTTTGACAGCTTTGTCAATGACCCCCCTGAAGCCACACCAGCAGCCCTCCCCATCCCCCTGCGGGGGATGACCAAGGCCACAGCGTTAACAGCCTTCCCATTTTTGCCGATCTGATGGGTGCAAAACAGTACCTCAGGAGGTCATGTTTCCTCTCTTTTTAGCAGGAAACATTTAACTTTTCTCTCCTTTTTTTTTCTTTTTCCAGTATAGATGGGATCTTGCTCTGTTGCCCAGGCTGGCTTCATATGCCTGGCCTCAGGCAGTCCTCCTGCCTCGGCCTCCCAAAGTGCTGGGATTATAGGCATGTGCCACTGCACCTGGCCTAACTTCTTTTTTCTTTTCTTTTTTTTTTTTTTTGAGACAGAGTCTCGCTCTGTCACCCAGGCTGGAGTACAGTGGCATGATCTCAGCTCACTGCAGCCTCCACCTCCCAGGTTCAAGCGATTCTCCCGCCTCAGCCTCTGGAGTAACTGGGATTACAGGCACGCACCACCACAGCCAGCTAATTTTTTGTGTTTTTAGTAGAGATGGGATTTTGTCACGTTGTCCAGGCTGGTCTTGATCTCCTGACCTCAAGTGATCCACTGGCCTCAGCCTCCCAAAGTGCAGGATTATAGATATGAGCCACTATGCCCTGCCTGGCCTAACTTCTGACTGAAGTGTAACATACAGGAGAAAAGACCCAGGTCATAAGTCAGCTGCTCCATGCATTTTCACACTGACCAACAAACAGTTCAGCTCCCCAGAAGCTCCTCAAACTCCCTGCAAGAGCAGCCAAGCTCCTGAGTCCTAATCTTGACCTGCACTGAGCTCCACGTGTCTCTTGTTGAGCAAGGAAGTTGTACCCGCCCACACCACACCTGAAGCTCTTCTGAGACCCTCCTCTGGAGGCTCAGTGCGCCGGCCGCATGGAAGGGAGGGGTGAGCCTCCGGCCCGTACGTGAAAGCTGTGGTCTCAGCTCCTCCACGCAGAGAGACCCTTGGTCCGCACCTGAACTTCTCCCAGCCTCAGTTTCTGTGAAGTGAGGACTGACCTGCCTCTCTCAGCGCTAACACTCGGACTGCAGGAGATGCTCTAGGTGAGGTCCCGTTTCCTGGCTGTCACCCTCGAATGTCATTTGTTGCCAAACAGAGCCTCACCATTTACAGGTGGGACACCGCCCCTGGTGGATGGGCTGTGTGTCCTTAGCTGTGTGATCCTGGGCAAGCGACTCAGCCTCTTTTCACCTCCGTTTCTTCCATTATCGGCTGGGCCGAATAACAGCAGGGGCTGTTGAGATCGTTTTGGAAGCCAAGTCTGTAAAGGCAGTGGCTTCTGGAGCATCCAGGCCACCATGAAATGCATCGAGGAGCTGTCACTGCGCTTGTCTCTTAACACAGGGGCCCTGGGCCAGGGCTTTCCCGTCAGCAGTGAGCCCCTCTGTGAGGTTCACTGAGGTTGCCTGGGCAACAAAGGCCAGGTCCAGACCATGTTGCTGCTGTGGGAGCCCAGCAAAGGCCTGGTCCCTGATCAGGGAGCGAGCAGAGCAAGGCAGCCCCGGGGCCCAGGTCCCACCCTGGAGGGAGCCAGGGCTCTGCCGAGAGCCAGCCGGGCAGTGACGGCAGCTGAGCTGTGAGTGACGTCCTTCCTGCTGTTTCTGCTCCCGAGAGCTGCTCCTACCTGCAGCTGAATGTCCAGCCCCGCCTGCTGTCTGCTCTGCTCTCTGGCTGTGGCCTCTCCCTGCTTCAGTTGCCCACAGGGCCCAGCTTCCCTGGGAGACCCCCAGTGTGCTCAAGTAGCACCATCCACCTCCTTTCTCTGGTCCTAACTGGACTCGACCTGCTTATATGACATAGATAGCAGTCATAATAGTACTAATAATACGGCCTCGCTAAGAACCTGCCCTTGGACACCTTCCATGTCATGTCATGCGTCCTCCAACAGCCCTGCAGGATAAGGATTATTATGTAGGGCAAAAGTTACAGGCAGGGCTGGCCACAGTGGCTCACACCTATAATCCCAGCTACTTAGGGGGCCCAGGCAGGAAGATCACTTGAGCCCAGGAGTTAGGAGGCCAAGGCAGCAAGACTGCTTGAGCCCAGGAGTTTGAGTTCCACCTGGCAACATAGCAAGACCCCCATCTCTTAAAAAAAAAAAAAAAAAAACCGACAAGGTGGCTCACGCCTGTAATCCCAGCACTCTGGGAGGCCGAGGCAGGTGGATCACCTGAGGTCAGGAGTTCGAGACCAGCCTGACCAACATGGAGAAACCCCATCTCTACTGAAAATACAAAATTAGCCAGGCGTGGTGCTGTGTGCCTGTAATCCCAGCTACTCAGGAGGCTGAGGCAGGAGAATCGCTTGAACCTGGGAGGCAAAGGTTGCAGTGAGCCAAGATCGCACCATGCACTCCAGTCTGGACAACAAAAGCAAAACTCTGTCTAAAAAAAAAAAAATAGAGGTTAGAATCTCAGTCCCAATGAGAGAGCTGCCCATGTGTAGCAATTGTTAGCCTCGATAGCCCCCTTTACAACAGGCGACAGAGAGGGTAAGAAACTTGTTCAGACCACACAGCAGGTCAAGGGCAGTCTCTGGCTTGGGCCATCCTGGAGGCCCTCCGTGTAGCCCCAGGCACTGTGGCCACATGGGGACACACGAAGCCAGTAGCTCCGTGCCAGGCGTGTAGGGCCAGCCCTGAAATGCCTAGTTACTGTTGTAATGAATGTCAGTTACCTGTGTGGTTCAAGATCGGGGGTGACTGGCCTGGTTCCCCCACAGCCCCACGTAGAGTTGCCAGATTGAGGAGGACAAAAACATAAAAACAGGATGCCCGGTTTTATTTGAATTTCAGATAAACAAGGAATAGTGTTAAACAGAAGCATGTCCCACGTATTGCATGGGGCAAGGCTCTACTAAGAAGCGACCTGCTGGCCGGGCGCAGTGCTCACGCCTGTAATCGCAGCACTTTGGGAAACCAAGGCAGGCGGATCACAAGGTCAGGAGATCAAGACCATCCTGGCTAACACAGTGAAACCCCGTCTTTACTAAAAACACAAAAATTAGCCGGGTGTGGTGGCACGCGCCTGTAGTCCCAGCTATTCAGGAGGCTGAGGCACGAGAAACGCTTAAACCTGGGTGGCGGAGGTCGCAGTGAACCGAGATCGCACCATTGCACTCCTGGGCGGCAGAGCGAGACTCCACGTCAAAGAATAAAAATGAAAAACTGTTTGTTAACCTGAGATTCAGATGTGACATGACGGATGGCCTGCATTTTACCTGGTGACCCTGCCCTCCGGGGACAGTTGGCAATGTCTGGAAGTGTTTTTGGTCATCACAGCTGGGGTTCTGCAGGATCCAGAGGCCAGGGACACCTGCTATAAACATCACTGACACACAGGACAGCCCCCCCACAGAGAATGACAAAAGTGTCAGCAGCGCCAGTGCCAGGGGACCCTGGGCCACACGCGAGCATTCCCATGGCCAGGCAGCGTGCCAAGTACCTGGCTTATTATTATTTTTTTTCAACTTCAATTCTCATGGTCATCCTGCTCTTGTTTCCATTTTAGCCATGAGGAGATTGAGGACTGGGGGAGGGGACACTGCCAGGAAGTGATGGGGCCAGGGCTGGACCTGGGTTTCATTTTTTTGGAGACAGAGTTTTGCTCTTGTTGCCCAGGCTGGAGTGCAATGGCACAATCTTGGTTCACTGCAACCTCCACCTCCTGGGTTCAAGCAATTCTCCTGCCTCAGCCTCCCAAATAGCTGGGATTACAGGCACCCACCACCACACCAGGCTAACTTTTTTTTGTCTTTGTAGTAGAGTTTTGTATTTTTAGTTTCACTATGTTGGCCCAGGCTGGTCTTGAACTCCTGGCCTCAAGTCATCTGCCTGCCTCGGCCTTCCAAAATGGTGGGATTACAAGCATGAGCCCCCACACCTGACCCTTTTTTTTTTGAGACAGGATCTCACTTGTTGCCCAGGATGGGGTGCCGTAGGGTGATCACAGCTCACTGTAACCTTGAACTCCTGGCCTCAAGCAGTCCTTCTGTCTCAGCCTCCCAGGTAGCTGGGACTACAGTACACATCACCATGCATAGCTAATTAAAAAAAAATTTTTTTTTTAGAGAAGGGGTCTTGCTATATTGTCCAGGCCAGTCTTGAACCAGGATTGCCAGGCTCAAGCCATCCTTTGTCCTTGTCCTTCCAAAGTGCTCGGATTATAGGCATGAGTCACTGTGCCCGCCCTGGAACCAGCCTTCAGAACCTGGGCTCGCCGCACTGTACCCTCACCTTGCACAGCCTTCCCAAACACCCAGCGCTAGGATGAGGAGGGCTGGTCCACGGGAACTGGGAGGGCTGGCCGGGAGGGAAGAAGCGCAGTCAGTGCTCAGGGCAGGAAGGTGGACTGGCCGGGCAGAAGCATCAGGGGCACCTTCCCCCCGCTTGGTGTGTTGATGCCTCCTGTCTCCAGCTCCTCTCAGGTTCTCTCTCCAGCAGCTCATCCCTGACGCAAGCTAGGGCTTTTTCCTTAATTAAAAAGAGATTTAAAACATCCACTGCTGTCTCTATTAGGCCTGGGATGCCTCAAAAAGGTAAAACCGCCAGAGCTGCCCCAGCCTCATCCATAATAACACAAGGCTTTCCCTGTAATTGGAATTAAAAAAAAAAAAAAAGATTAAATGCATCTGGAACCCTTGGAGGAATTTATCAGTTTGCTTTGGAAAGACCTGCACTAAATCCAGCTACCCAGTCATCTCTGAGGGATTAGTGTCAGCCCCGCTCAGCCCCTGTGGCCCCTGTGTTCCTGCCCCAGGGCCTTTGCGTGTGCTGTGGGTGCCTCAGGGATCTCTGCTGCTGCTTTCTGATGGTCCTTTCTGGGAAGCCTTTTCCAGCTCCTAGTCTCCCCTAAACCCTGCTTCTCCCCGCTGTGAGTAGGCTTATCATCTGCCCCTCATCCCTACTAGAAGTGACCCAGGCTCTTGGAAATATCTGTGTGCTTCTAGCCCCCAGGGCACAGGGGCCCTGACTGTTCTATGCCTCAGTTTACCCATCTGGAGGATGGGGTCTGCGTCATTGCGAGGATCAAATGATGAGTGTGCAGAGACACTCAGACAGTCCAGCCTCCCACAAGCCCAAGTCTCAAAGCTCAGCATCGTGGGCCCCTCCCAGTGATGGCTTCAATCACCAGAGACCCTCCTCCTTTTTTTCCAGCTGACCCTGAAATCTTTGGGGCCCCATCCTATGACGGAAGCCAGGACAGGAGGTGTAGAGGGAAGGCACAGATAAACCTCTGTAGAGGTCATTCTTTCCTCAGCAGCGTCTACAGCACCTGGGGCCATGCGGGGCACACAGCAGGTGCACAATACATGCCTGTTGGCTGGGCACCTCACTGGCCCAGGCTCAGAGCTGGGGCATTACACCTGTGCCGCAAAGGAGCACGTGACATAAGCTGGTTCTCCAGGTGAGAAAACCCAGGCCAGAGGCAAAGTCACGGCAGGAAACAGAAGTGAGAGTCAGATGGGATTTCCTCCTTCCCAAGCCCCTGGCCATTCCCATACAGTAAGGGAGAAGTGTCCCCTGAGAGTCAGGTTGGAACCAGGAATATTTTGTGCAGCATCTACTCCAGCTGTGTGACTGCAGGGGGGAGACAGGCCCCCAGCCCACTCATGGGGCTGTATCAGTAGCCGGTGGCATCCAGTAGGTGTCGCATATTGGCAGAACCAGTGAATAAGGGCCCTGACTTAGGACAGTTACACCTGTGGTTCAAATTACGTGATGTGAATCTAAGCTTAGTATCAACTTGTGATGTGAATGACAGCTTGTGTTTACTGAGTGTGCACAGCAAGGCCAGCACTGGGGTTTTCTCTTGCACAAAATGCATATATAATCATCGCACCACCTTGCCTGGACTCCAGTGTGGTGCTTAACCTCTCGTGTTTGCCCACCAGACTTGGGCACTGTTATTTACCCCAGTTCCGAGGTGAGGAAGCAGAGGCCCACACAGGTGGAACCGCTGCCCCGGTGGACTGTGGCCCAGGTAGGCCTTCTGGCCGCTACTTGCATGGTGGGTCCGACACGCTGGAGTCCTCTGTGTGTATGACGGTGCGCTGAGGAAGAGGGTGTGGTCCCGTTCAGGGCCTCCAAGCGGAACGCCTCGGGCTCCAGCCTGAACACTGTTTTGTTTTGTTTGTTTCTGAGACAGTCTCGCACTGTTGCCTGGGCTGGAGTTCAGTGGCACCATCTCGGCTCACTGCAACCTCCACATCTTGAGTTCAAGTGATTCTCTCACCTCAGCCTCCCAAAGTAGCTGGGATTACAAGCACCTGCCACCACGCCCAGCTAATTTTTTTGTATTTTTAGTAGTGATGGGGTTTCACTATATTGGCCAGGCTGGTCTCGAACTCCTGACCTTGTGATTCACTGCCTCAGCCTCCGAAAGTGCTGGGATTACAGGCGTGAGCCACGGTGCCCGGCCCTGAGCACTGTTTTTAAAAGCATCAGGCTGCATGGGGTGTCTCGTACCTGTAACCCCAGGACTTTGGGAGGCCAAGGCAGGAGGATCCCTTCAGCCTAGGAGTTCAAGACCAATATAGTGAGGCCCTGTCTCTACAAAAAAAGTTTAAAACTTAGCCAGGTGTGGTGGAGAGTGCGTGTCGTTTCATCCAGCACTTTGGAAGGCCAAGATGGCAGAATCGCTTGAGCTTGGGGGGTCACGGCTGCAGTGAGCCTCGGCCACAGAGAGAACCCGTGTCAAAATAAACAAGCAATTAATTTAAATGAAATGAAGACACACCAGGAGAGGGCGCCTGTGAGCCGTCATGCCAGCGCTTGCTCCTGTCTCCAGCGCCCGTTGGCAGTGGCCTCAGGGCGGCCGGGAGTTCACCACGAGCTGGCACAGAGAATGGTGCCCTGACCCCAGGGACCTGGGCATCCTGCGCAGAGCCTGCATGTGGCGTCTCGGGCACGGGCTTGCCTGGCTCAGTGCTTTTGAAGGATGAGAAGTAGCAGTGGATCCCAGCAGTGGTGAGGGCAATGGGGCCTGGAGCCACATCAAGCCCCAGCCCTGCTCCCCAGTCTCTGTGTATTCCCAGCATGCTACCTCCCGTCTCCAAAGCTCAGTGTTCTCTGTGGCATGGGCGTGATCCTCGTCTTCGAGGGATGGTGTGAGGGTTGCATGCAGGAGTGCGAATGGCAGGCTCAGCCCAGAGCGCAGCCCCAGATGCTTAGGAAGGGGTGGTCTCAGTGGGGAGGTGAAATGACACCCCCAGCTTAGGACCCTACCAGGTCCCGGCCAGCTGGCTCGCTGAGAGCCGTTTCTCCCCACACCTGGCCTTTTCTGCAAGGCTGGTGTTGTAACATTTTTACAGCCAGGGAAACTGAGGCTCCAGGAGTAAAGCCACCTGTTCCCATGGTGGCCGTAGCTCAGGGGTTCCCAGTCCTGGCTGTTAGAGTCACCTGGGAGCTTTTCAAATTCCTGGCACTGCTCACAGAGCCATGAATTGGCTCCTCTGGGGTGAGGTCCTGCATGGGTAATTGTTAACTTCCCAGGTGGTCTCAATGGGCAGCCTCGATGGAAACCACTGTCCTGGGACCAGGGAAGCGCAGAGCCGGGTCTCCACACCTGTCTGACCTCACCCTGCCACCGCCTGCCTGTGTAACCTGCAGGGAAGGCTGGCTCCAGGGACCCGGGTTCTGTGGTCTGGTCTGCGTGGCTCTGCCCCCATTGCAGAGGACAGTGCAGGCTGCAGAGTGGGGGTCAGGGCCTGGTGACCCGGAGCACAAGGCTGGGCTGCCTCCCTGGAAGAGGGAAGGAAGGGCTTCCTGCAAGAGCTCCATCCCTTTGAAGCCTTGGGATGGGGCTGTGTCCCTGGGATCTGCTCCCTTCCAACTGGAATCCCAGGCTCAGGAAATAGGCTTTTAATAGCCCGAGGCAGGCACGTAATTAACAAATAACAATTCCGGCCTTAGCACAAATGAGCTCCTTGTCTGGGGCTAGAGCTGGCATTTGGTTTTTAATCCCCAGCGTTGTGCTTGATCCTCCTGAGAGCTTTTCCCTCCTGTTTGGCCACCTCTGCTGTTGAGGCTGGCCAGTGCAGCCCCTGGGGATGTGAGAGGGGCCAGGGTCCCTCCCTCCTCCTTGCCTGCCCTCCCCTCTCCCTCATGTCCTCCTCTCCCCTACCTGTTCCTTCCTCCTTCCCTTCCTCCTCCCTCTCCCCATCTCCTCCCTCCTTCTTTCTTCTCCTTCCAGCCCTGTCTTCTCTTCCCTCCTTTTCTCTCTCCTTCCCTCTCCCCCTCCCTCCCTCTCCCCCTCCCTCCCTCTCCCCCTCCTTCCCTCTCCCCCTCCTTCCCTCTCCCCCTCCTTCCCTCTTTCCTCCTTCCCTCCCTCCTCTTCCTTCTCCCCCTCCTCCCTCCCTTCCTCCTCCCCTTCCTCCCCTCTCTCCTCCTTCCCTCCTCTCCCCTCTCTCCTCTCTTCCTTCCCTCCTTCCCACCTCCTCCTCCTCCCTCCCTCTTCTCCCTCCTCCCCTCTCTCCCCTCCCCTCCCCTCTCTCCTCTCTCTTCCTCTCTCTCCTCCCCTCCCCTCTCTCCTCTCTCTTCCTCTCTCTCCTCTCTCTTCCTCTCTCTCCTCCTCCCTCCATTCCCTCCTCCCTCCTCTCTTTCCAACCCCCTCTCCTCCGAGCCTTCTGCCTCTCCTGGGCTCACTGAGAACCTGATGCTTCCAGATTATACGTGTGGGTTTATCCTCAAGCTCCAGACCGTGTTAAAATGCAAATGTGGGGCGTTTTATTTTAGAATGTGGAGTATTCACTGAGGAAGGGGCTTGGAGACTGAGCAGGGAGGCTCCCTCCTGTTACAGATATGATCATCAGCGACTCCTCTTGTCAGGGGCCTCTGCAAGGAGCTCTTTATGGATGATAATAGAGAACACTTACGGGCCGCTGGCTGGGCAAAGTGCTTTCGTGATTTCGTTCATTTCCTCAATGCAGCCCTTCAAGAGGGGTCTGCCCTGCCCACCTGCAGCTGGGGTTTTGGCTGTGGCTTCTGTTTCTGGCATTAACAAGCCTCAGGCTTTGGAGGTTCTGTTATTGCCGGTTATGACATCAGATGCGTCCTAGATCCCAAGTCCCCTCTGCAGCCAGTCCTGGATGTGCTAGAGCAGGGACTGGCACCACAGCCCTGACACCCAATCCTGCCGGACGCTGCTTTGAGAAATAAAGTTTTATTGAGACAGAGTTAGGCTCGTTCATTTCCATGTTACCTCCGGCTGCTTTCAGGCTGCTGTGGCAAAGCTGTGTGTAGTTTGCGTGGGCACAGAGACTCCTGCCTGGCCCCTTGCAGAAAGTTTGCCAGCTGTTCCCTGGGATTATGGCTGCAGGAAGCACCAACTCTTAGACTCAGCCAGATCGCAGTGTGGGGATGGATCCTGGCTCTGCCTCCCACTAGCTGTTCGGTTGTGTGTAGATGTTACTCTCTTAGGTTCCCAGTTTCCACGTCTGTGAGCTGGGGCTGGTGACACCCAGCGCGGTGGCAGTGGAGCCTGAAGGACACACGCTCTCGGCCCCGGAAGCTTGTCTGTGTGGTAGCAGCACGTCCCTTTGTTTGGGGTCGTTTGGGGTGGGGGCACCTCTCTCCAAGTGGCTTCCTTTGCTTTGTTTCATACTCTGGGCTTCTGTGCAAGATTGCAGGAGAAACGTTCTCTTCTTTAAAGAAGGTTCGGCTGGGCGTGGTGTCTCACACCTATAATCCCAGCATTTTGGGAGGCTGAGGCGGGTGGATCCTCTAAGGTCAGGAGTTTGAGACCAGCCTGGCCAACATGTCAAAACCCTGTCTTTACTAAATATACAAAAATTAGCCAGGCGTGGTGGTGTGTGTGCCTGTAATCCTGGCTACTCAGGAGGCTGAGACAGGAGAATCGCCTGAACCTGGGAGGTGGAGATTACAGTGAGCAGAGATGGTACCACTGCACTCCAGCCTGGGTGACAGCGAAACTCTGTCTCGGAAAAAAAAAGAAGAAGGTTTAAAAACCACTGCATTAGGCCTGCTTTGGCGGGGCCGTGTGGGGGCTGCAGAGGGGCCCGGCGTTGCATCGGGGAAAGGTTGCCTTTTCCTACAAACTCTCCAGTCGGGGGCCAGGAGCCTTCCAAAGGAGGGAACAGGGTTGGGGTTCAGAGGGTGGGAAGGTGACGGTGGTCGGGGGGGCAGTGGCTGAGGGGAGGGGAGGATGCTGGTCACTGTGGGTTTGAGAATGAGGTGAGGGAAGTCAGTGGCCGTGCATAGAACGAAGGTGGCTCGTCATGGTCACCTCCCTCCGGCCGTGTGTGCCAGGGACCATGGCGGTCTCTCCCCAGCCCAGGGAGGCAGCTGATTTCCCCACTACCACCCTGAACTTGTCCATGAAAACAAGAAGTCTGTGAAGAGTTAGACTCACCGCCAGGTGGAGGGGTGCACGAGACCACCTACCCTTCTGCTGCCAGCTGCAAGTTCGGGGGTTCCCCAAAACACCCTCATGTTTGCTCATTTGCTGAAAGGACTCACAACTCACTGGAGGCTTTGATTCTTGGTATGGCTCATTCCAGGGAAGGGACCCAGGTCAAAGAGGAAAGGGAAGGTGCTCACAGGGCAGATCCCAGGAGGCCCCAGGCACAGGCTCCTGCTGTCCCTCCCCATGGAGCTGTGGACAGCTCCCACTCCTCCTGCCGATGACGATGGTGTGTGATGGCATGGAGCATCGCCAGGCGGGAAGCCCCTGGCCTCAGTGGCCACAGTTCTTACGGGGCATTATGGACTGAACTGTGTCTCCCAAAAATTCCTAAGTAATCCTCCTGGCCTCCAGGGCCTCAGAATGTGAACCTTGTTGGGAGTAGTGTCTTTGCAGGTGTAATGAGCTAAGATGAGGCCATTTTAGTAGTGTGAGCTCCTAATATAAAAGGACGGGGGTCCTTATCAAAAGGGGAAATTTGGGCCGGGCTTGGTGGCTCATGCTTGTAATTTCAGCACTTTGGGAGGCCGAGGTGGGCGGATCACCTGACATCAGGAGTTCAAGACCAGCCTGGCCAACACGGTGAAACCCTGTCTCTACTGAAAATACAAAAATTAGCTGGGTGTGGTGGCACATGCCTGTAATCACAGCTACTCGGGAGGCTGAGGCAGGAGAATTGCTTGAACCCAAGAGGTGGAGGTTGCAGTGAGCCAAGATCATCCGGCTGTACTCCAGCCTGGGCGACAGAGTGAGATCCATCTGAAAAACAAAAAGGAGAAACCTGGACAGAGACAGGACACAGGGAGAAACAGTGTGAAGGCGAGAGGCAGAGGTGGGTGATGCTTCTACAAGCCTAGGAACGCCAAATTGTCAGCAGCCACCAGAAGCCAGGAGAGGGGCCTGGAACAGTCTCCCTTGCAGCCTGCGGAGGATCCAGCCCTGCCAACACCTGGATCTGGAACTTCCGGCCTCCAGATCTGTCAGACAATGAATGTCCGTTGTTCCAGCCCCCTAGTTGATGGTGCTTTGCTGTGGCAACCCCAGGAGACGAAGGCATGGGGGCTCCTCTGGAGGCTGATTGATTGCTCACTTGGAGCTCAGGCTGCAGGCTGCCGTCTCTCTGGGCATGACCCAGGGCCCCCACCATCAATCACATCTTTGGACGCCTAGTATAACCAAGGCCCCCGGAAAACAAAGACTCTCCTATCAGTCAGGATAGTCCAAGGGCTGAGAGAGCACCTGGCAGAAATTGCAGACAGAAATCAGACCTCTTTTTAGGCAAGGTTAAATTCTTTTTCTTTCTTTTTTTCTTTTTTGAGATGGAGTTTCGCTCTCATCACCCAGGCTGGAGTGCAATGGCGCGATCTCAGCTCACTGCAACCTCTGTCTCCTGGGTTCAAGTGATTCTCCTGCCTCAGCCCACCGAGTAGCTAGGACTACCGCCACCTGCCACCATGCCCAGCTAGTTTTTTGTATTTTTAGTAGAGATAGGGTTTCACCATCTTGGCCAGGCTGGTCTTGAACTGCTGATTTCAGGGGATCTGCCCGCCTCAGCCTCCTAAAATGCTGGGATAACAGTGTGAGACACCATGCTGGGCCAGATTCTTTACTACGCAAAGGGCCCAGAGATGAGATGCAGTGCACCCAGAGTCACGCAGCTGGTGGCCGGATTCCAAAGTCGGTGTGCCTGCTGCCTTCAGTTTTTCTGAGCCTACAGCCTTCGTCAAGGGGCAGGTGAACCAAGAGTTTGGCCTGAATGGCATGGCTTCAGATCCCCTAGGTGCACATGCTTTTTGTGGATTCAAACAGACTGTCCCGGACAGCCCAAGGGTAACCTGCCCCTCAGAGGAACACCCCTTTGGTGAACAAAGGTTGCCCTGAGAAGCCCCCTGTGATTTCCCCACAGCCAGGTATACGATCCCCACTGTGCACCTGCCATCCCTTCCTCCCGAGGTCAGGGAAAGATTTGCTGACTCTGTCAGTAATCTATCACTGCTTAACAGACTATGCCAAAACTTTGTGGCTTCAACATCAAACTTATTATCTCAGAGTTTCTGTGGGTCAGGAATTGAGGAGTGGCTTAGCTGCATGGTTCTGGCTCAGGGTCGATCATGATGTTACATCCAGGATGTCAGCCAGGGCTGTAGTCTCATCTGACGGCTGGACTGGGGCTGGAGGCTCCGCTGCTGAGGTGGCTCCCTCATGGCTGTTGGCTAGAGGTCTTAATTCCTCACCCACATGGGCTTCTCCATAGGCCACTTGAGCATCCTCATAACGTGACGGCTGGCTTCCCCAAGAGCAAGTGGTCTAAGAGAGAGCAAGAAGGAAGTTGCAATGTCTTTTATGGCCTCACCTTGGAAGTCATGCACCATCGTGTCTCTCCCATTTTGTTTGTTGGAAGCAAGTCACCAAGTCCATCTTACACTCCACCTCTTAGGGCCGTATTTTAGAACCCCCGCACTGACCCTACAATGGTCACTTAGGAACATTGTCCTGATGGTGGTCAAGGGATGCCTGAGAACATTAGGAAAAATAGGTCCCCCCCAACCCCTTATACTCAGCTCCTCCTGTTGGTCAGGGGCTCTGATGCTTGAGCTAATTTAATCCTAGCCTGGCACTGTTTGGGGCAAAACCAAAGTGATGGGGTGTAGAGACAAAGATTGTAACATGTAGCTTAACGGTGCCTGATGGTTTTGGTTGCATTTAAATTTTATTTTATTATTATTATTTTTTGAGATGGAGTCTTACTCTGTCACCAGGCTGGAGTGCACTGGTGCAATCTCGGCTCACTACAACCTCCGCCTCCCGGGTTCAAGCGATTCTCCTGCCTCAGCCTCCCGAGTAGCTGGGACTACAGGCGTCCACCAACATGCCCAGCTAATTTTTGGATTTTTAGTAGAGATGGTGTTTCACCATGTTGACCAGGATGTTCTCAATCTCTTGACCTTGTGATCCATCCACCTTGGCCTCCCAAAGTGCTGGGATTACAGGTGTAAACCACCACTCCCAGCCAGCATTTAGAAAGTAAGGCACTCCTACTTACTCTGTTGGGAGTATGTCCTAGGCTCAAGGGAAACACAGGTGAATGAAGTAGTAACTATCCTCCTGGTGTTTACGGCAAAGAGCGACAGAAATGAAAAAAAAAATGTCATTCATTGATGAATGAGGGAGTGCAGATGGGCAAAAGAGGGAGCCGCAGATCTGCTGGGATGCCTTTCCCAAGGAAGAGCCTGTTGCACTGGGCTTTGAAGGATAAGTAGGAGCTTGTTACTCTGGCAGAGAAAGAAAGAGCATCCCAGGCCAGGGGAACAGCATATGCAAAGGCACGAAGGGGCCCAGGGAGCCCAGGGAGTCTGGGGAAGTATGAGTGCTTTGGAGTGTAGGGGCTGGTGGCCGGGACTGAGGCTGGAACTAGCCAGGCCACACGGTGAAGGCCAAAAACTGGACCCAGAGGCTGACTAGCCTGTAAGCAGCATTTCCCAAAATCTGTTTCCTGTCTCATGGTTCTGTGAGATGTGATGGGGGCTCAGTTAGCATTCCTGAGACTCGGGTTTTCATCTGTGAGGCGGGGACAGCGGCGCCCTTTGCTGTGAGGTGTCGGGACTCAAGTGATAGTGAATGGGGGGCAGCCCACGGTTCCTGGCGGCCACTGATCCTGTCTCTCTGTCGTGTGTGTACGTGCGTGTGTGCTCCACGCCTGGCTTCTCAGGCTTTAAAATGTGTGTCAGCAGCAGCAGCAGCAGCCACGAGGAGGCCCCCGTCCTGAACGACAAGAACCTGGACGTGCCCGACATTATCATCACGCCCCCCACCCCCACAGGCATGATGCTGCCGAGGGACTCGGAGAACTCAGGTGAGGCTGCCCTCTGCGCCATCAAGCCTGGTTGGCTCTGGGGGCCCGGCAGAGACAGCTCTCAGGGGCGTGCTTCTGGGCCACGGGGCTGAGCTCGCATCCTCACCTCCCCCGGGTTTATTAACCATTTATGGTCAGACCTGTGTACACTGCACCGTGAGCCCCCCACCAAGGCGCCAGCCTCAGTGCAATGTGGCGTGTTAAGTAATTAGTAGACAGCCCCTGCCAGCCAACTGATGGATGGAGCCCGGCTGGCCCGCCACGACGCGGCTCCCGCCAGCCAAGGTAATTGATGGATGCTCCTTCCCCTGCCAGCGGGAGGACCGCTGCTCCATCTTGTTGGCCGCTGCCGTCTGGCTGAACAGGACAGACTTGGAAACACAGCCCATGCCCATGCCAAGGCTGGGGCTGGACCCTGGGCCTTCCAGATGCAGCTCACTGCTGGGAATGGGGAGAAAGTGGAGTTCTTCCCATTGAGAGGGTGAGGAGGTGGGAGACAGAGCCCCAAATGGGCATCCCAGGGACAACTTGTTCACGTGTTCATTGAGCAGAGATTTATTGAGCTGGGCCTATGCCAGGTACTGAGGCTGCTGCTGTGAATAATAATAACAATAATGGTGATACCAGGTCATGATAAGTAGCACTGTACTGAGTGTAATGAATGGATTTTGTTTTGTTTTGTTTTGTTTTGTTTGAGATGGAGTCTTGCTCTGTCATCCAGGCTGGAGTGCAGTGGCGAGATCTCGGCTCACTGCAACTTCCAACCTGTACCTCCCGGGTTCAAGCGATTCTCCTGCCTCATCCTCCCCAGTAGCTAAGATTACAGGCACGGGCCACCATGCCCAGCTAAGTTTTTTGTATTTTCAGTAGAGACGGGGGTTTCTCCATGTCGGTCAGGCTGGTCTTGAACTCCCGACCTCAGGTGATTCACCTGCCTCGACCTCCCAAAGTGCTGGGATTATAGGCATGAGCCACTGATCCTGGGCTATTTTTATTTATTTTTTGAGATGGAGTTTGGCTCTGCTGCCCAGGCTGCAGTGCAGTGGCATGGTGTTGGCTCACTGCAACTTCTGCCTCCTGCGTTCAAGTGATTCTCCTGCCTCAGCCTCCTGAGTAGCTGGAATTACAGGCACCCACCACCATGCCTGGCCAATTTTTGTATTTTAGTAGAAATAGAGTTTCACCACGTTGGCTGGGCTGATCTCAAACTCCTGACCTGAGGTGATCCACCCACCTGGGCTTCACAAAGTGCTGGGATTACAGGCGTGAGCCGCTGCGCCCAGCCACATCCCCATTTTAGATATGGGTAAACTGAGGCTCAGAGAGGTTGAGACACTTGCCATGCTGCTGGTTGGTGGTGTAGCAGGGATGCAGCCCAAGGCTATGTGATCTGAGCTTTGCCCCATGGCCCCCAGGCCGGATGCTCTCCCCGCAGGTGGCACCAATCAGCTGATAGCCATCATGACGTGGGTCCTCCTGGACCTGTGCAGGGCACACGGCACACATGAGGCTTGTGTGGGGTGTGTGGAAGGCTGTCTGGAAGAGGGACTCCATAGACCCTTCCACATGTCCTGAGTTTGGGTCTCCGCTTGCCCAGCAGAGCGAGTGACTGGGAGAAAGCTGTCAGGCCCCCTGGGCTGAGCAGTGCAGGTGTTATGGTGGTTGCAGTGGGGCACATTCCTCTGTGACCTTTCCGAGTGCATGGCACTGGCTAAATGCTTTTTATAAATCTCATTTAATTCTCATTCCAACCGTGAGGTTGTGAGGACCACCCTTATCTCTAGTTTAGAAATGGGGAAACAAACCAGGCTCCATGATTCACGCCTGTAATCCCAGCACTTCGGGAGGTCGAGATGGGCAGATCACCTGAGGTCGGGAGTTCAAGAGCAGCCTAACCAACATGGAGAAACCTTGTCTCTACTAAAAATACAAAAAATTAGCCAGGTGTGCCGGTGGGCACCTGTAATCCCAGCTACTCTGGAGGCTGAGGCAGGAGAATCACTTGAACCCACGAGGCAGAGGTTGCAGTGAGCCGAGATCACGCCATCAAACTCTAGCCTGGGCAACAAGAGTGAAAATGCATCTCAAAAAAAGAAAAAGGAAAAGAAATGGGGAAACAAACAGGTCCAGAGAGGGACAGTGCCTCACCCAGGAGCACACAGCAAGGTGGGAGAAGAGCTGGGCCCCTGCTGCACTTCTCCTGCTGCACCATAGAGGTGTCTAATCAGAGAGCCAAGTGTGGGCAGAGGCCCAGTCCTTAGCTCGGCTGTCACAGTCCCTTCCCTCTCTGAGCCTGTGTCCTCACCTATAAAGTGGGATCATACCATCTTCCCTGCTCCCAGGACCAGTGTGGGCACAGCAGAGACACAGGGTTACTCTCCAAGGTCCAAGCCCCAGGGAGGTTCCTGAACCCTGGGAGGGGTGTCTCTTAAATTTAAGCGTCTCCAGGGTCTGATTCACCCAGAAGGATCCACCATCACTGGGTCCCGTCTCAGCCTCTGGCAGCACCAGAAAACAAGGACGCCCGGAGGCCCCTGCCCTGCAGCTCCCAGGGAAGCGGGCCTGGGTGTGGTGGGGGCAGGGTGCATCCAGGTGTCCATCCCTCTTTCTCCTAGTCTGGCTGGATGAGACAGGGTCATGCCCGGATGATGGAGAAATCGACCCGGAAGCCTGAGGCGGTGTCATCGACTTGTCTGGTGGACTCTTCGCTCCAGCGTCCTGGCTTCAGGTGTCCAGGGGCGTGGCTGCCTGGGGAAGGTGGGCTGAGCACCCTGGATGGGAACAGAGCAAATCTGGGCCGCCGCTCAGAAAGACGTGGCAGGACCAGTGAGGAATCCGGCCTGCCTGCTTCCACAACAGGGTTTCCCAGGCCCCGCTGAGTGGACGCACCTCTGACGCCTCCAGGTTCTTGCCAACTCTGGCCTGGTAAGAGACAGCGCCGTGGTCCTGGCTGTCGGGGTCCCAGGGAAAGGCTTTTTTCTGGACAAACACACCCTCCCAGTCCCCTGGGCCGGGCAAACATGGGTCTCTGCCATCAACACAAACAAGAACTTCTTGCAGGCGGAGTGGCTGTTTTTTATGTGTTGTTTTACAGATATGGAAACAGTCCAAAATGGGATTTATAATTTCTTTTTTGCATTATAAATAAAGATCCTCTGTAACAAATAGTGAATCCTTTTTTTTTTTTTTTTTTTGACATGGAGTCTCCCTCTTGTCTCCCAGGCTGGAGTGCAGTGGCCTGAACTCGGCTCATCACAATGTCCACCTCCCGGGTTCAAGTGATTCTTTTGCCTCAGCCCCCTCAGTAGCTGGAATTACAGGCAGGAGCCACCACACCCAGCTAATTTTTGCATTTTTAGTAGAGGTGGGGTTTTACCATGTTGGCCAGGCTAGTCTCGAACTCCTGACCTCAGGTGATCTGCCCACGTCAGCCTCCCAAAGTGCTGGGATTGCAGGCGTGAGCCACCGCGCCTGGCCTCAAACAGTGAATCCTGCTTCTTGGGTCAGGAGGAGGCGATGGAGCACACGAGGTGGAGCGTGGGTTTAAGAGAGACGTTTAACATGGAAGAGCCAGTCTAGTGTGCAGGCCGTTGTGGAGGTCTTGAGCCCCTTCTTTTTCAGCCTGTGTGGAGGCTTCAGCATGGCCCAGGCCTGGGCTCTGAGGTCACATGGACCTCGTTTGAGTCCCAGCTGTAGGATCCTGGTGATGTGGGGTGAGAGGCAATATTGTGTTGGTTTTTTTAAATAACATCACATCAGTGCCAGGTGTGGTGGCTGACTCTTGTAATCCCAGCACTTTGGAGGCTGAGGCAGGAGGAGCTTGAGACCAGGAGTTCAAGACAAGACTGGGCAACATAATGAGACGTTTTCTCAATCAATCCAAGTAAATAAAGTCAGTGTTCCCAACTTCCCATAGAGCACTCTGACATTGGTGTGCATGTGTGGGTAGTGTGTATGTGCACGAGTGGGTGTGTGCATGTGCAGGTGTGTGCATATGTATATGTGTGTGCACGTATGTGTAAATGTACATGTATGTTTGCATGTGTAGTTTGTGCATGTGTGTGAATGTGGTGTATGTATATGGGTGCAGGTGTGTATGTGGGTGAATTTGTGTGCAAGTATGTATGTGATGTGTGCATCTGTGTATGTAGGTGTGTGTGTATATGTGTGTATGTGTGTATGTGCATATGTGTGTATGGCTGTGTGCATGTGTGATGTGTGTGCGTCTGTGTGTGTGCATGAGTGTGGGTGTGTGTGCATGCGAATGTGTGGTTTGTGTGCAAGTGTGTGATGTGTGTATGCATCTGTATGTGAGTGCGTGTGTGTACGTGTGTGCATTGTGATGTGTGTGTGCATCCGTGTGTGTATGCATGTGTGTGGGGGTGTGTGTGCGTGTGTGTGGTGTTTGTGTGCATGTATGTGGATGCCTGTGTATGTGCATGTGTGTGTGTATGCATGAGTGTGGGGGAGTGTGTGCATGCGAGTGTGTGTGGTGTTTGTGTGCATGTGTATGTTTGTGGGTGCCTGTGTATGTGCATGTGTGTGTGTACGTGTGTGCATGTGATGTGTGTGTGCATCCGTGTGTGTATGCATGAGTGTGGGTGTGTGTGCATGTGTGATGTGTGTGCGTCTGTGTGTGTATGCATGTGTGTGTGTGCATGTGAGTGTGGTGTTTGTGTGCAAGTGTGTGATGTGTGTATGCATCTGTGTATGTGAGTGCGTGTGTACGTGTGTGCATGTGTGATGTGTGTGTGCGTCCGTATGTGTATGCATGAGTATGTCTGGGGGTGCGTGCATGTGTGTGTGGTGTGTGCATGTATGTGGGTGCCTGTGTATGTGCATGTGTGCGTGTGTGTACGTGTGTGCATGTGATGTGTGTGTGCATCCGTGTGTGTATGCATGAGTGTGTGGGGGTGTGTGTGCATGTGTGATGTGTGTGCGTCCGTGTGTGTATGCATGTGTGTCTGTGTGGGTGTGTGTGCATGCAAGTGTGTGTGTTTGTGTGTAAGTGTGTGTGATGTGTGTATGCATCTGTGTATGTGAGTGCATGTGTACGTGTGTGCATGTGTGATGTATGCGTCCGTGTGTATGCATGAGTGTGTCTGTGTGGGGGTGTGTGCATGTGTGTGTGGTATTTGTGTGCATGTGTGTGTGTGGGTGCCTGTGTATGTGCATGTGTACGTGTGTGTACTTGCGTGCATGTGTGATGTGTGTGTCCGTGTGTATGCATGAGTGTGGTGTTTGTGTGCATGTGTGTGTATGTGGGTGCCTGTGTATGTGCATGTGTGCGTGTGTGTACGTGTGTGCATGTGTGATGTGTGTGCGTCCGTGTGTGCATGAGTGTGTCTGTGTGGGGGTGTGTGCATGTGTGTGGTGCTTGTGTGCAAGTGTGTGTGATGTGTGTATGCATCTGTGTGAGTGTGTGTGTACATGTATGCATGTGTGATGTATGTGTGCATCCATGTGTATGCATGAGTGTGTCTGTGTGGGGGTGTGTGCATGTGTGTGTGGTATTTGTGTGCATGTGCGTGTATGTGGGTGCCTGTGTATGTGCATGTGTGCGTGTGTGTATGCATGTGTGTCTGTGTGGGTGTGTGCATGTGTGTGTATGTGGGTGACTGTGTATGTGCATGTGTGCGTGTGTGTACTTGTGTGCATGTGTGATGTGTGTGTCCGTGTGTGTATGCATGAGTGTGGTATTTGTGTGCATGTGTGTGTATGTGGGTGCCTGTGTATGTGCATGTGTGCGTGTGTGTACTTGTGTACATGTGTGATGTGTGTCCGTGTGTGTATGCATGAGTGTGTCTGTGGTGTTTGTGTGCATGTGTGTGTATGTGGGTGCCTGTGTATGTGCATGTGTGCATGTCTGTATGTGTGTGCATGTGTGATTGTGTATGCATGAGTGTGTGTCTGCGTGGGGGTGCGTGCATGTGTGTGTGGTGTTTGTGTGCATTTGTGTGTATGTGGGTGCCTGTGTATGTGCATGTGTGTGTGTGTATGCATGAGTGTGTGTGTCTGTGTGGGGGTGTGTGCATGCGAGTGTGTGTGGTGTTTGTGTGTATGTGGGTGCCTGTGTATGTGCATGTGTGCATATGTGTGTGTGGCATGTATTCATTTTCTGTGGTGTCTCCTGAGTTTGGTTCTTCTTGTGTCTCAGGGTCCCCAGAGCAAGGCCTGAGCCGAGGCTTTGGGCGTAAGGGGTAGATTTGGAGGCGGTCCCAGGACACACAGGTAGGGGAGTTGGGAAGGGCAGTTCAGGGGTCCCCAAGACCACCCCCAGGTCTAATCATCCACCAGAAGAACTGAGAAAAGCCATGTGCATCTTGGTGATGGCTTATGATGGCAAGCAAATACAAGTTAAAATCAGCAGAGGGCAGGAGACCCCAGGACAGGACAGGCACAGGCTCCCGGCCATCCTCTGACCGACGAGTTGCGGAGAGCAGGCAAGTGCTAACTTCTGTCCACGATGTGGAACCACACGCACAGAGCATCACCAACCAGGGACACCTCGAACCTCAGTGTCCAGAGGCTTCATCGGGGCTTGGCCACGTGGATATGGCAGATACCGCGTGGCTGACCTTAGTTTCCAGCTCCTCCAAAGGTCAGCTGACAGCATGTAGCCCCGGGCCCCACCATAAATCCCATGCTGAGCCTAGGCCACCCTGTGTAGCCCACGACCTCGGCAAACAAAGACACTCTCGTCAGGCAGGACTCTCTGAAGGCTAGAGGTGACGGGGGAAAGGCCAGGCCTGTCTCTGGACATGGCTGATCTCTCGTTGTGCAAGAGGCCAGGCGGGGCGGGAAGGAGCTCGTAAGGTGCCATGGAGGCGGGGACCCCATCGGTCCCTGGGGCCTCTGGGGAGGCAGTGTGGATCCCTTCAGTGAGCAGGCCCCTGAGGGGTGAGATGTGGGGGTGTGCACCAGCCCCCTCCCACTCATCACTGGCCAAGAGCAGCTTCCAGAGTCACCCAGCATTCCCAGCCTATCCACCCACGGACAGCAGTGCTCACAGAGGATGTGTGCGCACGCACCAGGCTCTGAGTCCTGGGGATATGGCGGACCCTGTGGCCAGGGCCTGCTCTCTGGATACGTCCTGCACACTGCCACAGGACCGGTCTCAAAAGCCCACGCTGTGTTCAACACTCTGCTGTCGCTCCTTGAAATTCTCAATCAGGGTCCAGCATGGTGGCTCATGCCTATAATTCCAGGGTTTTGGGAGGCCAGGGTGGGTGGATCACTTGAGCCCATGAGTTCAAGAGCAGCCTGGGCAACACAGAGTCCCATCTCTTCTCATTTTTTTTTTTTTTTTCTGAGACAGAATCTCACTCTGTCACCAGGCTGGAGTGCAATGGTGTTGTCTTGGCTCACTGCAGCCTCTGCTTCCTGGGTTCAAGTGATTCTCCTGCCTCAGCCTCCCGAGTAGCTGATATTACAGGCACGTGCCACTACACATGGCTAATTTTTGTTTTTTGACGTGGCGGTGGCATTACAGCCACCTGGGGGGCCTCTGCCTACTGTCACCCTCAGCCCATCCTCCTCAGAGGTTCACACATGTTGGAGGAACCGTTCCACATCCCGGGAAATGGGAAATGGTTTTGGCAGCCTGGCAGTAGCATCTAAGCTGCTAAGCCGCCGCCCCATCCTGCCTCAGCGTTTTTGTTTGTTTGTTTTTGTTTTTGAGATGGAGTCTCACTCTGTCCCAGGCTGGAGTGCAGTGGCACAATCTCCGCTGACTGCAGCCTCAGCCTCCTGGGTTCAAGCGGTCCTCCTGCCTCAGCCTCCAAGTAGCTGGGTTACAGGTGCCCCCCTCCCCACCACTCCCAACTAATTTTTGTATTTTTAGTAGAGAAAGCGTTTTACCATGTTGGCCAGGCCGGTCTGAACTCCTGATCTCAAGCAATCTGCCCACCTCGGCCTCCCAAAGCGCTGGTGCGAGCTGCTGCACTGCCTCCGGTTTTTAAACTTCTGTATTAAGGTATCACCTGTACAGTTAAGTATACCCCAACATCAGCATGCAGCGAAGTCACGTGTGTGTGCATGTCCACCATGAAAGCACCTCCCTGATCGAGAGAGGACGTCGCTGTGACCCTGGCCACAGGCTTCCCTGGGCCCTTGGAGAGGTCATTGCTGTCCCCATCCCTGACCATGGGTTCCTCTGTCCTGTTCTCACCCTTCATGTACATGGAATCTTCCTACGGTGGACCGCCTTTAGCTGAGTAACTGTTGTAGTCTGTTCCTGCTGCTACAGAAATACCTTAGGCTGGGTAATTTATAGACAATAAAATGTATGGGTCACAGTCCTGGAGGCGAGAAGTCCAGGAGCAAGGTGTCAGCAGATTTGGAGTCAAGCGAGGGCCTGTTTTCTGCTTCAAAAGAGGGTGCCTTTGTACCACATCCTTGCCCGGTGAAAGGGGCGAGGCAGCTCACCTTACTCTCCACCCTCCTGACTTAATCGCTCCTCTCACGGCCTCAACTCTTCATTCTGTCTCACTGGGGTTGGGCACTGTAACTCACACCTGTAGACCCAGCACTTTGGGAGGTGGAAGCAGGAGGCTCACTTGAGCTCAGGAGGTGGTCGAGACCAGCCTGGGCAACACAACGAAACCCCATCCCTACCACAAAAATATAAAAAATTAGCCAGGTGTGGTGGCACAAACCTGTAATCCCAGCTACTGAGGAGGCTGAGGCAGGAGAATCACTTGAACCCAAGAGGCGGAGATTACAGTGAGTCAAAATCATGCCACTGCACTCCAGCCTGGGCGACAGAGTGAGACTCTAGAAAGAAAGAGAGAGAGACAGACAGATAGACCAAAGAGAGTGAGCGAGAGAGAGAGCAGCCGAGACGTATATGTCATCTGGGGCTAGAAGATCCACTTCCAAGATGGCACATCCACATGGTGAAGCACCTGCCACGTGGCTGCCAGCTTGGGTCTGGGCTCTTGTTTTTCTCCACAAGAACTTCTCCCTGGGCAGCTTGGGCTTCCTCACAGCATGGCCCCTGACATCCAAGTAAGAGCATCTCCAGACGACCAGGTAGAAGCTGTATCGCCTGTGAAGACCCAGTCTCTGAAGTCACATTACATCACTTCTGCGTAGTCACGGGCATCCTAGATTAAAAAGGAGGGAACATAGGCACCACCTCCTGATGGGAACAATGTCAAAGGCATAAGTAGAGCACAGGTTGAGTGAGGTGGCTTCTGCCGATAATCCCAGTGCTTTGGGAAGCCCAGGGGGGAGGATCACTTGAGGCCCGGAGATTGAGGCCAGCCTGGGCAATGTAGTGAGGTCCTATCATTACAAAAATAAAAAATAAGCCAGGCGTGGTGGTTCATGCATGTGATCCTAGCACTTTGGGAGGCTGAGGCGGGCAGGTCACCTGAGGTCAGGAATTAGAGGCCAGCCTGATCCACATGGAGAAACCCTGTCTCTCCTTAAAATACAAAATTAGCCAGGCATGGTGGCATATGCCTGTAATCCCAGCTACTCAGGAGGCTGAGGCAGGACAATCGCTTGAACCCAGGAGGCGGAGGTTGCGGTGAGCCAAGATTGCATCATTGCACTGCAGCCTGGGCAACAAGAGCAAAACTCCATCTCAAAAAAAAAAGAAAAGAAAAGAAAAGAAAAATACAAATAAACTTGTGTGGTAGTGTGCACCGGTAGTCCCAGCAGTTGGAGGCTGCAGTAAGCTGTGATCACACCACTGCACTCCAGCCTGAGTTACAGAGCATTAAGACCCTGTCTCTAAAAAAAAAGGGAGGAGGAGGAGGAGGGGGAGGAGGAAAGAAGAAGGAGGAGGAGAAGAAAAAAATGTGGGATGGGAGATGTTGTGGCCCCACTTGGAATTACAACTTGTCACCCGGTTCAGGCAGTTCTTGTCCCTGGAATGCCTTTGCCCCCAATCCCAGTGTCTCCGTAAGATCCAGTTCCATAGAAGCCTGGTGCCCCTCTGTGCCAGGCCCTGCCAGCAGGAAGCCTTGCTGCCCTCGGGCTCCCACAGCAGGTGTTCCCTCCCTCCGCTGTGAGCAGGATGCCCTTCTGGTGTTTCCCAGTCACTCATGTGCAGGACATCACAGGAACGGGTGCCTTGTCCCTGGGGCTCAGGGCCTAAGGTTCAGCAAGTCACCAACATCCCAGCGACCCCTGCCGCTGGCTCTAATAAATAAATTTCCCAAAGGTACTGACTTAGTCTCACTCTTCGGTGTATTCCCAGCACCTCTATCATAGGTGCTAATGCATTTATTTAGTTTTCGGTTTTTGTTTTGTTTTGTTTTTTGGAGACAAGGTCTTACTGTCACCCAGGCTGAAGTGCAGTAGTGTGATCAAACTCTGGGGCTCAAGCAATTATCCCGCCTTGGCCACCCAAAGCACTGGGATTACAGGTGTGCACCACTGTGCCTGGCCCTTTTTTTTTTTTTTTTTTTTGAGAGGGAGTCTCCCTCTGTCGCCCAGGCTGGAGTGCAATGGCATGATCTCGGCTCATTGCAACGTCCCCCTCCCGGGTTCAAGTGATTCTCCTGCCTCAGCCTCCTGAGGAGCTGGGATTACAGGTGCCCGCCACCACATCCAGCTAATTTTTGCTTTTTCAGTAGAGACGGGGTTTCACCATGTTGGCCAGGATGGTCTCACTCTCTTGACCTCGTGATCCGCCCGCCATGGCCTCCCTAAGTGCTGGGATTACAGGCGTGAGCCACTGCTCCCAATCCAGCCTTTATTTAACCTTCATATTGTCTGCCATGTAGCAGGCACTGTTCCTCACACTTTACACATATTTTAACTCACAGTATTCTCATGGAAATCCTGAGAGATAGTGTATTAGTCAGTTTTCTTTTTGCTGCGATGTTGCTGTGTAACAATCCCCGCCCCCCGCTCTGCCCCCCGCCAGCAAACTCAGTGGGTTAGAACAGCGAGCACTGATTCCTCACTCTTGGCTCTGTGGCTTGGCCGTGACCTTGCCATGTGCCTGTGAGGAGCTGGGCTTTATCAGCTGCAGCTGGACTCCGATTTCCTTCAAGTGTCCTCTCACTTAGGAACCAACCAGAGTATGTTCATTCACTCAGTGGGTGGCAGAGGCACAGAGCACAGGCAGAGCCAATTGCTTCGCAGCTTCTGCTTGTGACACGTGGCCACATTTCCTCAGCCAAGCAAGTGACACGGCCAAGCCCAACACAGAGCCGGGAAGTTTCCCGGCACCAGGAAGGGACAGAGAATTCTCCTCGAGAGCGGGAAGGGTGAGTGGGACACAGTCATCTAATCTCCCACAGGTCGGTGCTCTGATTACCCCCATTTTACAGATGGGGGACTTTAGGCATGTAGGAGTGAAATCACTTGCCCAAGGTCATCTGAAGTAAGTGGCAGAGGTGGGATTCAAACCCAGAGCCTGTGGTCTTACCGCCCGAGGGACCTGCTTCTCAGGCAAATCGCTGCCCGCTTCCTTCTGGCTTCTCAGAGCCCCTTCTGTCCACCTAGAAGGCAGACCAGACCCTCTGCCCCTCCTCTTGAATCCAGGGGCCACTGGGTCTCAGGGTAGCAAGGAAACTCACACCTTCCTGAATACTGCTTAGCGGCCTGCCATGGCTGGTCACCTGCTTCCGCCTACATTTCTGGGGCCCACAGCAAGCGGGATGAGGGCTCTGAGCTGGGGACACAGGTGGGAGGGCCAGCTAGAGGCTGCAAGGGCCCAGGAGGCTGGGCGTGTCTTTCTCTCAGGGGCCTGAGCTGAGTTCCCTTATCTCCTCGAGGAACTGGGGCCCAAGGCATCCACAGCAATCCCCGGCTTTGGGCCTGGTGTGGCCAGAGGCCTCAGCCCTGGTCAGCATCTCTGGTGAGGTCAGCGTTTGGGAGGTGCTACCCCATGATGGTGTCTGCTAAGGGCAGAGAGACCCTTCCTGGTGACAGCTGCCCCCCACGCTGCAGTCAACCGTGTGGTCTACCCACCGTACAGCTCCTCTGTCCCTCGTGCCTCTGCCTCCCATAAGCTCTGCCTCCTCTAGGAAGGGAGGGGCACGGCAGAGGGGCCTGCTCCGGGCAAGCTCTCACACAGGAAGGCATGGGAGCTAGGGGAAGGGCACCCACTGCAGCCCTGGCACCCCACCCCTGAGCTGTGAGATGGAATCTGGGGAATGGGTAGGAGCAAGGGCTTTGGTGTCAGTCAGCTCCGTGTTGTGCTGCGTGATCCTGGAAAGTCACTCGACCTCTCTGAGCCTCTTCTTCACCTGTGAAGTGGGGATGGTAACTACCCACTTTATGGAAGCACATGAGGATTGCGTGGCATCATCCACGTAATCCACCCACCACGAGGCTTCGTAGCTGCCCAGAGGTTCCCAGTGGGACTGAGCCCTGGTTGCCAGCAGTAGAAACCTGCTCGCTAACCTGAACCGGTTCCTTCTCAAGGTCCCCGTCTCAACCTCCCTTCCTGGGACTGCCTTCCGAATAAACCACTTCCACTTGGATCCTGTTTGGGGACCCAGCCTCAGATGACGTTCCCATACTCCACCCATCAGCTGGATTGTTGTATCCCAGCAAGTCACGAAATTATGAATCCTTTATTATGCCGGCGACCGAGAGGCGGCTGACGCCCAAAATTCTCCCGGCCCCTAAGAAAAGGTTAGGTGGTCTTTTATACCCTAGTTTTGAAGGGGAGGGGAACCTAGCTGAAGCAAATTTTTCACAAAAGCAGAGTAAGCAGAAGTTAAAAGATAAACTAGCACATGAGAAATAAAACAGTGCCAGGTGTGAGGGGTAAGGTTGTCACAAAAGACACAACTTATAGATAATGGGGGCTCTGGGCGCACGACAGCACCTGCATTCCCAGGCTCTGCTGGTACCACTTAACTCGGCCTCTTAGCAACAAATGCCTTCCTGGAGGTGCCCAGTGTCAGCCCGCCCCAGCTACACACTACAGTTACATACTTAATGGTGGGAAAATAACTAAAATGAAGAAGCCAAGATGGAGTCTGTCCAGCTCAGGAAGCTAAAGCCTGAACAGCTTTTAATCTGAGAAAGAGAGAGTTAGTTTTCGCTGGCAAAAAGCAGGTTATCACAGGATGAACTCAAGCAAGTCACTTGGCCTCTCTGAGCCTCAGTTTCCTTAATCTTCAAGTGGAGACAGTAACCAGGTTGTGCAGAAGATGATGTGACTGAACGCACACGAGGAACCGGAAATGCTAGCACCAGTGCCTATGTTTGCACAGCTGTGTTGGAGAAGAGCAAGGCTGATTCGCGTGTCACAGCGTTGCTGGGGTGTTGGGTTCTCAGTGAACTGGACACTTCATCAAAGGCCGGGATGCTCTGTAGGTGGGGTGGGTGCCTCTTTGGAGCAAGTCCAGAGTGAGGATTTATGTTGAACCCAAAACATCCCTCCCCTATTTTTTCTTTTTGAGATGGAGTATCTCTCTGTCACCCAGGCTAGAGTGCAGTGGTATGATGTCAGCTCACTGCAACATCCGCCTCCAGGGTTTAAGCGATTCTCCTGCCTCAGCCTCCTGAGTAGCTGGGACTACAGGTGCGCACCACCGTGCCTGACTAATTTTTGTATTTTTAGTAGAGATAGGGTTTCACCATGTTGGTCAGGCTGGTTTCCAACTCCTGACCTTGTGATCTGCCTGCCTCGGCCTCCCAAAGTGCTGGGATTATAGGCGTGAGCCCTTGCTCCTGGTCCCCTATTCTTATTTTTTGTCTGTTTTTCTTTAAATACATCCTGGGGGAATGGTTCCTAACGTCTGCAGTTTATTTTTCGTTTATTTCCAATGCCAAAGCCAAGCATACTGATTAAAACCAACAATAAAAAAGCTTTGTAAATGGCTACCCCGAAGTGTGTGTTGGGGGAGCGTGGGGCCACAGTAAATGGCAAGTGAAGAGGAAATAGACGGAAATTAACAGCACCGGCTGCCAGCAAAGCCCATTAACCCTAACCCTGGTGTGTCAGGGGAAGGTCCCCGGGTTCCAAGACGCGAGGGAACGTTCTGGTCTTGAAACTTGGGATTCATGTTGTATTCCTCCAGGAAGGGAGGTTGGGAGGGAGAAAAGTGTGAAAACAGATGGAAATGTAATTTTTTAATGACAGCAGCAGATGGCAAAAAGACACAAGAGTGTATTCACACCATGTCGGAGCCATTTGAGAACGCCTGGCCCAGCCATAATGTGCACGGCGGGGCTGTCATGATGGCTCCCCGGCCGAACCCAGGAGCCAGCGCGCTGCAGGCAGGAACATGCGGGTCCCCCAAGGAGGCGTGGGACGAGCTGCCAGGCTGTGCAGAGCTACAGGTAGATGGGGAAATACCTGTGGCCACCCGGGTTGGATCTGGGAGCTTCCCTGTGCCTGGCTCCTCTGGGCAGAGTGTAGATGGTCCACGGGCTCTAGATTCAGACAGAACCCGCTCTTTGGTGCCTTGGCTGCTCTGCTCACCTGCATCCAGTTGCGTCTCCTGTGGCTACACTGCATCCTACCCTCGACTTCGTGCACCCTAAGTTCCCTTCTAGTGTATATCTAGGCTGGTCATGGTGCTGTGCACCTGGAATCCCATTGCTTTGGGAGGCTGAGGCAGGAGGATGTCCTCAGCCCAGGAGTTCGAGGCTGCAGTGAGCTACTATCATGCCACTGGATTCCACCTGGGGAACACAGCAAGACCTGGTCTCTAAAATAAAATAGGCTGGGTGTGGTGGCTCACACCTATAATCCCAGCACTTTGGGAGACTGGGGTGGAAGGATTCCTTGAGCCCAGGAGTTTGAGACCAGCAAGGGCAACAAAAAGATACTTTGTCTCTATAAAAAAATTCAAAAATGAGCTGGGTATGGTGGTGCATGCCTTTGGTCTGAGCTATACAGAAGGCTGAGGCAGGAGGATCACTTGACCCAAAGAGGTCAAGGCTGCAGTGAGCTGTGATTGCACCACTGCACTCCAGCCTAGATGGCAGAGTGAGATCTGTGTCAAAAATATTAATAAAATAGGCCGGTTGTGGTGGCTCATGCCTGTAATTCCAGCACTTTGGGAGGCTGAGGTGACCAGATCACGAGGTCAGGCGATCGAGACCATTCTGGCTAACACAGTGAAATGCCGTCTCTACTAAAAATACAAAAAATTAGCCAGGCATGGTGGTGCACACCTGTAGTCCCAGCTACTCGGGAAGCTGAAGCAAGAGAATTGCTTGAACCTGGGAGGCGAAGGTTGCAGTGAGCCAAGATCGAGCCACTGCACTCCAGCCTGGCGACAGAGAAAGACTGTGTGTCAAAAAAATAGATAATAAATAAATAAATGAGATGGCTTGCCTTAAAGCGCTTCCCATTGCCTTCAGGATCAAGTCCAATTTCTTCAAAGTAGCTCACAAGAGCAGGCCCCTTCAGGCTGGCCGCCACCCGTCTTTCTGGCTTCACCAGTCACCCCTGCCCTGGTGGGATGCTGCGCTCAGCGGGAGAGGACGGTCTTGCAGGGCTGGTGAGAAACAAGCTCTGCTGCTGCCTGGAGGTCTGAGCAAGGCTGTGCCAGACACCCCTGAGGACTTCACCGGTGTCAGTCCCTTTAAACCTTGCAAGCTCCAGGAGAAGGTGACGCTCAAAATAGGCCACAGGGGAAGTGGTAGGGGCCCAGTCCGTCAGAGCTACTGCTGCTGGCCAGAAACACTGGGTCATGGGCACCAGGTGGAATCGGCCCGCAGGAGGCCACATGGTCATCCGTTCCCAGACCGAGGCACAGTGAATGCCCAAGTCCCCCAGCAGGAGCCGCAGAGGTGTCCACTCTCCGGCCCCCAGTGCACAGTGGACGCCCCGCTTGCAAAGTCATCCCTTTCCGTTCTCAGGGTCCTGTTCCGTGCCACAGGCCTGGCTTCTTTCAGTGGAGGCAGGGCAGGAAGATTGACCCCTGAAGACTTATTTTCCATTCTGTGTGTCTTTTTGGCTGTGTCACTGTTTTTCTAGCCCCCTCCTCCACTCAGTGATGACACCACCAGCTGCCAGCTACTGCTTTCCCCTAAGCGCCCCCAGGAGGCCCCAGGAGACAGGCTGAGCTCACTTCATGCCACAGCAGTGGCTCCTAACCTTGGCTGAGGAGTCTGGAAAATTCTGTTGCCCCAGCCCTGCCCCTATAGGTGCCCATTTCTTTGGTCCAGGAGGAGGCCTGGATGTGGGGCAGGTGGTTCCATAGTACAGGTGGAGCTGGGAGGGTTTTTTTTATTTTTTTCTTTTCTTTGAGACGGAGTTTCCCTCTTGTTGCCCAGGCTGGAGTACAATGGGTTGATCTTGGCTTACCGCAGCCTCTGCCTCTTAGGTTCAAGCGATTCTTCAGCCTCAGCCTCCTGAGTAGCTGGGATTACAGGCATGTGCCACCACACTTGGCTAATTTTGTATTTTTAGTAGAGATGGGGATTCTCCATGTTGGTCAGGCTGGTCTCCAACTCCCGACCTCAGGTGATCCGCCCACTCGGGCCTCCCAAAGTGCTGGGATTACAGGTGTGAGCCACCACACCCAACCAATATTTTATTTACTCAGTTTTTTGAGATAGAGCCTTGCTCTGTCTCCCAGGCTTGGGTGCAGTGGTGCAATCTTAGCTCACTCCAACCTCCACATCCCAGGTTTAAGTGATTCTCCTGCCTCAGCCTCCCAAGTAACTGGGATTACAGGCACCCACCACCATGCCTGGCTAATTCTGTATTTTGGTAGAGATGGAGTTTCACCATGTTGGCCAGGCTGGTCTCGGACTCCTGACCTCAAGTGATCCACCCGCCTCAGCCTCCCGAAGTGTTGGGAGCCACCGCGCCCGGCCACTCCCATGTTTATTACAGTACTATTCACAATAGTCAAGATATGGAATCAACCTAAATGCCCCTCAAAATCTGAATGGATTAAAAATGGGGTACAAGCCAGGCGCGGTGGCTCACGCTTGTAATGCCAGCACTCTGGGAAGCCAAGACAGATGGATCACCTGAGGTCAGGAGTCTAAGACCAGCCTAGACAACATGGTGAAACTCCGTCTCTACTAAAAATACAAAAAAAAAAAAAAAAGAAGAAGAAGAAAAAAGTAGCTAGGTGTGAAGGCACATGCCTGTAATCCTGGCTACTTGGGAGGTTGAGGCAGGAGAATCGCTTGAACCTGGTGGGTAGAGGTTGCAGTGAGCCAAGATTGTACCACTGCACTCAAGCCTGGGCCACAAGAGCGAGACTCCATCCCAAATAACAAAAAAAGAAAACATTTCCCCAATAAATTTAATAATTTATTTTATGACAATAAATCAAAACCCAGAGAGGCTGGCACACATGTCTGCAACTGCCTGAGGAACTTCCTATTTTGGGAGGGGCCAGGTGGCCCACAGCTCCCCATCAGCCGCAAACACTCCAGGCTCCTCTTCTTACTTCATTTTGAAGATGAAGAGACAGCAGTTCAGAGTGGTCACTTGCCCTTGGTCACACAGCATCCAGAGTGACCTTTTATGTCTTCTCTTTGAGCATACTTGTCTTTTATCTTTTGTTTTTGTTTTTATTTATTTTAGTAGAGATGGGGTCTTGGCATGTTGCCTAGGCTGATTTTTAACTCCTGGCTTCAAGTGATCCTCCTGCCTCAGCCTCCCAAAGTCCTGGGATTACAGGCATGAGCCACCGCACCTGGCCAAGAGTATTTGTCTTCATACGTGAAGGTAACTCAGTGAAATCTCCAGGTCTGTAATGGACAACTTCCAAGGCAGATACACAACAGACACAGCATTGTGAGCAGCCCTGTGGGCGGGCGGAATGTCACTACGGGTTTATTTCGTTTTTCCAATAACCTTTCATGAGGCTTCAGGGAGGTCAGAGAGGAGAGCACCCGGTTAGCTGGTGGGCAGGGGTAGCTTTCCTGCTGGAATTCCAAGCCCTGGAATCCTCTTGTGTCCTGTGATTTTTCTCAGGGCCTGATGATCAGGGTTTCCAATTCGAGTGCGGTCCTAGACAACTGTTTCACCCTCGGGAAGTTTTTCTGCCATGACCACCCCATCAAAATCACCTGGCCCTGGATGAAATTCAGCTTTCTGTCCTCCCCCAGACTCCTGAATCCCAACTCCCAGCAGTGTTCACACGGACAGTGGGCACCAGCTAGGGGATTTTCACACAGGTGCGCTCTAGCCACCGCTCTGGCTTCCTTCACCTGCGCCCACTGTGCGGGGGCAGCCTGTCCAACGAGCAGGTATTTGCTCAGGTGGTGCAAACCTGCCAATCCCGTGTCATCTGGGGCTCCTCCCAAAGTGCAAATTCCGAGCCCCTGTCCTGAAGTGTCCGAACTGGAAGCTGTGGGTGGGATGCAGGAACCTGCATTTTAATAGATTTTTTAACCAATGTGTGCAAAAAGGGCAGAAGATTGTGAAATTAATGGAAACAACCTCTTCCCTCATCTCGCTATCTGTCAGCCCAGGTGATGCTGCATCCTGGGTCGGGTGCTGAGTTGGGCCAATAAATGCATTTACTCTTGGCCTGGCACAAGGGCTCACACCTGTAATCCCAGCACTTTGGGAGGTCGAGGTGGGAGGATCGCTTGAGGCCAGAAGTTCAAGGCCAGTCTGAGTAACGTAGCGAGATCCCAAATCCACAAAAATTTGTTTAAAATTTAAAATAAAATAAACGCGTTTACTTTTGGCCCCATGCGGAACGGTGTTTACTGTGGGCGCCGGGCGCAAGCGACGGGACAACAATGCTGCCGCCAGCCGCAAGAAGCCCTGACAGCGCCAGGTGCGCGCCCACGGGCGGGGCGGGGCCTGTCACGGGCCGGGGCGGGGCCGGCGCTCAGCCTCACTCGGGCTCGCCAATCCGCGGGTTCCTACGACCGTGGTCTCGGCTACCCGCCGCCCGCGGACTGAGCCGCCGCGTTCCTATAGGCTGGCGCAGGTCGTCTTCCGGTGGGGGCGGGCTCTCGCTGTGGCGGGAAAACGGCGGCCGCGGCACCACCTCCGGGACGTAGAGGGGCGAGAAAAGCCCGTGAGGCGCTGGCTGGCGACTCGCGCCGCCATGGACGCGGCCGAGGTGGAGTTCCTGGCCGAGAAGGAGCTGGTTACCATCATCCCCAACTTCAGTCTGGACAAGATCTACCTCATCGGGGTGAGGCCCGGGCCCTCCGTGGGACGCGGGGCGGGCGCGTCCGGGGCTTCCGCGAGGCCTTCTGAGCTGGGGTGGCGGGCTCGCCCTGCTCCCGCTTCTGCGGAAGCCACCGCTCGGGGCTGCTCTCGCGCACCGCCGTTGCCGCTTCTCGAATGAGGAAAACCAGGCTGTACGCCATCGCCAGTGGCCCCGAGCGCCCGGGTTTACAGGGTTTTTGTTTGTCTGGTTTGGTTTGGTTTTTGAGACCGTCTCTCTCAGTCGCCCAAGTTGGAGTGCAGCGGCGCGACCTCGGCTCACCGCAACCTCCGCCTCCCGGGTTCAAGCGATTCTCCTGCCTCAGCGTCCCGAGTAGCTGGGACTACAGGCGTGCGCCGCCACACCTGGCTAGTTTTTGCTTTTTTGGTAGAGATGGGGTTTCGCCAGGTTGGCCAGGCTGGTCTCGACCTCCCGACCTCAGGGGATCCACCTGCTTCGGCCTCTCAAAGTGCTGGGATTCCAGGCCTGAGCCACCGCGGCCAGCTACTTTGTTTATTTGGTAGAGATGGGGGTTCTCCCTATGTCGCCCAGCCTCGCCTGGAACTCCTGGGCTCCCCGAGGCGATCCTCCCACCTCGGCCTCCCAAAGCGCTGGGATTATGGGCAAGAGTACGCTTTGCGTTTGCTTGTTTTTGTCTTTATTTTTTGAGATAGAGTCTTGCTTCGTCGCCCAGGCTGGAGTGCAGTGGTTCGGTCTCAGCTGACTGCATCCTCCGCCTCCCGGGTTCAGGTGATTCTCCTGCCCAGCAGCTGAGATTACAGGTGTGAGCCACCGCACCTGCCCAGCTTTGAGTTTTAAGTATAAAGGAGGCACCGGGGTGCTGGGAGTCCTAGAGAAGGAGTACCTGCCCGCACTCACCTCCCGGCACCCAGGACGCCAACACTGGGTGTGTGAAACCTGTTCTTGAGTTGGAGGCTGCAGGCGGGAGGAGAGGGGAGTGTCCCCGCCCGGTCAGGGGGGCCTTGCATTTCCTCCGCGGAAGGGCCAGGAGGACTGCGCCCCAGCTCGCAGGTGTCTCGGAGCTGCTTAGCAGGGGCTTTGTTGTGAGTCTGATAACAGCAGGGCTTTTGTTTTTACTTGCGTTTGGATTTCAGCTTCTGCAATGCCTTGCCGCTTATTTGATAACAGTGACACACAGTAATGCTTTTTGTTCTTTTATAATCTTACGGGGAATTGTTTTACTTTTGGCAGGGGGATCTGGGGCCTTTTAACCCAGGTTTACCAGTGGAAGTGCCCCTGTGGCTGGCAATTAACCTGAAACAAAGACAGAAATGTCGGCTGCTCCCTCCAGAGTGGATGGACGTGGGTAAGGATGCGTGAGTGACGCCTGGGTGGTGCTGGGTTGCGGTCACGCCCTCTCCCACGGGTGGAGGCATGGGGCCTCCTTCCTAAGTCTGGTCTCCTTCTGCTTCATTATCCAGTGATCAGCTGAAAAGAATACTTCCAGATTCACCTCTCAGCAGAGTCTAACCGCTGTTACTAATATCAGGTTTTGGGATTTGTGAAAACTGTAGTTTACTTTTTCAGACAGGGTCTAATTCCATTGCCCAGGCTGGAAAGCAATAGTGCAATCTCGGTTTACTGCAGCCTTTATCTCCTTGTTCAGGTGACCTCAGCCTCCCAAGCAGCTGGGACCACTGGTGTGCCTCACCACACCCTGCTAATTTTTGCGTTTTTATAGAGATGGGGTTTTGCCATGTTGCCTAGGCTGGTCTCAGACTCCTGGGGTGAAGCGATCTGGCCGCCTTGGCAGATCTGTTGGGATTACAGGCGTGAGCCACTGTGCCCAGCCTATATTTTAGTCTAAGATATTTCATTTTGCTTTAAAATAAATGAATGACCTTAAAGAAGCACTGTTTTCTTTTTTCTTTTTTTTTTTTTTGAGACGGAGTTTCGCTCTTGTTACCCAGGCTTGAGTGCAATGGCGCTATCTCAGCTCACCGCAACCTCCGCCTCCTGGGTTCAGGCAATTCTCCTGTCTCAGCCTCCTGAGTAGCTGTGATTACAGGCACGCGCCACCATGCCCAGCTAATTTTTTGTATTTTTAGTAGAGACGGGGTTTCACCATGTTGACCAGGATGGTCTCGATTTCTTGACCTCGTGATCAAGAGGTCGCCTCGACCTCCCAAAGAGAAGCACTGGTTTTAAAGTTTTAAAAATAAGTATAGATTAGCATGTAGAAAAGCAGAGTAGTTAAAGAGAATGCCTGAAAATAATACATCACAATAGGGTTGAATAAGATTCAGCTATAAGAGGCTGAAATTGTGATACATCCTGCTGCGTGGATGAACCTTCAGCTTCTTGCTGAACGAAAGAAACCGGGCACAAAGACTATACACGTGGCATCATTGCGTTTATATGAGCTGTCTGCAATAGACAAATCAATAGAGACAGTATGGATGAATATTTGCTTAGGGATGTGCGTGTTGAGGGTGATGGAGGAATTGTGGAGTTTGTTTTTGGCATGATGAAAATTGGGATTGATTGAGGTAATGGTTGCACAGGTCTGAATACGCGAAACACCATTGACTTGTACCGTTTTACTTGTTGTTCCTGAGATGGAGTCTTGCTCTGACACCCAGGCCAGAGTGCAGTGGTGCCATCTCCGATCACTGCAACCTCTGCCTCCTGCGTTCAAATGATTCTCATGTCTCAGCCTCCTGGGTAGCTCGAATTACAGGCGCATACCACCACACCTGGCTAATTTTTGTATTTTTAGTAGAGATGGGGTTTCACTATGTTGGCCAGGCTGGTCTCGCACTTGTGACCTTGTGATCTGCCTGCCTCGGCCTCCCAAAGTACTGGGATGACAGGCGTGAGTTACCGTGCCTGGCTCCGTACACTGTGTTTTTAATACTCCACAGTTCTACTAAAACTTGTATATTTTAAATGGCTGAATTGTGTGATACGTTAATTATGCCTCAATAACGCTGCTAGAAAAAAACAAAACAGTGCATCAAAGATGCAGACAGTTTTTGTTCTGAGCCTTTGCAACCTTTTCCTTTTTGGGAGATAAGAGTAGCTCATTATAGGAAAAAAATTTTAATTTTGCTATTTTTTTGTGGGATAGGGATATGGTCATGTATGTGGAATTTGAAAAGACCCTGAGTGATTTTTTTTCTTTTTGTGTCAATGGGGTCTCAGCCCTGAGTGATTTTTGACTGCCTCTCCTTACTGGGAATCACTGGGGGTACCTCCCTCCTAGAAGCGAGAACTCATTGAGCTAGCCACTCTCGGGTTCGTTTAAGACAGACTGCTTGGTGTATCTGGAGTGCAGCGGTACAATCATGGCTCACTGCAGCCTTCCCCGTGTCGTCATCCTTCTGCTTCAGCCTCCTGAGTAGCTGGGACTACAGGTGTATACCACCATGCCTGATTGACTGACTGACTGATTGATTGATTGATTGATGAAGATGGGGGACTTGCTATGTTGCCCAGGCTGATCTCAAACTCCTGGACTCGAGCAGTCCTCTTAAAGTGCTGGGATTACAGGTGTGGGTTGTTGCCTCTGGCCTGAAGGCTTTTTTTTTTAGGCAGAGAGATCCACGAGGGCTCGCTCCATTAGTGCAGCATCCTCTTCAGGCCCCTTATTTAAAATCGGTCTCTGGCAATTTGGGCCCATCCAGACCTGAGGTGATACATGGTAAGGGCCTGTCTCATCGCAGGCTAGAGTCAGAAGGTGTGGAGAGCTCTCCTTGAGCTTTCTTGCTGGGCTGGAGCTGTATCATGGGAACAGTGAGGCACCACTAGCCAGTTGGTAGACCCTGTATATGCCAGCAGCCTGCTGCCTCTGACTTCACCATAGATAAGTTCTGCCGCTTCTGGGACTGCATACAAATGGAATAATCTAGCATGTTGTTGTTTCTGACCTCTTACCCAACAGAGCGTTTCTGAGATTCACTGATTGCTACTTGTGTCATTACATACCTCCATTGCTGGGTACTCTCCATCATATGAGAATACCACATATTTGTTCACCCATTCTTCTGTTGGTAAATATTTGGGATTCCCATTTTTGGCTCTTAAAAAATATTATAAGCCAGGTGTGATGGTGCGTGCCTGTAATCCCAGCACTCTGGGAAGCCAAGGTGGGTGGATCACCTGAGGTCAGGAGGTTGAGACCAGCCTGACTAACATAGTGAAACCCCGTCTCTCCTAAATACAAAAAAAAAAAAAATGGCTGGGTGTGGTGGCACATGCCTGTAATCTAAGCTACTTGGGAGGCTGAGACAGGAGGAGTGCTTGAACCTGGGAGGCAGAGGTTGCAGTGAACCGAGATTGTGCCATTGCACTCTAGCCTGGGTGACGAGCAAAACTGCGTTGAAAAATAAAGAAATAAAAATAAGAGATGGGGGCTGGGTGCGGTGGCTCACGCCTGTAATCCCAGCACTTTGGGAGGCTGAAGTGGGTGGATCACGAGGTCAAGAGATCGAGACCATACTGGTCAACAAGGTGAAACCCCATCTCTACTAAAAATACAAAAATTAGCTGGGCATGGTGGCACACACCTGTAGTCCCAGCTACTCGGGAGGCTGAGGCAGGAGAATTGCTTGAACCCAGGAGGCAGAGGTTGCGGTGAACCAAGATTGTGCCATTGCACTCCAGCCTGGGTAACAAGAGCGAAACTCCGTTTCAAAAAAAAAAAATAAAAGAGATGGGTTTTTCTCTGTTGCCCAGGCTGGAGTGCAGTGGTTGGACATAGGTGTGATCATGGTATGATCACTGTAGCCTCCAACTCTTGGCCTCAAGCGATCCTCCTGCTTCAGCCTCCCTAGAAGCTGGGACTACAGGTATGCACCACTGTGTCCGGCTCATTTTTAGCTTTTCAGACAGTCTCTCTCTGATGCCCAGGCTGGAGGGCAGTGGTGTGATCAGGGCTCACTACAGCCTCCCCCTCCTGGGCTCAGCTGATCCTCCCATTCAGCTTCTTAAGTAGCTGGGGCTATAGGTGTATACCATTACACTCGGCTAATGTTTGTCTCACTTTGTTGCCCAGACTGGTTTTGAACTCCTGGGCTCCCACCTCGGCTGCCCAAAGTGCTGGGATTACAAGTGTGAGGCACTGCGCCTGGCTCATTTTTCGCTATTCTTAATAAGGCTTTTGTGAATATTCTTGTCCCAGTCTTTTCATGGATACGTTTTTTTCCCTTGGGTAAACAAATACGTAGTATGACGGACTTGTCGACTCTTAGGACAGATAATGCTCAGCTTTGAAAGAAACTGCCACCTGGTCCTCCAGAGCAGCTGAGTGTTTACCCAGAAGAAATGTACATGAGTTCCCATTGTTCCATATCCTGGCCAGAAATTTTGATTGTGTCTTTTTGACTTGCTAGAAAGTTGGACCAGGGGTGTTTGATAAGCAGACTCAGATGTTAGTGAAAGGTGACTGTGCTGTGTAGAGAAGGTCGGGGTGATGGGAGTGGAGTAGGGATTCATCCAGGCAAGGCCTGAGTAGCCTCTAGCTGATGGAGGTGGGAGACCTGGTGGGTGTCTTGGTATGTTTTGAAGGCAGTGGCACCCAGATTGGCTGAAGGACTGACCGTGGGGTGTGAGGGAGAAGAGTGAAAGCTGACAGCCAGGCTGTTGGCTTGAGGCCCAGAAGGAGACGGAGTTGCTGTGTCCTGAGGTGGGAGGCTGTAGGAGCAGGGTGTGGGCTGCAGTGGGGTACCAGGAGTTGGGGTTTGAACTGTTGTGCTTTTTGGATATTCAGGGGAAAGTTACAGCAGTGACGAGGCATTGAGTCAGGAGTTAGGACTCGCGGCTGATGGGGGCATACATTGGGAGGTCTTTCCGAGCATGAGGTGATATTTGGACAAGGTGGTATGGATGTGAGTTGAGGTAGTGGAGAAAGGGGTTGGGAGCTGAGCTCCGTACCGGTGTCGAGAGGTCAAGAGGAATTGGCAAGTGACAAGAAGGGGTACCTCCTGAGGTCAGAAGAAAGCTCAGAGGGGTATCCTGGTACCTGGAGAGGGATTTGGATGAGGGAGGGCCTTCTTTTTAAGGCGGTAGATGTTCGTGTGTTTGCGAGGGTCAAGCAGGGAGGGGACAGTGGTCATTTGAGAGAATGAGAGCTACTGGAGTGCCTTTCTGTGCAGGTGAGAGGAGGGCCCCAGGACTCCTGGAAGGCTGGTCCTCTAGTGGGTGGGAGCTACACAGGGAGGCTGGCGGATGGGGTGGCATGCGGGTCACACTCAGCTGGCTGTCAGGGGTGAGGCGGGTGGTGGATTGAGGTGGTGCTGACAGAGGTGGAGAGAGGGTGAGTGGACTGGGGAATTGGGCCAGGATTGCAGGACAGCAGCAAGGGCCCTGGGGATGGGTAGCTGGCACTTTTCACTGGGATCTTGCAGCATAGTTGTGCTGCATGCTTGTCCCTCAGCTACATTCCACAGTCCACACGCAGGACAGATTTCTCCGCAGAGGGGGAGGGCTGAGGGAAATGGGCATGTGTGAGAACAGTGCTGGTGCCGGTGGAATCGGACACAGCCGCTTGATTCTAGCTGCTGGGCTTTAACCCCTCTAGGATCTTACGCCTCCTCCTGGCTGGGGTGGCTTCACTGCCCCCACTCCCGAGGGTGTTGTAGCACTCCCAGGTCTGGGCGGCTCTAATTTTGTAAGGTGTCTTGCTCTTTCTAAATAAGGCTTAGTATAAATAAATTTAAGTCATTGACTGTTTTGTTCTCTTACTGCATGAAAGGTGAAGTACTGACCAGGTATGGTGACTCACTCCTGTAATGCCAGCACTGTGAGGCTGAGCCAGGAGGATCACTTGAGCTCAGGAGTTTGAGACCAGGCTGGGCAACATGGTGAGACCTCATCTGTACAACAAATAAAAAAAATCAGCTGGTTATGGTGGCATGCACCTGTGATCTCAGCTACTCCTTGGGAGGCTGAGGCAGGAGGATTGTTTGAGTCCAGGAGGTTGAAGCTGCAGTGAGCTGTGATGGTGCCACTGCATTCCAAGCCTGGGCTTCAGAGAGACCCTCTCTCAAAAAAACAAATAACAGTAAAGTACTTTGTTCTTTCCCTTAAATACCAAAACAAACATTGAGCTTTTGACTCTGACATTCTTTTTAGGAATATGTACTACAGGCCGCAGCAGCAAAAAAAATTTACCTTTCTTTTGGAGAGAGTTTCAAGGAGGAGGTCTCGATTCATCTAGTTAATGAGGCAGATGTTTCCCAAAACATTTTTTCCACATATTTGCTAGATAATGTAGGCCATTGGCAAATGTGGCAGGTTTAATATCTTATTTATAATGATGGTAAAATCTATTAACTTCTGAATTTCAGAAAAGTTGGAGAAGATAAGGGATCATGAACGAAAGGAAGAAACTTTCACCCCAATGCCCAGCCCTTACTATATGGAACTTACCAAGCTGCTATTAAATCAGTAAGTAGATACCCCCTCTTAGGGGCCACACCCGAGGCTGGACTTACCACGCTCTTCCTCTCACCCTCACCTTTCCTCTCTGCTTCCCTGCTTATTGCCATAGAAAGTGGCAGCCGTGGCCCCGTTAGGTCCGTGACAAGGAGGTCATCTGTGTGCACACACCTGCCAGGCGTTCTCTGTCCATCTGTGTGTGTCATTTCTCTGTTCTTTCCCTTTCTGTCTCTTATTTTTGTTTCTCTCCACCCTCCGGTGAAGCCCTTGGCTCTTTTCGTTCTGCCTCATGTCACTCCACCTTGGGCCCTGGTGTAAGCCACCAGCATCTCGGCAGTAGCCGTCCTTAGTCACGTATGTATTCTATTGAGCACAGCTTCACTCTTGTTTCTCCTTGGAATATGTGGAACTGCCATCTGACTCCCTGCTTAAAATCCTCAGTCTTCCAGCGTTCTAGTATAAAGTCCTGTGCGTGGCACTCTACCAGTGTGCAGCCTGGTGCGTGCTCCTCCTTCCTCTCTGACCCCTCTCTGCGGCTCTTTCCTCTGCTTCTGGAGGGCTCAGGCTCACACTGGCCCCTGTCGTTTCTTGTAGCATTCTGACTTTGCATGTACTGTTTTTTGCCCTGTAAGTCCATCCTTTGCCTGCCTCTGCTCACCTCCTCAGGTTAGCATTGTATGTCTCTCCCGGGTTGAGTATACATGTTCTCTTGGCAGCTCTACACGTTGCTATGGCATTTGCCAGTTTTGATTTTCTTGTCTGGCTGTGCCATCACATGTACCCATTTTGAATGGGCAGGGGCTGGCTCCCGTATGCATATGTCCCCAGTGAGATGCCTGGGGCTTATGTTTGTTGAGTGAAAGAGTGAAACAGGTAAAGGCTGACAAGTGTGGATCATCTTGCTTGGGAGATATGTAGAACATAATTTGTACAATGTAAACTTCTGAGGCTCCCCAAGCATCCTTGAACTGGGTTCAGGAGCAGAACTAGAATCAAAAATTGGGACCCTAGTACTACTGCGTGCTGCAGAGCAGTGGGAAGGGCTGGGCTCCCGGAGTGGCATTGCTGAGTCTAAATGAAAACTTGGGGTATGCAATATGGGCTTGTGTGTAGGTCGATAGCAGGCTGCAGCCAACTATGCATTTCATAAAAGCTGAGAACCAGCAATGTACCAAGAATTCGACTCAGCAGTGGAATTTGTCCTGTAGGTCCGGTTCCTGGTGTGATGTGGGTTCCTGGTAGCGATGTAGGTCTGTGAACCCATAGTGAACCTTCATTGTGACAAATACTCTCGATAGTCCATCAGACCGAAACAAGGCCAGGTCGTGGCAGAGAAGGGTTCATAGAGGTTTGCTGGGAGCACAGACCTGCAGGGGTGGATGGGAGGGAAGAGGGCGGTGAGGCAGGAGGAGCTGATGAATGTAAAGGCACAGTGTGTGAAGGGGTCTGGGGTAGCCAGGCAAGCAGAGGTGTTTGAGCATGTTTAGTACACTTGTGGGAGCAGGGGAGAGGAACCATAGATTCTCCTGCAATGGCCAGCCTCTGGGAGGGGCGTGCAGCCTCAGAGGGACTTAAGAGAGATGGCAGTGGCAGTGGGGATGGTAGCTGGAAGGGAGAGGATCTATCAACAGACTAGGGAAGAATCTGCCATAGGTGAGGGGGCCTATTCATTTTTCATTTTTGAAGCTAAATATATTATGTATATAGTCTTTATCAAAAACCTTGTTTAATAATTCATTCGGCTAAGGGACTTAAATTTATGTTTGTTCTGCAGTTCAGTTGACAAGGAGTTGGGGTCCTTTGTTTAACCTGCTGTTCAAAGCAGGAGATCTGAATGCTGGGGTTTATAAATAAAACTCAATACATAAATTTTGTGCCAGTGATTTGTCACCTAATGGTCGGGAGTTAATTGTAGCATATGGAGAGAGAATGTCCAGCATAGCGTGGAATGCCTAGTGATGAACAGTATTAGCTTCTGCTTTTATCTTGTAGTTTTTCTTCAAAGGTTCAAAGTGTTTCTCAAAGGGAGCCTTGACTTTGTGAAAGCTTTCCTTCAGCCCTTGCTGACTTTGAACTTCCAGCCAGAATCCTGCTGTGTGTAGGTGTGCTCACTGGATACTAATTTGCAGTTTCTTCTGTGAGTTTTGAAACTTGGTTTTGTCTTCTCTGAAGAGCAGGAGAACCCCTTCCCTTTAGGGCTTTGGTGAGGATAGAAATGCCAGGTAATGTGCTAAGCCGAGTACCTGGCACAGAGCTGGTGTTTTCCTTCTCTGGGCTGTGAGCCCTGGATTCCTCGTGTGGTATAGGGATCCTCCTCAACACTCGGTACATAAGGAGCAATAGAACTTGACCTTTGAGCCAGCTCTTGAAACCGATTCCTTGTAGATGGAGGTTATGCAGCAGGGAATGCTGTTACTCTGAGACAGAGGCTTCTGACTTAGAGCTGATTCGCTACTAATTTTCTTAGGTAAACAGAGGTCCTGTTCAGCAGCCTACCACAGGGTGGTTAATGTGAGCAAAAGATGCTCCATGTGGATCACTGCCAAATGCCCATGGCACCTAGCTTAACTGCTACAAATCTTTACATCTTAGAATTGAAAACAAAGCAAAACAGACTTTGTGGGTCTGGAATGGCCGGAGTATTTTGCCTGGAAAGAGCCACTTTATCAAGCATTGCTTCAGTTAATGGAGTGTTCCCTGGCTGACTCTCCCCCTTGCTCCTTCAGTGCTTCCGATAACATCCCGAAGGCAGATGAAATCCGGACCCTCGTCAAGGACATGTGGGACACTCGTATAGCCAAACTCCGAGTGTCTGCTGACAGCTTTGTGAGACAGCAGGAGGCACATGCCAAGGTAGGTGCCACCTTGCCTGAGTGCTGGTGGCCTCGATGTTGCAGAATTTCGCATGGCATCCTGTCTGCTGAGGCTACTGTAGGCAGGCGTTACTAGCTGTGCTTTTTAAAAGGTTCATTGGTTTCTTATTTTTATTCGGTAGAGTTTGCCTTTTTCTCAAAATCAAAAACTCGTTTGCCAGCTTGGTCTGTTTTCTTGTTTTAGCTGGATAACTTGACCTTGATGGAGATCAACACCAGCGGGACTTTCCTCACACAAGCGCTGAACCACATGTACAAACTACGCACAAACCTCCAGCCTTCGGAGAGTACCCAGTCTCAGGACTTCTAGAGAAAGGCCTGGTGCAGGCGGCTCGCTGGGGCATGTGAGTGCTCAGGACATGAGGTACTTGTGGTTCTGGAGCTCTAGAAATACTTTTGAATGCATGAAAAACGTGTGAAGGTGCAAGGAATGGACTCATAACATTGCTGGAGAAGCAACAAGTTTGTGATTCGTCCTTAAAACTTAGCTCCCTGGGACAGTCAATTCCACATCTGATTCTAGAAACTAGCCTTCCGCGCCCGCCCCTACTTTTGAAAAAGAAAAAAGCTTTAGGCAAGTAAGTTATTCTCCCTAGCAGAGCCACTTGGGTCTCCTGCGTAGAAACTGCCACACTTGGGTAAGTGTTCAGCGACTGTTAGGTGTAAATACAGCAGGAGCAGCCATGTGGCCAAGGGCTTTTTTTCCCCCTTCTTGATCCTGATTTTCTTGGGTTAAACTGAGACTCTCCCACAGAGGTGGCTCCCAGAGGATGGCAGATGGTGCAGCTAAGGATGCTGACCACAGTGAGCCCAGACCCACAATAAAAATGGACTTGGCTCTGACTCTTAAGTTTTTGTCCTGCATAACTACCAAGTGAAAGAACTGAGCCCTGTGGCTGAGATGATCCAGTCAACGAAACTGAGGTGCACAGCAGTCCACTGGAAACTGCAGACCAGCACCTGGGTGTCTCGTGCTCTGGGCTATGTGTGGCTCAGGTTTAAGAGGAGAGTCAGGAAAATACAATCCGATGTATTAAGCACGATTGACACTTAAGACAATGCTAGAAGAAAAGCAGACTTTTAACGCTGCTTTTCATGGAGTTAGGACTTTTTTTTTTTTTTAAGACAGAGTCATGCAGTGGCGCAATCTGAGCTCACTGCAACCTCTATCTCCAGTGTTAAAGTGCTTCTCTGCCTCAGCCTCCTGAGTAGCTGGGATTACAGATTGTGTCCAGCTGATTTTTTTTGTATTTTTAGTAGAGATGGGGTTTCACCATTTTGGCCAGGCTAGTCTACAACTCCTGACCTTGTGATCCACCTGCCTCGGGCTCCCAAAGTGCTGGGGTTATAGGTGTGAGCCACCATGCTGGGCCAGGAAAGGACTCTTCATTGTAGGTAACCATGGGCTCAGGGGAAATTATTTTTTTCTAAGAGAAAATTATTTGTAGCATTTTGGAACTGCTAGGTCCTTTGTAGAAATTATATTACCTTGAGAGGTGAAGTTGTCCAGCATCATGCAATGGATAGAAGGTTCTGCTACTGGCTTGAAAAGGAACTTTGGGACGCGGTCTCATTCTTTCACCCAGGCTGCAGTAGAGTGGCGTGATCATAGCTAACCGCAGCTTCGAACTCTTGGATTTAAGCAATCCTCCCCCCTCAGCCTCCCAAAGCACTGGGATTGTCCCAAGCAACAGCCACCATGCCTGGCTTATTTTTGGCTGAGTGCTGTCTGGAGAGCTCTGAGAACGCACATGTGTGACAGACTGAGCCTAAAGACGACGGCCCAGGGTCTGCCCTCTTCCAGTGTACAGTGTGCCTGTGCACTACTGCTCCGTGTTGCTGCCCACATGTCCCCGCCAGGCAGGTGTGGGTTGTTATTCTGACCCTGAAGGGTCAGACCTGGAAAAGTGGGGGATGAGGTCTCCGTAATTTTAGGTGCTGTTCAGAGTTCATTCAGGTCATAGGGCTTGTTCTTTCATCTCACCCTTCCTCGGAATCCTCCAGCTTTCACCTGGAAGTCTTTGCAAATGACACCACTTGTTGTGGAGGGCGAGGGATCCTAATGCCCTGCTCTTAGAACCTGAGCTAGTCGAGGCAGCTGCATCTGTCTGCATGTTTTACCTGTGGAGCTTAATAGCTGTTGAGCTTTTTATTGTCTGGGCTTGTTTTATTATATCATAAAAAAGATTTTCCTCTTAACATGATTTAGGAAGATTTTATTTTTTGGATGTTGTCAGAAATTACAGCAATATATTCATAAATACCTAATTACTACATTCAACAAATAATATTACAATACAATTAATTCAAACAAGTACACTTAGAACAGGTTTAATTTCACAGCATCTAAACTGCCCCCAGAGTGACCGAGGCACCGGTGTTCCTCCCTCCCACCTGTGTATGGGTTTACTGTTCTAGAATTAAGCACAGGGTACGTACAAAACAACACCAATGAGCATGGTCTTCCTCAGGTCAAGGCAGAGTTTAAGGAGTTCTTTAGGTTAAGCACTGCATTGAAAAGTTGGGGACAGGCTACTGCAAGTAGTAAGAAAGTCAACAGCTTGGTTACTTGAAAGAGTATAGAGACTGCTAAGTGGCTAATACAGTTTAAAGAGGAACAGAATCGGTTGTCTTGACCATCTCCATCTTGTGGTGGATCCCTGGAATTTTCTACACTTGCGTGAAACATGTGGCTCAGGGAAAGGGGAGTATCTGGTTTGAAATTCAGCTTAATTTTTGAGAGTTGGCAGTATTATGAACTACTTGAAGAAAATACCATTCTGCTACAAACTGTGGATTCCCTGTGTCAGAATCCTTTGCTGCTGCAGGTGTGGGCTCCTTTAGATACTCTGAATTCTCTTACGGGTGCAACCTATCAAAATGTTAGTGCCAATTCAGTGCTTTGTTCCTTTGAGCTGAGAATTATAGATGATAGTGTGGACAATACTGTCTCGGTTGTCTGAGACATTGGCTTAGGAACATGGTATTTTATGTCAGTCTGGCTCTCATTATATGCAACAAAGAATAAGTTGTTTCAACGAGAAACCAGATAATTTACTACTAGAAGGTATCCCTGTGGAGGATAGATGGCAGCTCCCTTCCAGGTAATACAGGAAGATGGTCAAAGGGACCAAGCTGAGGGCTTCATGGACAGCCTGACACACAAGTGGCATAATCCGCTCCAGAGTGGATTTGACGTACTCAACGCAAAATAGCTGAACAAAAAGCTTTAGAGGTTGCATGTCAATTTTTAAGCCCAACTGAAAACAGATTTAGATGCTACCGTGTTGAGAATCATCTGAAAGTAATTTTGCGAAGTATGCAAGTAATTATCGATGGGAGAACCATGACTGGGTGCTGTGTCTTAGTGGTGTGCTTTCATTTTTGAGAGATGCTTCTTAGTTTATCTGTGTTGTCTTATTGGTTTGTATTCTGATTGTCGTATTACTTGAGTAAGAGTACTTGGAGATCACCACAGTAGGTGGAAGGATGGGGAGACAGTAGGAGAGAAGCTCAAGGGCTGGGTAGAAGGCAGCTATTGCTAGCTACAGGGACACTGCTCCCCTCCCCGGGCAGACCTCTTAGAGTGTGCCACCTGTCCCCTGTGCTGTCACAGAAAAGCCAACCAAGGGAGTGCGCCTTGGATGGTAAGGGATGGGCTGTGTTTTTAAGTTATGAGATCTGTTTCCCTTTTACTTCAGCCAAGGCCCTTACCAAAGCTAAGTAGCAAAAGCATCCAGACATCTGTGATGGAGGAGGCGGCCTGAGTGTGGAAGTGCTAAGATGTGACTCCTAAGCCTTCAGACCAGAAACCTCAAGCAGGTTTTCAGTGGAGAAATCCAGTGAGATTTTGTCCTGATTGTTGGTATCGGACTCCCTCTTAACACCTGTGGAACATGCTGACCTCCCCATGTCTTTCGGGGGGAGGCCTGTAGCACAGTCCCCCGAGTTCTCTTCCAGCTGCTTCTGTGGAGAGCAAGGCCCTTGCTGACTGCTGATAATACTGGTGGTACATTTATCTGAGTTTGCTAATAACTGGAAGATTCTTGGCAGACTTACAAAGCAAACTGTGCGGGGGCAGATAAAGTGACAGGCTGCCAGCTGCCAGCAAGCTGTTCTGCACAGCAAGGGCTGGGGCCAAGGGCTCGGCTGCTGGTCTGAGCAGTGAGCAGCCAGCATACAGGTCAGGCACCCTGCCTGAAGCTCAGGACTCCACCCCTGGACCAGTCAGTGGGGGTCCTGGCCTCTGGTTAGGGCCCATGGGAGCAAGAGATGCCTTTATGATCTCACTACCACCACAAGCAGCAACTGGGAGGAGGACACGCCTAGTGCTTTCCCTTGGTGTGAGGAGCCCAGTTTCTGGCCGTTCCTGTGCTTGTCACAGTAAAAGTTCAAAAAGGAGGGGTTCAGCTCAGACCTTGTTTGTGCTACTTTAGGCTTTTACAAAGCCTTGGATTTTAAGCCTCTAAAGTTCCTATTCTGTACCTGCTCTCAGACACCTCAGAATTCTATCGCGGAAATCATTTCGTTTCTGGAAGGCTTTTAAAAGCCCCCGCCCATGCATGCACATGGTTGTCACACACAGGTTCTACAGATTACCCCCTCCTCCCTTGATAGCAATGGCTGATAGTAGCTTGTCCTGATGCTGGGGGTGGGGAACGGGGAGTGGAGGAGATAAGCAGTAGCCCATGGCTTTCTACGGTAGCTTCTGGTGCAACCCAAGCTAAAAATGAAGTGATCGCATAGGCGCCAGTGGTAAGCTCTTTTGCTTTTCTTCTTCTTTAATTTTTAAAAACACTTCAATATTTTAATGTCCTGACCAGCAGCAGTACAAACACTAAAAGCAAGGGGTTTTTTTTTTTTTGCCCAAAAAAACAACAAACAAAACCCCCAACAGGAAAAACAAACAAAAATCCCCCAAACCACATATTAAAAATGGCAGGCTTTTTATAACAATAGTTAAAGTAATAAAAACATACAAAACTTTGTTTTTTAATATATATACACAGTACAAGGCTGAAGCACCTTTGACTTTTCTCTCAAAATTTACGTCTGTATGAAAACCCCACCCACTGTAGTAACAATCTGGTGGGTGTGAAGCTGTGTATCCACAGAGCTCTGTACATGCTCCCCACGGAGTAATAAAAAGGTACCTTCAGTTTTTGAATTCATTTTCTCTTTAGGTAAGAGCTTTTCCAGGGAAAAGCCTTTGGGTTGCTTTGTGTGCTCCTAGGACTTGTTGCTTTGAAGAAAATTTTGCAGGAAAGTAAATAATGAAAGAAATAAGCCCTTTTTACTTACAATGCACCCAACCTTCTTTTCAGTGAAGCAAGTTTCACTCCTGGGGAGGAATGAGACTGACCCCATCACTGCCGCAAAAGCAGACTTGGCTTGAGGCATAGTAACATGGCAACACAAGAAAGAACAGAACCGGTGTGATCCGTTCATATGCACAGAGGGCTGTAAATCATAAAGTTTTAGTGTTGGTAATGGAGCCTTCATGTTCAGATTAAAAAACAATGTGGGAGAGGAAGAACTCAAACCGCCTGTAAAAAGAATCTATGGCATCCTACGTTGGTTGCTCGCTGAATGACAAAGGTGATTCAGTTGCATTGAAGTCAAGGTGAGTTCATTTTTTTTTTTTCTGGAGCCTGGAATCCTTTGCTTCATGCATGGCACATTCTCATTTTTTAAGCTTCAAACCTCCCAGTGAAAAATATTAAATATTCAAGGTAATAAAATAGATAATATTTCTATACTATAGGTTCGGCCTAGTGCAAGGGAAACCGTCACCTGGGGTATCCCTTCAGGTAGCCCCTAGGCCAGTGCATTGCAGGCAAGGCAAGGCACTTTCGTAAGTGGTCCAGTTCCGCCTGGAGCCGCTCGCGTTCTGAGACCATCTTCTGTTTCTGGTTCCTCAACTCCTGGAGAGAGGGAAATCTGTGTCAAAACCAACCCACTTTTTCTGTAAGAACAAGCATGTTGTACCCAAACATGTTGGAAGGAAAGGCAATCCCGGTTACAAAATGTCTTGGCTGGGTGTGGTGGCTCATGCCCTGAGGCGAGTGGATCACCTGGAGTGAGGAGATCCAGACTCCAGCTTGGACAACAGAGCAAGACTTACAAAGTCCCCCTTCTCAGCCTATGTTCTCTGCTGAGCTCTTCCAGAGTCCTAGAGAATTGATGTTTGCTGCTGTCTTGGCTCAAACTCGAGTTCTTGGAACCCCCAAATGTAAAAACTTTTTGGGAGGGATCGGAGACCTCTTTGCCAAGCGAGGACATCTGCTGGACCAGTCCTGCTAATGCAGCTGTGAGCTAATGGGTACTGAGACGGTTTCAGCTTTCCTTCTCCAATGAAGTTCCCTGCTGCTGTCCCCTAAAGTGCAAATCACAGTAGGGAGACTGGTACAGGCAAGAATTCATTCTGCAAACAGCATCCGTACCCTTCCAAGATCAATATGCTGTAAGTTAAAGGTATTTCCCTACTTATAGCTAAATCCTAGATAGTCAACTGCTGCCTGAATTTTCCCTTTAAAAAAAAAAAATCAAAACTTGTAGTCTTTAAGAAACAGTGCTCTTGCTCTGGTACCCTGGCTGGAGTGCAGTGGCATGATGATAGCTGACTGCAGCCTTGAATTCCTGTGATCCTCCTGCCTCAGCCTCCCCAAGTGCTGGGCTTACAGGAGTGAGCCATTGCACAGAGTCCAAATTTTGCTCTCTTAAGAGCACGTTACCTCTCTAAAACTTACCTTCATGGGTGCTTTTGAACCCAAACTCAAAAGGCTGTGTGTTTTAAGATTTCCGTGCCTTCCCAACTCACCGCCACACTGTGGGAGAGCTGCTCTGCCGTCAAGCTGAGACTGTAGTGCCGGGCCTCCAGTCGTCTGCACTGCGTCTGTAACACCTGCCGCTCCAGATTTTGCTCTGAAAAGACCAGAGATGGTGATGTGTCGTCTGTGTGCAGGGGCCCCAAGGCCTGGTGAGTGCTCTCCTCTTTACACACTGTCTGGCAGTACCCAAAAGCCCTCACCACTGCAGCCAGCAAAGGCCTCTCCTGTGGGCCACAATGGTCCCAGACCTTTGAATTGTTGTACTAACACATAAACAACATTAAATTAGATCCAACCCACGGGAATAAGGACAAAGGAGCCAGGACCTAAAGGAAATTTGATACAGATTAGGAAGACATTTTATGGCCTTAAAATGCATCTTTCAAAAAAAACAGGCTTTCAGTTTAGACTGTTGGAAAAAGGCCAGAATAAACTTAGAACACAGATTTATTTAGTAAAATAGTCTCTGCTCTATCAGAAGATACCAGGCCTAATTTTAGGAGTGACTCCAAACCTTTAAGTCCCTATTTTATGCAGAGTGTTTCAGAGACTGACAAACAGCGAAGGTGACAACAGTCTGGATAACACAGAACAATAAAAGTAAAGAACGCAAATTACAAATCTAGCAAGGACGGAGCAACAGCCAGAACAAAAGCATCAACAACTCTGCGAACGGGAACCGTCCCTCTCTCACGGGACGCTTTACAGTTTCACAAACAAGGGCCCCACCTGTGCCTGTCTTCGGCAGCACTGGAGTGACAAGACAAATTCAAAAGGAAAGAACCAAAACTTATATTTGCAGAAGGTTTGATCATCTGTGATTCCTATGATCTAAGGAATAACCATAGATTAAAAAAATCCTAAAGCTTTGTAAGCTACAATGGTTTTTACAAACAGCCCCCAAAACCTATGTGCTAGCTGAAACTAAATCTAGTCCCAAATGATCACAAATCACAATGATTTCATAGTTTGGTACCATATTCATGAACAAGGATGCCAACATGCCAACCAAGCCCGTAAATTCAGTGCAACTGAAAATCCTAACCAGACTCTTTGAGGGGAACAGAAGGCGATCCTAACATCTTTGGGGGAAAGCCATGGCCCAAGACCTGCTGAACAGTAGTAGCTTAGAGGAAATGTGTTCAGGGCAGGTCATGCCCTGCCAGGCAAAGGCCCATCCCGTAGGAGTGAGGCAGGGAAGAAGAGTAACTGCTTGTCTGGGTGGGAAAGATGTAGTTAAGATTTCTACCTTACTCTGTACACATGAATCTTACATAGAACAGGAAAAAGCTGAACTTGCAGAACAGCCTTATAGCCTTGGTGTGTGGAAAGAATTCTCAACACCACACCAAGAAACCCACAAAACCAGAAAAGATGGAAATATTTCATCCTAGGAGAGTTAAAAATCACTCTGCATATTGCTTCTGGCTATTTATGTGTGTACTTAAAGAACAGCAACATGGGGCCGGGTGCCGTGGCTCATGCCTATAATCTGAGCACTTTGGAAGGTGGCCAGATCACGAGGTCAGGAGTTTGAGACCAGCCTGGCCAACATTGTGAAACTCTGTCTCTACTAAAAACACAAAAATTAGCTGGGCATGGTGGCTCTTGAGTAATCCCAGCTACTCAGGAGGCTGAGGCAGGAGAATCGCTTGACCTGGGACCTGGGCAGCAGAGGTTGCAGTGAGCCAAGATCACGCCACTGTACTTCAGCATGGACTACAGAAAAAAACTCCATCTCAAAAAAAAACCAAAAAATTAGAAACATGCAGGGAAGTAGTAGTAGGCAATAAACTGGAAAGATTCCACGGGAGGAGGAAAGGAAGCCAAATACAGGATTTGATGCCCTGGTTCTGGCTACATGGGCATTTGTTTTTAGTTTGGAGAACACTTTTCCAAAGTGAGTTGTGGCAAGAGACAAAAGAAAAAACTACTTCTCAAAGTATTTGAAAAGGTTGACATTGATAATCAAGTCCTTATATTTACAACACTATAATACGTGATGATAAAAAGTCATCTAGGATATGCTAATAAACCACTTGTAGACGGCTGCACCCCTGTCCAGCAGTGCCCATGCAGTAAGGATGGTGAGTACAAAATGAAGGCTGGACACCTCTGGGCCAAGCCAAATGGGCCTTGGCAATATCCTTGGGTAACTGAGGCATAGAGGCAGGAGGTGGGCTGCTGTATACAGAAGGATCAAACACTGCAGCGGCCAGTTTCATGGTTCTATTCCCTGGCAGAGGAGATGTGGCGGAGTCTGCCTGGTGCTGTGGCTTCCTGGCGGGGAGGCGGGGGGAGCGGGTGGTTGGCATGTACATTCCCAGGGGGAATCAAAACATCCTGGGTATTTTGAGAGGCAGCGACCCTTCGACTAAGCCTTTGCCAGGAGCCTGTGACCCCCAGCATAGCACCTGGCTAAAGTAAAGGTAGCTGAAAACGTGACTGGTACCCATTGGCCCCAGAGTAATCCTTACAGCCAGGCAGGAGGCATGCTCAAGCAGTAACCAGGCCTGGCTGCTGGAGCTCAGCAAAATCAGTCAACTAGGTCATTTGCCAGGGCCCTTATCCGAAGCTGAGGCCAACATCTGCACTGATGCTGGGTCTCCGAGAGCAGGGCCCACGTGAAGAATGACAGGTGCCACGAAAGTTGGCATTGTGGTGCTTGATGCCCCAGTAAGACTGGCCTCAGGTTCCACCATGGGGCATCAACACTACCAGAAACCAGAGGAACCTTCCTGTATTTATATCTACTGTGCCTCAGGACGCAGGAACAGTCCCCAGGCTGGCAGAAGTCGGCATGAACTTGTCGCTCAGCTTCCTTTCCAAAGGTCCTTTACCCTCTTCCCCTCTTCCCTACCAACCCCATACCTTCTATGTGTTCCTGGTAAGCTTCAAAAACAGCCTCAATCCCTTGCCACTTGCGCCTGGGGGCTTCCTCATCCTCTTCTCCATCTTCATCCTCTTCCTCCTCCTCCTCTGAGTCCCGGTCCACCTCCTGCGTTGGGGGGCCCTTCCTTGAAGTGGGGGGCTCCTGCTGCCCATTGTGCTGGGGTGGAGGGACACGGCTGGAGGACTGCAGCTCGGGAATGTTGTAGTGGACAGACGCATCGACCTTATGGTTCTGCTCTGCGGATAGCACAGCCACGCTCCCTGCAGAAGGGACAGGGCTTGCGTCAGTGCGTTGGGGGTAGGGACACAGGGTGCTGTCTCAGAAGGCAGCTCTGCCCTGCCTTTGCTGCAGAGTCAGCATGACTGCAGGTCTCCAGGGACCAACGTGACACTGCACAAAGAGGAGGGAATCTAGCCAAAGGCCTCTGGGCCACAGACCCAGCGTGACAAGGTCTGAGACAGCACAGCCCTGAGTACCAGTCGATCCTGGTACGTGGACCATTTTGATGAAATTTATCTCTGAGCCTCCATTTTTTTTATTCTTGAGACAGAGTCTCACTCTGTCACCCAGGCTGCAGTGCAGGACCTCCTGTGAATACCAAAAGCCAAGGAGATTCAAGTCCCTAACGGAAAATGGCATAGTACCTGAACATACCAGAATAGAGCCTACACGGACACAACGTAACACCCAGTATGCTGCCTACACTTGTACCTAGAGTACTTGTAATACTTAATATATTGCCTGTACTTCTCCTGATTTGCATGGATTCAATGTAGTACCTGGTGCTTGGCAAATTCAAGTTTTGCTTTTGGAACGTTGTGGCATTCCAACCCACCCACAAATATTTCTAATCTAAAGTTGGTTGACAGCTGGGCATGGTGGTGCATGCCTGTAGTCCCAGCTACTTGGGAGGCTGAGGCAGGAGAATTGCTTGAAACCAGGAGGCAGAGGTTGCGGTGAGCGGAGATCGCACCATTGCACTCCAGCCTGGGTAACAAGATCAAAACTCCGTCTCAAAAAAAAAAAAAAAAGTCGGTTGAATCCAAACACGTGGAACCCATGGATCCAGAGGACTGGAGGTGACATCTTTACATACCACCAGGAAGGAAGGGAATCTCTACCCTGAGGAGTAGCAGCCATCTGAATCTAGTCAAACATTCTATCTTGAAAAACATGATTATTTCAAATGAATGCTGGTAAAAATCCAATCACGCACTCTTCCTGCCTTTGGGGAACCTTTCTTAATCTCAGCAAAAACCAGTGCCTACTGCTCTCCTCTCCGTTACCTCTTATGGATCGATGCACCCCTGCTCACAGCACAGCATCAGCGCTGGCACCTAAAAATGCTTTTCACCTACAAGTTCAGCTTTTAGAGTGTGGAGTAAAACAAACATGGTTTTGGCATAGTAACCACATTATTTTCTTCTGGTGATTGGAGTTTATAAAAACTGGTGCCCACGGCTGAGCAGCTGTGGCAGCTCAGGGACTGGGGCCAGCCTCAACCACAGGCAGGAGCTGAGTGAGGACTGGCAGCCTCATTACCTTTATGCTTCTGCAGGGCCTTCTGGGTGGACTGCAGCACTGACTCGTGGAACTGATGGGCAAACTCTTCCGCCACAAAGGGCTCCCATGGCTTGCTCTTCCCGTTGGTGCTGTGGGACAGCGGCACAGGAATGTCCTTGGGTGTAGCGCCCCGGATGTAGTGAAGCATGCTCAGGCTCTTCTTGCCTCCAGGGCCCTCGCTCAGCCTGGCCTTCTCCGCACTGGCAGGAGCTAGCTCCTGGACTCTTGACAGCTCCTGGGGCCGGACCTGTTCAAGCTTCCCAGGCTCCACGGCCTTTGGGACATCAAAGGATGCAGCAACACCAACCGGCTTCTCCACGTCCAGAGAGGCTTGCTGCATGGCTGGTTCTTTTAGAGACAGAAAGTCAAGGAAAACATTAAGAGATGCAAGTTAACAGGCTGAGAGTCGAGCACGCAGATCCCAGTCTCTAGAGCTTACTCTTAACAAAGACCTAGTGCAAAGAACCAACACCCGAAGAACACGTAAATAACCGCTGTGCACGTGGCTCCGCTCTGAAGACGGTGGTGGTTGGTGGCAAGTCCATCCTTGAAAGACATCCCAAGAAGTAAGAAACAGATCTGCAGGAAGAAGCAAGTCCCCCAGCCACGGGACTGGGAGAGAGAGGGATTCACTCCAACCAGACGAGAGACTGTGTGTGGAGCCGAGAACAGGGATGAACTATAAAGATTCCCTGCGACATCGGACAGGACAGAGGTCGCTCGACTAGAGATGTAAGAGGAGGAAAGCAGGGCAGGAGGTGCCAGCGGGGCCCAGAAGGCAGAGTGAGTAAGACGAAGATGCAGGAGGAGAGCCAGAGCACGCAGGCCAGTGGCGGGACCAGGGCGCAGGCACGCCCACCCTCCTGGGATGGGGCCGCTGGAGTGGGCTCCGTCTGACCTTCTGTGCTATAACTGAGGGATAGGTTACTACCACCACACTGGACCTCACGCGGAGCTCCACAGAAGCCAGACCCTCCCCTCAACTCTGAGCCCGCCTTCAAACTGATGTTCTGTCCCATGACCGTCACAACTGTGCAAGGATGGTACACTTGTGCAAGAAGAATGGCAGAAGACAGTCTGCAGGAGGCCACTTTCGCAACGATGAGGACCTAGAGTGGTCGCCTCCAAACCGGGGCAGCCCTCGGGATGATCCAGGGTGGTGGCAGGTGGGGCTATCCTTCCCTTACCACTCAGGGAGATGGCAGGACTGTCCCTCGGAGAGTTTGTCAAGGAGCCGGCCACTGCTGGTGACAGTGCCTTCTGCTTCATGGCATGGAGCATTTCAACAAGTCTCTCTTTGTCTATGGGAAAAGCAGCCTGAGATTAACGAGCCAGTTGCATCATTTTTTTTTTGGAGGGAAAGATGGTGGGATTCTAGCAGAGCCTTGATGGGCAGGTAAAGCGCTAAAGCCAGAAAAACCAAAAGCAGGTGCGACGGGGCAGGCCCGGTTTAAAAGAAGACACCACGTTACAGTGAGCCCAGACTAACACGTATCCACTACACAAAGTCTTAGACGTGCACAGCTGTCTGTGCAGTGATTACACCTCTGTGAAACACTGTGCCCACGGACCTCGGTGGTGGTGTGTGAGGATGTATTTTATTTAAAGTGAGAAAAGGTGGCCCCAACACCAGGAAATGCCCCAAAGGCCCAGGCCTGGCCTCTGAGGCAGGGTGCCATCTCCTGGCCCGCTCCTGGCACTCAATCACACCCCTATCATACTGGCACTTCCTGAGAAGGAAAGATGACCCCATGCTGTTACACACAGCAGATTCCTGGTGTCACACGGCCCTTCTTGACTCTGACACTTAAGGGCTGCATTGCCCTGAATTTTTTAAAAATCCAGCCACATCAAAAGATGCTTTGTATCTAGGACTTTGGGCTGGCAAGCAACCCAGCACCAGCCCGCTAAGAGAAAGGAGAACGCCTCCTGACTGGCACAAAGCAGAAAGGAAACGGCTGCACCCTGACAGACACCTTGAAGCAGCTAAAGGACCGAGAAGTAACTCTGCTTTCCTTTGACCTTCTCCCAGAGAGGAGGCCGGGGGTCCCTGAGGACTTGGAGGCTCGCCAAGGGGCAGGGCCAGGAACGTCATCACGCGGGCACCCAGCCAGCCTGCGTCGCAGGCCAAGGAGGCCAAAACACTAAGTGGGGGTTATAGCCGCGTTGTCTCTTCTGCCGTGTGGACTCCAGCCCAGAGGATCTGTCCCAACGTGGCCCTGTGTGGCCAGACTAACTGGAAGCATCTTTCAAGGCAAGCCATCTGCTCAGTGTGTGCTGCCCTGCCTGGCAGCTTCCCCAGGCCTCTGGCCACCAAGACACAATGCCCAGCTGACCACCTAAGCAGTCCAGCAAGAGGAAAGGCCTGCAGCAAGATGAACCTGAACGCCTGGCACCTCCCCTCATGCCTTGTGCAGTCACTGGCACACTTGGCTCAAAGAGCACCTTCTTGGGCGCTGGGAGATGGATAAGTGACAAGGGTAGTCCTCAGCTCAAGACGGTGGGGGTCTCCGAGCAAAGCCTTCCAGGTAAGGGCTGCTGCAGAGGGCTTCCATGAGCAGAGGCTGTTCCCGGGAGCTGGGAAGAGTGAAGGGGCAGCCTCCAGCGGAGTGATCCCAGATCCTGCCTGGCGTCTGCTGCTTCAGAAACCCACGCCCACCCCACTGAGCCCCCACCTTCCTACCCCGGTGAGGCCCCACCTTTCCTCTTCTCGGCGCTAATGTGGGTCAGGTTGAAGATGGTCAGGAACTTCTTCTTCTCTTCGAAGTTGGGACTGTTGTTCATCTCGTCAGGGCTGTAGCGGGTGGACAGCGCCAGTCTCGGTGAAGGCGTCTGCCGCTTGCTCTGAATTGTCGGGGGTGACGGGCTTCTCTCTCTCAACATCCGCCGCCGCTTCCTCCGCTTCTGGGCCACCAATTCCTCCTTCTGCTGTTGGGTGGTCAAGCCAAAAAGTTGCAAAAACTCTAGCTTCTAGATTGGGAAAGAAAACAAAGGAGTTGGAAGCCACTGGCAGTGGTATTCTTTCACTGTCCCGGCCCCCCTCCTGGGGTCCTTGAAGTCTCTGTGCCATGGCTGGCTGTGCCTGGCTACAAAGGAGCTTGGTGGGACCAACCCCACCAGGACTTCTGGAGGAACCTAGAACCAATGGGAAGGGCTGGAAGCCGGGGTGTGGAAGCTGGGAGGTAGGCACTGATGTGGGGGCCCGGGCCAGCCCAGTGTGTGTCAGTGGGGAGGAGAGCCCAGTACCTCGGAGGACGTGTCCAGTTTGAGGGGCGGCTGCTCGGCCACGCAGCGGAGGTGGGCCCTGACCTCCTCCTCATCGCTCTCATCGTAAGAGTCATCGAGGTCGTAGTAGTACCCTGATAAAAATGGTTGTATTCAGCTGGACAAAGAGCCTTCATCTGTCCAGCGGACATGCCCTCAAGGCACATGACTGCAGCCCACCCATTAGGCCAGGCTGCTAGAACCTGAGCACCCTGAAGGCTACTTCCTTTCCACCCAGCTGGAAGCCACCACTAACCCAGTCCTAGGGCTCTGTGTGACCGCAGGCAACAGGCTTCCCTGGGATCCACGGCCCTCAGAGGCCTCCAAGTGGCTGGGCGGTCCCCTGGGCTGGCAAGACCTCCCTCCTCCCCCTGCCAGGGACCATCCATCACACAGGCCTGGGGCCATGTCCACGGCAACATAGCGCTGCCTGTGCGCATGCACTCCCCACTGCTGTGGCCGTCTGGGTCTGACCCCTGGGAGGGGACAGGCACACAGGCCCCTGCTCTCAAAGGCACAGAGAACGATAACAGAGCCCCTGCCCAGGGGTACTGGGGTAGCTCCCTCCTCCCTTCCAAAGTGAGTAGGGGAGAGAAGCCTAGCTGGGCCCTCCATCCAGCCTCCCCGCACCAGGAAGATGGCCTGTGCCCCAGCTTCTAGTGAAGGGGCGGCTGAGCTCGGCATGGGACAGGACCGAGTGTCCAGCAGTAGGAAAGAGACGGGGCTGGAGCCCTGCTCTCTCCTCACACCGAAGCCTGCTGGATGCTCTTCCTGGCTCTCTTAGGGAGTGCGGGCTGAGGACTCCCCGACCCAAGCAGAAATGCGAATGAGGTGCCTGACCTCCTGCCCCGACCTGGGGCAGTGTCAGCTGCCACCTCCTCCCCGCCCTGGCCCACCTGCTGCAGGCAGCCCCGGATGTGGAGCCCCTGCTGGGCCCAGGCGGGCACTCCTGTTATGCTGCACTATTAATATTTAAAACCATCTTATTAGTCTCTGCTCATCACTTATTTATCATGCATGTCTGCAGAACTGTCTTTACAGGCAGGCTTTGATTTGGCTTTTTGGGACAATTTGCACGGAGGCAGGACAGGCATGGGGCCTAGGGTCTGTCTCCCCTACAGGGGTGTGAAGCTGCTACACAGAAGCCAGTGCTTCCACCTGGGGCCTGGGACTACCCCAGGCAGAAAGCAGGAGGGGCGGGTGGCTGGCACGCAGGCTCCCCCTCCCCACTGTAGAGCTCCCTCTGAGCAGGCTGGGGGCCTCAGGGCGGCAGACCTTTCTCCTGGGCCTCCCGCCGCCTGCGCTCCTCCAGGTCCAGCTTGCTGACCAGCCTCCGGCGCTGCTGCAGGAACTCATCGTAGATGTAGGCAGGGTCAGGGCCCCGTGGTGCTGGGGACCGGTAGGGCGAGCCAGGCTTCAGGGATCCACTGAGCTCCCCAAAGGTGACTGCCTGTGGGAGGGAGGCCCGCTGCTGGCCCAGGATGGTCTGGGTCGACTTCTCGAGCTCAGCGAGGAAGGGCCCAGGCCCGGGTGGGAAGGTCTGGTGTTCCAGGGTCCCTCCCTCTCGTGGTGGTGGCGGAGGTGGTTGGTACTTGTCCAGGGGGGCAGGCTCACGCTTCCGTGGCCCCTCTTCCGCTTTCTCCGGGCAGAAGACCCGTTCCACCTTCACCAGTGGCACGGCTGCCTGGCGGCTAGGCTCAAATGCAGCCGGGTGGCTGTGCAGAGAGTGGCTCTCAGGGCGTCGCGTCTCCAAGGTGTTGTCCATCAGGGACACGGGGTTCCAGAGGGCTGTAGGTGCAGCATGGAGCTGGGGCTTGGGCGAAATCAGAGGTGGTGGCCCCCCAAAGTGCTGCGGAGGGTCACGGCCACCTGGCTCATGACGGTTCGGTCCTGGCCTAGGGAGTGAGACCAACTGGTCAGTCAGGGAGAAAAGACCCCTCAGCCCCCCACGGGCTTCCCCAGCAGCCTGCGCTCCTAAGATGACTCAGATGGCACAGCCCCATAGAGAGCTGCTGCCAGCAGGGCTGCAGGGAAAGGGCACACACCCTACCCCAAGGACCATGTTTTCTGTCCTCCATTTTCTCTTCATTTTGTTTTTTTTTGAGATGAAGTTTTGCTCTTATCACCCAGGCTGAAGTGCAGTGGTGTGATGTCAACTCACTGCAACCTCCACCTCCTGGGTTCAAGTGATTCTCCCGCCTCAGCCTCCCGAGTAGCTGGGATTACAGGTGTGTGCCACCATACCCCGCTCATGTTTTCCATTTTTAGTACAGATGAGGTTTCACTATGTTGACCAGGCTGGTCTCGAACTCCTGACCTCAAGTGATCCACCGTGATCCACCTGCCTCGGCCTCCCAAAGTGCTGGGATTACAGGAGTGAGCCACCAAGCCTGGCCCTCCATTTCCTCTTTTAACACCCGTGGCAGGTATGTGCAGGCCGCTCCAAGAGGACAGGGAGGCTCTAAGCCTGCACTGCTCGGGAAGGCGGACCCGCTCGGGCCCAGGACAGACCCCACTGTGCTCAAGTTTCCCACCCTGCTTGTGCAAATCCCCCCAAGGGCAAGCATCCTCACTTTCCATGGGAAACCCACTCTATGCTAGGCTGTGGCCCTGCCACCAGCACCTTCCTCCTGCTGTGCCTTGTAGGGGCAGGCTGGTCACGTGCACAGGGCCAGTGCTCTTCCCTCCCCACTGCCCTTGCAGGCAGCCGCAAGCCACAACCTTCCAGTGCCTGCCCAGCCCAACCAAGAGCCAAAACCAACAGTGAAGTGCCAGGATGGGGCCTGTGCCGACACTGCCCTGCAGCGACCCCAAGTGGCCAGTGGCAGAGGCCCGAAACAAAGTGTCTTCAAAGACCCAGACTAAGTCCTGCTGAGGCAGGGAGGGAGGAGGGGATTTAATCTACTCAAAGGGCTATTTTTAGTATTGTTTTTCCAAAGTTTATCTTTTTATTTTTTTTATAGAGATGGGTCTCATTGTATTGCCCAGGCTGGAGCGAAGTCGCTATTTACAGATGCAATCCCACTACTGATCAGCATGGGAGTTTTGACATGCTCCATTTCCAACCTGGGCGGTTCACCCCTCCTTCACCAGGCAACCTGGTGGTCCTCTGCTCCTGGGAGGTCACTGCATTGGTGCTGGACTTGCCTTGGATACCCAATAGGTAACAGTGCACTACTGCCCCAAACTCCTGGGCCCAAGTGATCCTCCCACCTCGGCCTCCAGAACAGCTGGGTCTACAGGCATGTGTCACTGTGCCTGGCTTTCTTTGGACCAATACTCCCCAGTGACTCTGTGAAAGGCTTGAGGGGAAGGAAGAGACAGAGGCCATGGCAGGCACCTGGCCAAGCTGCCCCGGTGCCACCAAGGCCCTCCCTAGTAATTCCAGACTCAAGGCTGGGGACAGATCTGGCGCTGCCGCCCCTCTTAAGAGAATACAACAGGGAAGCATGGGAAAAAACCCTGTCCTTAAGTGAACAGCAAAGGAATTAAAACTGCAGGAGAATAAATACTGCACGTGCCACGCCAAGCACCGGACACTTTTCCAGCCTGGAGCATGAGGGCCCTGTGAGGACCCCAGTTCAGCTTGCTGTAAGGCCATGTGTGCAGCCGGCCACAGGAGAACCTCCATAGCCAGGGGAGGCCTGGGCCCTGCTTCCCACTGTGCCCAGGTCCAAATGGGGCAGCTGCCCTGGCTGGAAGCAGTCCATGTGTGGGCGAAGTCACAACACCTGTACTGGGGCCCTAGGGAGCTCTGAGGAAGAAGATGCCTGCAGGAGTCAGGGTACCCCCATGTTATCAGGCCATGCCAGTGGGGAGCTGGCTGCCTTGAGTCCTCTGGGTAGCAGGCAAGGCTGAGCCTGAGAGGCCTTGGGGGTGGGGGCTGGGAGAAGCTGAGAGGCAGAGGGACAGTCGGCAGAAGGGGCCTCCCTTCAGCCGTGCTGGACAGCATGAGCCACAGGGAGACTCTGCGGTGGGCCCGGTGACAGTCATCCCTGATCAGCAGTATGCATTTCCTCGCTGCCCTACTGGACAACGGAGGCAAATGGAAGGGAGGGCAGATTTTACATAGCAGCACACTCCTGTCCCAGAGCTGGAGGGTTTCTTATTCCACGACAGCACCATGGCCCTGAGAGCTGCAACGAGGTTCAGAAAACACCCCATTCTCCTCAGCTGAGGAAACTGAAGCTCAGGGAACAGAAGCAGTGTCCCTAGGTCCCAGAGCTAGAGAAGCCTGACAGGCCATCCCCACCCACTCTTGCTGAGAGTGAGCCCTAGGGGGCTGTGAGGCGGGAGCTGGGACCAGCACAGCACTAGGGCAGGCAGGAGCAGGCAGGCCCGGGGGCACTCGGGCCCAGCTCGTAAGACTTGTGTCTGCAGCTGGGGTCCCAGGCACTGCCACAAAGCCTCCTGGGAATAAAGGGCTAGAAAATGGGCATTATCTTATTAATACGAAAGCAATAAAACTCATTTTTTCCTTAAAAGCCGTCCCCTTCTCTTTAAAAAAAAAAAAAAAAGCCCAGGCTCAAAAGCAGAGGAGGATGGAGGAACAGGTATTATGAGTAATTAAAGCTTCCACCTTGCGCTCTCAGCTGCTGTGAACGGCCTCCTGGGAACGGGGCCAGGCTGCGTGGGCAGGGCCCTGGCTCTCAACATGGACCTGATTGGTCTCCTTACTTACTGCTGGGGATACCTCTGAGCAACCATTTTCCTCCTCAGTCTCAGCTTCCCCACAGGCAAGACAGGCATTGTAACGTGAACATGAAAGAGCAGAAATGAAAGAGGCAGGCAGAAACGCTGGGGCGGGATGTCGGGCAAACAGCAGGTGCTCAATACACACTGAACAAATCTGAACATGAAGGCTCACCCCTCCTTCCCTCCCCGGGCTCACACATGCGAGTCCCCGCTGCCCGGGGCCCACCTGGTGGTGCTCTCGGGCCTGTGCTCCGCCTCTGCAGGTACTGGGGGCCGGCCCATGTCCAGGTGCTGCTCCAGCACCTGCTGCCGGAACTCGGACACCTGAGACTGCCGATCCTCCTTCTCCTGCCGCAGCCGCCGCTGCCGTGCCAGCCACTTCTCCTCCTCGTTGGTGCGTTGGATCAGCAGGGCCGTGGCAGCGCTGCTGCTCGGCAGAGAGAAGATGCCATGGTTGGAGATGAGGCTGGGCACCGCATGGTGTGGGGTGGGCACCGGATGCAAGGGGTGCTGCACGGGCTTGGGTGCCTGCAGGCCGGCATCCTTCAGCTTCTCTGTGGGGGGAAACACGGTCAGGCAGGGTCTCAGCCACGCGGGCCAGTATGCTCCATCCCCCGCCTCTCACCCAACTGCCCAGAGAAACCAGAGCCCTTCCAAAGGGTTCTTCCCACAGCCAGAACCAAGAGATTCCAGAGGGCCTTATGGGAGCTTCCAGGAAGCATGCCTTGTCCCTAGAAGGAGGCGCTCCATGGCTGGGTGGCACGTCTCGCCCAGCCAGTGGGGTGCCAGAGCCAGCTCACACTGGCTCAAAGAGCAGACTGTTAAATTTTCGGGAAACATGCAAAAGCCGGTTATTACTAAACAACTATTTGTAAACTGAACAGGAACATAAATTATATTACAATTAACAAAGCACTCAAAACTTATCCCTTCCTAACACCTTGGCTACATTTCACAACTGTGCTCGTGGGGTCACCTACATCCCGTGTCTGTATCGTGTGCCCAAGTGCCTCTGTTCCCTACTCCGTGTTCAGCTACGACAGGCTTTTAGGGTGAACTCGGCAGGGGAGCCTTTACACCATGGCAACTGGCTCCTCCCCATGGGGGGCTGAGACCTTGGCCGGCACAGCCCGCCCCCGCCCAGGTACCTGCTCGGGTTGGGGTCAGCTGCTCCGAGGGCTTTCCCCGCTCCTCGGTGGCATGGCCACGCAGCCCGTGCAGCTCGGCCACAGGCAGGAAGGCGGGCTCCAGGGCCTTGGCGGCCAGCAGCTCCTTCTCCCGGGCCCGCTGCTCCCGCTGGCGCTCCAGCTCCCGCTCCCGCTCCTTCTCACGCTCCCGCTCCTTCTCCTGCTCACGCTCCTTCTCACGTTCACGCTCACGCTCCTTCTCCCGTTCACGGTCAGCCTCGCGCTCACGCTCACGCTCCCTCTCCCGCCTCAGCTCCTCGTCCATCTGCAGCCTGCAGTGTGTGGAAAGAGTTGGGGCTGTGCTGCGCCAGGAGCAAGAGGGGGACCTGCGGCAGGCCCTTAAAAAGCACGCCCAGGAACGAGCCAGGGCACCGATCCAAATCGTATGGGAGGTGAGCAGCATCTCCCTCACTTTTGCTGGTGCAGGAAGAACTTAAGGTCCATACAATCAAAGTGGCTTACAAAACCCCCAAGCGCCCCCCGAGAGCGCCTCAGCCTGTGGGCTTACAGCAGGAGTCTACGGCTGCCGAGACAGGCGCTGTTTCAGAGCACAGAGCCCCAACAATCACTGTCCCATTTGGCAGGTGGACAAACTGAGGACAGGCACGGCCTAGGACCCGTCAGGTTCCAGCCCAGGCTCTCTGCCTCACTGCCATCTAAGGACAGGAAGGGTAGAGGGGCTCCTCGGGCCAGGACACACTTACCTCTCCGCACTGAGGCCGGACATACGCTCTGAGTGCAGCGCCGCCAGGGATGAGTGTGAGAGCTCAGGTGGGTAGCGGACCCCGGAGAGGTGGAGGTGCATTGCTGATGGGTGCAGTGGGGGCAGGGAGCCGGGGGTGGGGATGGGGTAGAACGGAGATCTCAGGGCAGACAGACAGTAGGAGTCATCCATCCTGTGTGGAGAAGATGGGGCCGTGAGCACCAAACTCTAAAACCAAGGGGAAGACCCAGCCCTATCAACAGGTGCACCTTGGCCAGGTACGCACACCTGCCTGAGTGTGGGGAACGTGGCAAAACGGCCAGAGGCGAAGGCCGCACCTGCTGTTAGCCCCAAAGCCCCTTAAGGCCAGAAGCCGCTGGGCGCCGACAGCTTGGGGATCCAGAACGCTACTTGCCACCTCCCTCGGCTCAGACTGAGCAAGCGCACAGGCCCTTCCGAGGCCGGCCAGCAGGCTGGGCTGCTCTGACCTGGGGCAGTCCGTGTCGTGACTACAGGCCCCTCTGGCTAGGATGTGTGGAGCTTCTCCATTGACCCAGGCTCTCCCACCACACGGCCAAGCAGCACCCCTCCCACAGGCAAAGCCCTGCTCTCAACAGTGACAGCGCAGTCACCAAGGGAACTGTCCACCAGTGGGCCATCAGGGCTGAATCTGAGCTCAAAGCTGGGGACGATTTTGGGGGCCACTCTAGATGCTCCCCTGGGAGCCTGGCCTCCAGGCTGTAAGAAACCTTCCCGCCAGGTTCCATCCTGCCAGGAATAGACTAGTGCCCGGATGAGAGGGCACGTGGGGACCGCCTCACCTGAAGGCCGGATGGGGGAAGGGGTGCGGGGCCAGGTAGCTGGGGTGGTAGTAGGCTGCGGCAGTGGCCGGGTCCAGGCCAAGGGGAGGCAGTGAGGACACGCGGAGGTCATCAGTGGTGTGATACGGCCGGAAGCTTCTCAGATAGTCCTCGGTCACGGTGCTGGGGGGCACCACGTGGTGCACAGGCCGCTGGAGGCTGCAGGCCGGGACAGTGGGCAAGATGGGAACAGGTGAGTGGAGACCCGCTCCTGTTGAGGGGATGGCTAACCTCCCGGCGTCCCCGCTGCCGCTCAGCCGGCACCCAGACTCCTGGCACCCAGAACCAGAACGGAGCTGAAGCAGGGTGGGCAGTGTGCTGCCATCACCACCTCAGCGTGGAGGGACACAGAAAGGGCTGCAACTCCGGGGCTGAGCGGCTGCAGAGGCTGATGACCCTCTGGCGGGTCCAGCCTTACGTGGTACAGACCACAGGCTGCCTGGGGACCCAGACCCTGAACACCGTGTCCCCGCATGGCTGCCTCACGAAGCCCCCACTGGCTGACTTACTTGAGTGGCGGAAAGCGGGAATCCTGCACAACCGAGCTGGGGGAGAGGCCGAAGGGGTAGGGGGTGCTGAGCAGGTGCGAGGGGATGGCTGGGCCCCCTGCCTTCTCCTGGGGGAGCGGGGGCTCCACAATGAGGCGTTCCCGACCACCACTGCTGCTCCTGGAGCCGGTGTCCTGCAGAGGAGAGTGTCCGGTCAGGGCAGGAGCTGGTACAGGCCAGTGCACACAGGACAGAGCCAGGTCTAGATTTAGTTCAGGTTCTAGAAACATCTTTTCCCTAAGGCTTTCTACACAAAACATGGTGCAGGTGGCGTGGGAGGTAAAACTGTAGGAGGGGACATGGCTCTGCCAGGTATGGGGTGAGGCCCATCTCAGGGCCTTCCTGTCCCCCTCCCTGGGCCTCCTCAGGCCAGTGGAAGAAGTAGAACCCCCATCCCCCACCGAGAACCACAGCGTCCGCAGGTGATGCACGAGGGGCGACAGGAGCTCCTGCCTCCTACCCGCCCTGGTGCCCACACCCGGGGAAGTAGACGCTGTTGGCACCTAGCACGCTGTGAAGTGAGTGCCATCATGTAGCCAAGATGTCAGCTGTGCCAGCAGCTGCCCACCGCCATCTCAGATGTCCCGTCCCTGGTGCCCATGTGGAGGGCAGGGGCCATAGGAAGCTGGCACTGACCCCTGGCTGAAGGTGCTGGTCTGCTCCCAGCCAACTCCTGGGGTGGCCCTGGCCCTGGAGCCCAGAATAGGCAGCAGCTGGGCCTTAACTGGCCTGCACCCGACCTTCACACACGGTGGGACAGGGAAGGCCACAGCTCACCCGTCTTAGGCTCCTGGACATAGAATGGACCTGGGCCTAGCTGGGCAAGGTGGCCCAGGGGACTCAGATGAGGAGTCTGCTCCAGGCACAAAGCAGGAGGAGGTGGTGGCCCAAGGCCCACCTTCCTGGCTGAGGTCCCCGCCAAGTTCAAGAATGGGCCGTGCCACCCCCAGCCACTCGGAAGGCCGTCCCTCCGACCCATCCACGCAGAGTCCAGCCCAGAGAAACCAGAGTGGGAAAAGCCTTGCTTCTTCCCGTTATTTGTGTGACTAAGCGGGGCGGGGCAAGGCTTAGGGTGGCCCAGACAGGGGCTGTGCTCTGCACTCCAGGCTGCCAGCCCAGACGTCACTCCATCACCGGGGCAGCCGCTCTCAGCCCCAGCGCCCACCCTGACCTGGGGGTATCTGAGAGCCGTGGCCACGCTGGCCCCCCGAGCTTCCCTGCCCTTCCTCACATCCCACGTGGCCACATCAGGGTAACGAATGCTGATCAGCAGGCAGCGCTCCGTTCTGCCTCCCTGAGCCACAAAATGCCAAATACCCAGAAAACAAGGGGCCTGTGACCATCTCCCCACCAAATCGGCAGCAGTGATGGTGTAGGGCTCTAAGACCTGCTCCAGTACGGGGAGGCATCTGCCTCCCAGAAGCTGAGCTGCGTCCCTGACCCGCCAGCCCCTCTTCCTGGCCTATCCATCTTCATGGTGGCTGATGGTGACCCGGCAGTGGCACATGGCACCCGCACAGAGGCAGCGCAGCCAGGCCCGGCCGGCACCTCCTGAGCTCCACCCTCCAGGCGACAGGCAGTGAGGATTAATTGGAGGAGCCGCCGCCGCCTGGAATCTTCAATGAGAGGCAGCATCTGCTCCCTTCCCGAGGGCTCAGCCCGGGCCCCCGCTCTCTGCAGGGTCCTCCTGGGTTCACAACCTCTGACCTGCCCTTCCAAGGTGCTGGTCTCAAGGGTGGGAGGCACACACGGGCACTGACGCCCTGCATGGGGGCGGGAACTTCCAACTGAGGGGCCAGCACCTGGCCTTGGGGTCTCCAGCCTGTGTCAGCAACCAGGGAGGTGGCCGAGGGGCCAACCTGACACCAGGAGACCTGGCCATCCTGGAATGCCTTGTGCACACATCAATGGCATGTACCCATCACGGCACCCGCTCAAAGAGCAGTGGGGTCGATGGCACAGCTGGGCACAGGCGAGCTGGGGACAGGGCAGGCAAGTCGCCAGGCTAACCCGCCTACACCGGCCCTGTGAGGCCACTTCCAGGCAGGGCTTCTAGGTCATCCTTCACGCCTCTACCCTACCTGGTACAGGACTGAACAGCTAAGAACCAGATCGTGAGGAAGGACACGCCCTGTCCCTAAAGGCTGGGATGTGCTGGACAAGATGGAATGGCCCCTGAACCCCAGCATCCAGGTAGCGCCCCAGTCAACACCAGGCCCAAAGCTAGTGGGCTTCCGGACTCCCAGAATGGGCTCTTGCCTGCTCAGGCACCGGGGCGACTTCCCAGGCTGGTGCTGAGGCCTCCCCTGGCCAGGGCATGAGGGAGATGTCAGCCCAGGCAGTCAGCGTCCAAATGATTGTCAGAAGAGGGCTGGAGGACAGACCTTGACCCCAGGACGGACACAGGCCTGCCGTCCTCCTCCACATGCTCCCCACTGTGGAACACGTCAAACAGCAGAGCACAGGGCCCCAGCCACAGGGAGGGGCCTGTCCTCGCTCCAGACACGCCCTTGAACCCCTTCTCCCCTCAGCCGAGGACAAAGCCCTGCTTGCAAGTGGCCAGGCCAGATGGCACCTTCCTGGCCTGGCTGAGGACAGACAGGGAGTCCGGGAGGTGGGCGGGGGGCAGCCAGCAGGCGGGGCAGGGGCCCGGCAAGCCAGACAGACACGTCTGTGGCTTTCGTCTGGCTGGCGCCCGGCCAAGCCTGGCACAGACACCTGGGAACTAGGTCAGCGGGGCCTGGAGCGAGGCAGAGAGCTGCCCCCCACCCACGAAAGGCCCGGGAGGCCCGGCAGCCACCCCAAGGCACCCCGACAGCAGCGGCCAAGGTCCCACTTCCATCTCGACAGACAGGCGCATCACGGCGCATCTGCGGGCAGCTTTTCATTTCTGAGCAGCGGCTGCAGGCGCAGCTGCAACGATGAAAGAAAGAAGCCGGTGGGGGTGGGAGGGGAGGAGGGGCAGAGGGGGGCTGAGGGGAGGAGGCAAATCCGTCATTCTCGGGTGATTAGAGCGAGGGTTCCACAGTCAGACAGGCAGGACATGCCCTGTTAGCTTTAAAATAGGCTTTTTCATCTCATCTCTCCTCTCGCAGCTCCCACTACCTGGGAGAGAGGGGTGACCCCGAGAAGGGGCCAAAAAGCCTCCCGTCCGGCCCCCGCTCGCATCTGCCGCCTCAGAGGCCACTGCGATTCCTGGTCACAGCTCTGGGAGGGGAATCCTCTCTCCGCCTCCCCGCTCCCTGAGAGGATTACATTTCCCGCTGAGCCTCTGTGCCCGAGCGAGGAGCCGTACATCACCTGCTAATCCAGCTCCCGTCCCCGAGCCCTCCCCAGTGGCTCCATGTTCCATTAAGCGCCGCGGCGGTAAACTGCCAGAGCAGATCTGTCGCTCCCCTGCTCTGCTCTGGGGCTGCTGAATATTCCTGAGGCGGGAAGGACCCCCTCCGAGGAGAGGGAGCAGCTCAGGGCACAGGAGTCAGCGGGAAAGGCGCTGGAACCTCCTTGAGGTGTCCTGGGCCTTAGCCCGGAGCTCTGGTCGGGCTCAAGGCAGTGGCTGGGTATGGGGTCCTGCTGGTGGAGCCTCCTGGTCCAGGCTGGGGCAGGAAAGTACCCTCCTGTGAGCTGCGAGCTCCGGTGCCACCAGCCAGGCCCCACCACTGGGGGTGCATGGAGCCTCAGATGTTTGCGTCAGGTGACTCAGGGCCCCAGGGGTCAAGACTGACCCCGGGGGTGGCCTCTGGAGACAAGGGAGCTGGTGACAACTCCCTCATCCTCCTCAAACCAGGACCAGCGCTGCCTTGGGCTGCTCCATGCCCCATGGGGTGTGGAGGCCCCTCTGGCTCCAGACCACACATGGGGAAGAGAAACTAAGAGAAGCTTCAAGGGCAGAGGGGTCCAGCAAGGTAAGGACCCGGGCAGGTGTGTCCCCTCAGCCAGAGAAGACGTGGAAAGAAGCAGAGGTAATGTCAGGTCCCGGGGGTCCCACTCCAGAGCTCTGAGGGATCCCCACAGGGACTCTGGATCAGGGCCTGCCCAGGGGTGTCACCTGTGGACTGAGGCTGGCTCTTTTCCCATCTCTGGGGTTAGAAGACAGGTCCTGGTATGACCAGGTGGCTCTGACACCCACGTCCCCCTGGGGGAGAGGGCCGCTCTCTTCCCTTCCTTCTCGTCTTCTCTGTGGTTTAATTAGCATTTCCAAGTGGGGCTTCCCTCTCGGAACTCAGCAGAAAAGTCCAGGCGAGAGCAGCCACTGAGAATCGTTCTTAATTACGGAGGGCCCACTCCAGGCTGCATGCAGTCATGGGGGCACCGGGGAGCTGCAGTGGGGAGCCACAGGGAGCCACCTGAGGGTGTGCGAGTCCCAGGCAGGGCAGACAGCAGCTCCCAATGCCAGCTCCTTCCACGTGGGCAAGCCCCAGTGCAGTGGCAAGGGGCCCACTAAGATGAGGAGCCCTGAAAACTTGGGGAGGGGCCTCTGCTGGGAGCCCCAAAGTAAGACAGAAACAAAAAACCCAGCAGATGTCTTGTTCTGATGGCTTCTGGGCTGGCATCTTTCCTAGCTCAATTCCTTGCTCAGTGCACAGACTATGACAGTCACAGCTCCAGTCTGCCAAGCGTTCTGCAAACACCACCTTACGATGCCACAGCGTTACAGCTTGAACCGGACTCCCAGCCCCGCCCAAGTCTGCATGTCAAAGTCTGATGCCCAGGACCTCAGAAGGAACTGCACTGGAGACAAGGTCTTGAAAGAGGCGATTAAACCAGGATGAGGCCATCAGGGTAGGCGCTAAATCAACTGACAGGTGTCCTCATGAGAAGAGGAGATCAGCAGCCAGACACGGACACACCACAGACGAGCCAGGGAGAAGGCGGCCAGCAGCGACCCAGGAGACGCCTCTGGGGAAGCCAGCCCCCACATCACGAACCTGTGACCTCCAGAACAGGAGACAGTAACTGGGGACGCCCCCTAGCCCGTGGTTTCTTCCAACAGCCCAGGCAGACTGATGTGTGGGCCGCTGCCCTCACCTGCACAGGGCCTCCAGCCGGGTGACGTCACCCCCACGTGGCAGAGAAGGAGACGGAAGCTCAGGGTGAGGGGCTGTGTCTTTGGAATTTAAGCTCAACCTTGAAAGCTCTAAAGCCCTCAACAAATGCCGAATCCAGCCTCCCCTTAGAGGATGCCGGGCGCCCCGCCCCGTCCCGGGCCACTCACCTGCCGGCTCTCGCTCCTCCAGACGCCATTGACGGTTTTGGTTGGGGCGATGGTCACCACGGGGGGTGTGCTGGGCACACTGTGTCCCCCAGGGGGGACGATGATAGGGCCCATGGGCACACGCTTGGGTGTGCTGGCGGGGGAGCTGTGGTTGGTGGCCGGAGAGGACACGGGGGACGACTCGCTGCTCAGTGAGGACCCTGTGGAGGAGAAGAAGGTGGACTGAGCAGGAGGCACGGTGACAGCCACTCACCGTGCCAGCTGGGGACCTGGGCTCCAAGTGAGCCCCCGGAGCACCAGGTCTACCAGCCTCGTGGGCCCCTACCCAAGACTGGTGGACGATGGAGACACCCCTCCTGAGGCCAGATCGGGCCAGCAGCATACCCTGCCCCGGGCACTCCCTTTCCCTTCGCCCCACGGGCCCTGGTCACTCGGCAAAAAGCACAGATGCTCCGGTGACCAGGGCCACCCACTGCCACCAGACAGAAAGGAGCCGGGGCAGGGCGCGCAGGACCCAGCCCGACATCCCTGAGTGACAGCCAAAGGTGGCACCTCCCAGGCCAGACACGGAGCCCTGGAGGAGAGCGCACGTTTCTAGGTGGTGTCATGAGCCGGGGGCTGTGGACGTCCTGGGACACACAGACCAGCCGGGCCAAGCACCCTGCCCTGCTGAGAGGCAGCCTAGACCCCAAGCCTGAGTCTTCCCAGCAAGCCCCCGAGTGCTTGGAGGGTGTGGTGGTTACAGGAGAAGGTGCCCCTCTGGGGGTTCCCTTTGGGCTTCGGAGACAGGTGGGGGTCCAGCCAAGCAGGGACACAGCACGATGGTGGCTGACAGGGCGACCCTGGCGGAGTTTTTAAAAGATGAATTTGTTTTTACGTGTCAGAAACCAATGTGATTCACCATCTTTAAGAGTAAACTCCAGGGGCTGGCATAGGTCTACTGTTTCTATCCACCACCGCGACCGACCCCGGAAAGAACCCCTCAGCCCCACAGACGCCATGGGGACTGGAGAGCGGGAGGCTGTGACCTGGCTGGTAATACGGGCAGGGCACAGGGAAGGCAGGAGGGCTCAGGGCCTGGGTGACTGGTGGCTACAGCCAAGAGGACACCCCAAGGACAGGGGGCATGGACGGGCAGGGCCACGCTGGCCAATCTGCAGGTGCAGTAGGGGCAGGGACAGGGGCGGATGGGGAAGAATGTTCCCAGGCCCTAGGGGAGGGGCTCCCGCCATCCAGAGCAAAACTGCCTGCTCAGACCAGGGCTCTGCTCTGCTGCCTCCCTCCCTCCCTCCCCAGGTCAGAAGGGGACCGAGTGTGTGTGGTAGCAGGGGTGGGAGTGAGGATGTCCAAAGGCACCTGTTCTAAGAGGCCTCGTGTCCCCAAGCAGATATCACCCTTGATTCCAGGGGGTCAAATCCCCGTTACTGAGGGGGGAGCAGCTCCCCAGAGGCTGAGGCCCCAGAAGCTCTGCAGCTTGGGGGTCAACAACCCTGCCCAGACTGATGAGACCCAGGGGGTGCACGGTCACACACCCCCCACATACACACCACACACACACACACACACCACTTGCACGGCTGTGGATTTGTACACAGGTCAGTGTCTGGCTCACCCTCCCCACATTCCATTCCCTGGGCCCCCGATACAGGTCCAGGGCGGATCTCCACCCCCAAGCACCACACACAGCACCCAGCCAGGGTCCAGCACAGGCCAAGGTTCCCAGCAGGGCAGGCTGAGAGGTGCCCTGGATCTTACGGTGCCACAGCACAGAGCCCACCAGGGCGGGCTCCGGCAGGACCAGGCCACGTCCACCCACCAGCAGCAACAGGCGTCCAGGCACCCAGACGCTGGGTCACAGCGGCTCAGAGAGCTCGCACGTGGGCTCATGGGGATCAACACTGCCTTCTGAGGAGGTGTGGTACAATTGTGCACCATTCTGCTTGCAAAAGCCCCACTTGAGGGCCACCTGCAGCCCAGGGCATGGCAGAAGCAGGGATCAAACACCCTTCCCAGAAGAGAACCCCAGGCCAGCAACTCCCGGCATCCTCCCCGGCTTCTGTTCAGAACTGGCCTCGGTTCCGGGGGCAGAAGCAGCCTCACGTCCCCTTCACTGCATCCCGAGTGTGCACACGCACATTCAGCACAGAAAACTCCTTACAGGGGTGCTCAGAGGCCTCAGCCAGCCAGTTGCCTCAGTGGGGTGAGCAGGAGGCAGAGGCCCCATGGGTACCCTGATGTCGAAATAGAGCTGTGCTCTCCAAAAGCTGCTCTCCCCAGGACACGGTCCTGCTGCCTCCCGCAGAGATGCTGTCTGGGCCTCTCTAAGGCGGATTCCTAGGCTTGTGCGCAGCCCGCACAACTGGACAAGGAAAAGCTCCTAGCAGACACTCAGTCAAGCCAGATCCGCCATGCCCAGAGCAGCCCAGATACATTCACATTGTGCCCAGCAACCCCCTGAACCGCCCAAGGCAAGGATCCCCTGTGTCACGCTCCCATGCACTGGGGCCTGGTCCAGGTGGGAAGTGAGGCTGACAGCTGCTGGTCCTGAGGTGTGACCCACCCCCAGACCCCCAGATGGACCAGCAGCTACTGCTCACACCCTGAGAACTCCACCAAAAGTCACAGGGCCAGCCCCTGGGACTGGGTACTAGATCCACCCAGGGAAGGGACACGCAGCAGCAGGGCAGGGCTCCACGCCCCTCACCTCGGGGACAGAGGGTGGGGAAGGAGAACGGCCTCAGCCCTCCCGATCTGTGGGTTCGCTCCAGACACTGGCGGGTATGTCCTTTTCTGCGCGTATTTAGTTAGTGAGAAAAAGTTCGCTTTAAGTTTTTTAGGGAAAAAAAAACTAAAGAAAGGATCTTTCTCTTGAAAAAAAAATTGGCATGGAACTTTCACGGCTCTTCGGTTCCAGCTGTGACGGCTTTCCTGCACTACGACTCTACCCCGTGTAACGCCTGTCGATCGCACGGTCCCACGGTTCCAGCACGTTTGGAGTCGCGCAGCCTTCACAGCCTTCACCACAGTCCGTTTTAGGGCATTTCCGTCACCCCAAAAGGAACCTCTACCCACAAGCAGCCACTCCCGTCTCCCTCAGCCCCCGCACGTGTCGGCTTTCCATCTCTACGGAGGGGCCTGTTCCGGACACTTCCCATCAAGGGAATCCCATGCTGCGTGGCCTTTCTTGCCGGGCTTCGGTCACTGGGAGCTGTGTTTTCACGGCTCATCCACAGCGCAGCAGCAAAGAGAATCTCTCTCCTTCCTGTGGCCGACAGTCCACAGTGTGCCTCGGTTTACCGGCTGCTTGCTCTTCTGCCCCTCAGTGGGTGGCACACAAGCTGGGCCCCACCTTGTGGCCACTGTGACCGGTACTGTGCCCAGCCCTCTCTTTTTTTGGGAGACAGTATCTCACTCTGTTGCCCAAACTGGGCTGGAGTACAATGGTGCAATCAGGGCTCAATGCAGCCTCAATCTCCCGGGTTCAAGAGATCCTACCACCTCAGCCTCCTGAAGAGTTGGGACTAAAGGCATGTGCCACCAGGTCCAGCTAGTTTTTTTTTTTTTCTGGTAGACACAGAGTCTCACTATGGTGCCCAGACTCGTCTTGAACTCCTGGACTCAACTGATCCTCCCATGTCGGTGGCCCACGGTGCTGGGCTTACAGGCATGGGTGACCGCGCCTGCCCCACCACTCTCCGTGATGCTCACACCCGGCCTTGGGCCCCTAGAAAGCCCTCCTTTGCACCTGGCCCAAACCCGGGGTGCCCCTGTCCAGATTCCAGCAGCTGTGAGTGGGAAAAATGTGGACATTTGTGCTCTGGAGCTGAAAAAGGCAAGAAACACACCAAGAATCGCCACCCATTGAGGCGCACGCTGCTGACAGATCGCGACCGGGGCTCCTGCTGCCCAGCGGAAAAGTTGGGAACAACGGCCAAGCGTGCTCTGGGTCCTGCCTGGGGACCGGACAGACAGAGCGGGGAGCTGGGGGCAGGAGCTTCTGAGCCCCACTATGTGCCAAGCCGCAGGGACCTCAGAGACATCTCCGTACCCCAACCCTACAAACAGGGAGGACCTTGCAGCCCCTGGCATATGAGGGTACATGGAGACCGAGAGCTGCCTGCCTCCAGACTCTGCTCTGCTCCATCCCTCTGAACCCCACCTCCCAGAGAGAACCCTCGCCGCGACCAAGACCACTCCAGAGTCTCTGAGCCTCGTTTCTGAGCACCAGTGGGTGAGAGAGTGAGAGAGGGGGAGGGGAGGGAAGCCTCTCTGGGGCAGGGACTTGCCTGGGGCCAGGGGAGGCCATCGGGACTCAGCGGCCTAATCCCTGCTGGGGGTGCTGCTCACCAGCCAGCTCAGCCTCGATCGATGCCCCCACAACACCAGGCCCATTAACAAGGCTGGCGCTCGGCCCTCGAACCCTCATTCTCACTGCGTGGCTGGAGCAGGAAGGTCTATGATTGCTATAATTAACTGGCGGTATTCAGCCAGGAGTGAGTCAATGAAACGGATCTGGATTGGGGATGACAAGAGGCAGCGCGCGTCCGCGTCACCTCCGCTGTATGACCTCGAAGATTAGCGCCAAGGCCCACGGGCAGATGTAATTAACAGCTGAGACCCCACAATCAGCCGGGGAGCGGACTGAGGACGAAAACGGGACCGGAGCGCTGCAGCAGCACCTGTCAGACACCCAGGCTCGGCCCACCCCGCCAGCCAAAAACCACGGCACCCCCTGCAGAGTCCTCAGCTTTTAAGAGGCGCCTGGAGGCCAGGCCTCGGTGTACTGGAGACGGAGGTGGGTGGGGCCTCACCACGGTCAGGTCCCAAAGCCACAGGCCATGGCCAGGCCAGCAGAGAGCATGGAAGCAACGGGGAGGGCGGAACACTCGGAGGGGTAAAGAGGCACTCCCCGGCTGCCGTTCTGCTCAGCCCTCAGCCTCTACCCGCCCCCAAGCCCAGCCACGCTGCAACAAAGGGAGTGACAGAGAGAACCAACAGCGACTAACGGACGCGCTTCCCTAAAGAGGGTCCCTGAAACGTCTCCGTGAGATGCCCACTCTCGTGGCCAGGACTGCCCAGAGCTAAGCAGGGCCAGAGCCCCAGGGGACGGCTCAGGTGTCCACAGCCCGTGCCTACCCCATGCTGCCAATGGAGACGCAGTGAGGGGCAGCTTGAACAGATGGGTGAGTGACAGAGCTCCGTCTCAGCCCCGTAGAAGGAGGGTCCCCAGCTGCGCTTTGCCTCCTGCTTTCAACCATGAGTGGGCAGGTGCTGGCCGGGGAGGGAGCCCAGGGGATCCTGCGTGTCCACTCACCTGGGGGTTCTTCCCTCCTATCTTCTGTTCTGTCCCCAAGTCAGTATTAAAATTTTTTTGAGACGGAGTCTTGCTCTGTCACCAGGCTGGAGTGCAGTGGCTCGACCTCCGCTCACTGCAACCTCCACCTCCCAATTCAAGTGATTCTCCTGCTTCAGCCTCCACAGTAGGTGGGATTACAGGTGCATGCCACCACACCCAGCCTATTTTTCTATTTGTATTAGAGACTGGTTTTCACCGTGTTGGCCAGGATGGTCTCAAACTCCTGACCTTGTGATCCACTCGCCTCAGCCTCCCAAAGTGCATGAGCCACTGTGCCCGGCCTAGTTTTTTTTAATTAAAAAATATATTTAGAGGCAGGGTCTCTCTCTGCCGTCCAGGCTGGAATGCAGTGCTCTGATGGTGACTCACTGCAGCCTCGACCTCCATGGCTCAAGTGATCCTCCTGCCTCAGCCTCCGAGAAGCTGGGACTATGCAGCATCATGTCAGCCCCCGGCTCAACCTTTAAGCAGCCTCTGGACAGAGGCTACCCAGCAGAAGTCTTGGTGTATCATGTGCCATGACTCTGGAGCAGCCACGCCCATGGCGATGCCAATGGCCTCCCAGGCCTCACTCTACCAGCTGGGCCCTCGGCCGGTGTGGGCTGAACAGCTGGAGGGAGGGGTGGGTCCACAGAACCTGCGCCTCTCAGGGCTCCTCCACTCTCTACCCTCACCTGCCAACCTGTTTCCATCCGAAACCTGGGAACTCGGCCCTGGTGGACTCGTCCTGACATGGACGTGGAAAGGAGCCCGGCTGGAGGAGGCCCAGCGGGTCCACAGGAGCCAGAGAAGGTCGCCAGCCAGTGAGTGGGACAGGGGCTGAGTCACCCAGCCACCTTCCTTGAAATCTACCCAGCAGACCCCAAAGGAACGAGCCAGTAAGCCCCTCTGCCCGCTGGGAATCATCCGGGTCCATGAGGTGGAGCCCCCATTGCACAGGAGACGAGAACAGGTGGGGAAGCCTTCCGGAATCACTGACGCCCCGGCACACAGGACAGCGGGCACGCCCCAAGTGCAGGGCTGAAGTCACAGCCACGACCCCTGCATTTCAGGGCGAAACGGCCAGATGAAGGAGCAGTGGCCGCCCTACGAGGTTCCCCGGATGGGGGTCTCCCGACCTGCAGGCTGCGTCCACCCACAAGACCCCACATCACAGCCACAAAGAGTGTGGGGCGGCCGGCCAGCGGCGGGCTCCTGTGACCACCTGGCCATCCTGTGCCACAGTCATCAAACCCGAACTGACAGCGGGAGGTGTGGGTTTCTATGGGAGGTGTGGGTTCCTGGTTTGAAATGTATTTTCCTGGGGCCGATTATCTGCTCAACAGTGTGAGGTGAGATGCTGGCCCCTGGGAGCTGGATGGGGCTGGGAGAGTCCACGTGGGGCCAAAGGAACTGAGAAGGGAACTCCGAGGGAGGTGGGGTGTTAGGGTGAGGAGGAAGACGGGTGGAGTGGCTGGGGAGGCCTCGCCTCTGTCATCCCAGGGCAGGCCCGTCGGCTGACACGCCAAGTCCTGGGCCCCGCCACCCCACCCACACTCCCCTCTGTGCCATGCAGAGAAGGGGCCAGGATAGGTGGTAAGGTCTTCTCCATGGGCACTGCTCCCCTGGCTCTGGACTCCCCTGCTCCCTCCCCACCCCAGCCAGGAGCACGCCGAGGCACTCACACCTGTGCTGGAGGCAGACGGGCTCCAGACGCCTGCAGAGCCGCTGCCGCAGACTGACACCCACGCGAGGCCCGCCTGCCAGGCGGGATCCTTCCTCCATGTTTGTTTTACTGTTTTCTTTGAGAGGCAGATTTCCAAGGCAGCGGCAGAAAGGGGAGCCTCTCCCCCACCAGGCTGGCTCCATGGCGGAATCGCTCCCACGGCAGCTCACGGGAAGGCTCCACGCTCCCTGCTCACTCGGGCAGGAGCTGGGTTTCCAGTGGCACCAGGGACCGAACAGTAACCAGATCTGCCACCCCTCTTGCCTGCAAAACCAGTGACAAGATGAGGCAGGCGGCCAGCAGACACCGCCGGGCCCCTTGGGCCTTGATGACAAGAGAGCAGTTCCAGCTCCACTGCCACGCCCCTCAACCCTGTCCCCGAGGCCCAAGCCGGGATGTGGGTGGCTGGGCCACACTTGCTTGGAGAGGCCCAGGGCCACTTCCAGGGCGGGCACCACAAGCCCCCTGGCTGGAGTTAAGGGAGCAAAGTGTGGGCGGGAAAGCCATGAGTCCCAGCCACTAGGCTGGTGACAACAAGGAGGGGTAGGAACAAGCTCAGCCTTTTGTGCACCCAACCCCAGCTCCCTGCACCATGGGTGGCGCTAGAGTCAAGGTGGGGCTTCCTCTCCAGCCAGGACCACCTGCTCAGAACCGTCCTCCAGACGGAGGCTCTCCCGGCCCAGCTGGGAAGGCTGAGGCACCACTCTGTTCCCGGAGCAAAGGCCGGCAGCATGGTCACCCCTCACTGTTTCCCAGGGAGAGGTGCCTGGCCCCAGGTGCTGCCTGTGCCTCCCGGAGGCTCCCCATACCTCCGCCCCCCGCCGCCTTGGCAGACGGGCACTGCATTCCCGTGGGAGGCTGCTGCCTGCTGCGCATGGCAAGCAGATGCCACACAGCTTGCAAGGGCGCCTGGCAGCAGCCTTGGCTTCATCGCACGCTGGTGGGGGCGGCGGTGGGGGCTCCAAGGCCTGTCCTCCGCAGGGGCCAGAGGGGAAGGGCCAGAGTCACCAGACAGCCCCCAGCCTGGGCAGTTCCGGGGCAGGCCTGACAGCTGGCAGACCCCTGCCTGGCTCAGGGCTGCCTTCAGGGTGTGGGGCTGGGGGCTTGAGGCACAAGGCGTGGCTCCAGGCACAGGTGTTGCTGGGACACCCTCAGGGCAACAAGCATCTCCAGGGATAAGGCATGATGTGGGATCCCGAAACTCCTGCAAGGCCAGCTAGGCCTGGCGCTCGGGAGGCTCAGAGGGGGTCCAACGCTGTCCAGGGCAGGGGGTGGGGCAGAGGGGCCCACAGCTGGGACCCACCCTCCAGTCTTGGGACTCCTATGCTGGGGTTTCAGATGCCTATGGGGGTGGTTGGGTCTCTGTGAGAAGAGGTCCTGGTAAACGAGGCAGGGAGGGAGGCGGTGGCCAGGCCATCATCCCAGGAGCGGAGAGGGCCCACCTTGCACTCAAGGAGCCTGGGCTACGGCGGGACACGTCCCAGCAACGTGGGGGGTCGGGGGAGGCAGGGAGGGCCGGGCTGCCCCAGGGACGTCTCTTGGTGGCTGCAGCAATGTGGAAGAACAAAAAGACCAAGAGCCACCAGGGCGGAACGGGGTCGGGGACTCCTGGGCTCAGGCCGGAACCCTGGCCAGTTGCTGGGAAGGGGCTGGTGCAACCCAAGATCAACTCGGGCTCACACCCAAACGTGCGGCCCAAGGCTCCTTCTCGAATGCGCCGCGTGGGCCTTGGGTACTCCCAGCCCCACTTCCAACCAAAAAGTCAACAGGCGGCCACCGGGCCCTGCCTGCACCCCGCACCACTGCAGACACCACCCAGGGCCATCGACGGAGGGAAGCTTTGGCGGACACACACCTTCCAACCCCACCCAGAAGCACACGCCTTCCGGGGCAGATGATGAGGGTCGCAGGGGCAGGACTGGGAGTGCAGGGAGGGGTGGGGCAGGGTGTCGAGGAGGGGGGCGTGGCAAGAATAAGGAAGTGACAGGAGGCAGCGTTAGGGTGGGGGACGGGAAAGGGGAGGCAGGGGCGGGAGCTAGGGCGGGGGCCGGCATTTACGCTCCCGCCACTCACTGCACCCGGCTGAGTACATTCCCACTCAGTCCCCACGATTCACCAGGTAGAGACCTGCTCCTCACCCAAGAAAAACCGGAAGCTCAGACAGGTGAAGTGGCCTGCCCAGATCACACAGCAAGGAAGGAAGGTGTCAGGGGTGTGCATCAGCAATTCCCAGGGGTCCGCCCTCACCCAAGGAGGCTCAGCCTCGGGATAGCGTAGGTTGAAGGGTCAGGCTGACCCTGGGGATGGGTGTCTGGCCCTGCGCTAGTGGGCGGGCAACTGAGCTTTGAAGGTAAGAACACGTCTCAGCGCCGCCAGAAAAATAAATCCCAGCGGCGGGCCTCCTCTTCCTCTCTTTCCCAACCTTTCTCCCGGGCGACGCTCGCCATGGCTTCGTCTGAATTGAATTTTTAAACTGCACCCTTGAGACACGATGAGAGGAGAGAAGCGGAGGCAATCGTGGTCAGATGGTGAAAAACGAGAGGCACTTTCAGAAGTCGGGCGCGTGCTGGAGAGGAGGCTCAGGGCAGGTGAGGAGGCTGCGGCAGGCGGGGCCGAGGGCACCCCCGAGGACGGGCCACGTGGGCAGCACAGCCTCTGCGGTTCCCTGGGTGCCACCAGCCCTGCCACCTCCCCCTGCAGCTCTGGGAGCTGCCCTGCTTCCATCCTGCCCCCCTGCCCAGGATGTGCCATCGCCTGCAGCTCTGGGAGCTGCCCTGCTTCCATCCTGCCCCCTCTGCCCAGGATGTGCCGTCGCCAGCAGGCGGCCCTGGCTGCAGGCCTGTGAGCTCACCAGCTCAGCTGCCAGCCTGCAGGGGCTTGGTGCCCTCTTGAGCACCTGGCAGACACCAGAGGGACTCAGCTCCCCGGGAGGCGTGGCTTTCACAGAGGCCCAGGCTCCCTTTCTGCAATGGCGGGGAGAAGGCTATGAAGTCTCAGGCCCGAGCTGGGGGTTGGAATTCCCCACACCACTTACAATGTGGGACCCGGGCATGCCAGAGGCTCAGTTCCCATCCACCAGAGGCAAAGGTTGTGTTAGTATCACAGTGAGACTGCCAGGTGCACAGCAGGCGTGCAATACACAGCCATTGTGTGATGACCGTGGGGAGGCCCTGGTCCCCCCCAGGATGCAGCAGAAAGGCAGCTTCAGGTTCTTGGCCCCACTCAGCTCTTCTCGGCCTGGGTTGTCCAGCCAGGAGAGGTGGTAAGGGCTGTCATGCCGCAGACAACCCAGAAGGACCAGGAGACGTCACACTCAGAGGAGCCCAGACACACACCTAGGCAGCCCGTGTGTACCAAACGCCCAGAATAGACCTGTCTACAGAGGCAGAAACACCAGCTGCCAGGGGCTGGGGGAGGGCGTGGGGGATGCTGGCAACATGCAGCTGAGGTTCTTCTCTCAAGGGTGACCCAAATGTTCTAGAATTAAGAGAGCTGACGGTTGCACAACTGTGCACGAAAATCACCGAATCACGCACTTCTACGGAGTGAATTTTATGGCATGTGAATTATAACTTAAAAAATTTTACATAAAAAATCCAGACCCCTCCCACTGACAAGTCCACTGAGGATTCTCCCTGCTGCCCTCTGGTGCAGGTGGAGGTGCCACAGGGAGCTGGGCGCACAGGGAGCGGGCCCCACACACCCCTGCGGTCACCCAGGATTCCACACCCCCAGGAAGGCAGGGTCAGCGCGCTGATGGCCAGGCAGAGACTTTGGTGCACCCAATGCCAGCTCCCTACACCACAGCAGTGTTGCTAGGGGTGAGGGCTTCCTCTCCAGCAGGGACCACCGGGACCCCCTGCTCAGAACTGTCCTCCTACAGACGGTTCTCCCAGCCCACCCGGGAAGGCCCAGCAGCAGCAGGACACTGGCATGACCCTACCCGCGGTGGCCACCGTCTTGCGACTTGACCTCTGAACCTCGGCCTTCACACCTGCAAGAGGGGCCCAGGAGGGCTGCCAGCCAGTTCCACAGACGGGGAAAGGTTAGGTCAGGGTCAGGGCGACTCTATGATAATGGGGACCAGGTACACTAAGTGGCTGAGGTCACGAAGAGGAGTAACCCAGTCCCTCCCCAACCAGACCAAGGCCGGACCGGGGTTGACCAGATGGAGATTCATCAAGACGGGGTGGGAGCACCAAGGGCCCAGCCGCAAACCCTGCTCCACGTGCGCAGACCCTGAGCCCCACACACCTCAGCTTTCCCAGTTCAACAGGAGGTGACCTGCGTGAGTGACCTGGCAGGCACGAGGCTCAGGCAGCTGCATTGCCACTGCTCACCCGCCCTCCCGAGGCCGTGCCACTCAGTGCCAGGCATCCATCCTGGGGGGCATCTTTCCTGGGGGATCCTTCCCAGAGCCTTTTTCCAGTGCCCAAGTCACAGCTGGGAGAGGAAGGGCCCCGAGGCCACGGTGTGTGGCCTCCCGCCATGGGCGCCCAGCAGCACACTTTGTTCCCGGCCAGTGGGGACCAGCGGCCTCTGGCACTTAGGCCGTCCGCTGGCCAAACAACCAAGCCAAGTGCTGGGGCCAGGCTGGGGCAGCAGAGAGGAAGCCCCACGAGGCAGGCTCCTGCTGTGACACCCGTGACGTGCCGGGCCCACGGAGGGAAGCTGAGTCTGAACACCTCTCCACCACGTTCCTTGGCAGGTGGGGAAACTTGCCCTTTCCTGACCGCGTCCCTGCAGCGTTACCCAGGGTGGAGCCCAGAGGCCCCAAATCGGACACAGCTGCTGGCTGAAGCCAGGATGCAGGGGTAACTCAGACCCAGCAGCACCAGCGCCAGCCACCTGTCACCCGTGGCCTCGGAAATCCCGCACCAGCCCTGGTTCTCCTGCCCCCAAACGCTGAGAAGAAAGACAACCACAGCAGGAGCTGGGCCAGCTCTGCCCCTCACTTCTCAGCCGTCCCTCCCTTCTCTCTGCTCCTCACTTCTCAGCCATTCCTCTCAGGAGAGCCCGAGTCTCAACTCCAAGCTCAACTTCCTCCCGGGGTATATCCTCAGCTGCCTTGTTCACCACCCCAGAGAGCCCAGGATGCCAGGGGGCACCAGGCAGGACCCTTGCTTCCCCTGAGCCATCTGCCTGCAGCTGCCCAGACTCTTGACACAGCTGGGGCCTGTGCAGCCCGGCTGCTCAGGCATGGCCAGGGAGTCCCCTGCCCAAGGCATGGAGGCTTTTCTGGTGGTGCTAGCTGTGCCTGGTGTGTGGCTACCAAGGGGGTGCCCCCTGGTGGTAGAGAACCCAGACCCCACCTGGCCTCCCTTCCGGGCCAGTGCCCCCACCCTTCAGTGCCAGGTTTGTCCTCTTGCACTCCCCAGTCTCCAATGAGCAGAGGCAGAAAGGACCTGGGAAGGAGACATTCAGAAAGAAGACCCCCAGCCCACCCTGGTCAGGGCAAGTGTCCCCTCTGCCAAGCTGGAACCCCAGCATGTAAAGACAGACACCGCTCCTGCACACGCTGCTCTCTGGCCACCCAGGAGGGTCCTGGAACCCGGGATCCTAACCCTTGGGCCTTTGAGGGGAATGAAGCAGATGACAGGCAGAGCCACTGGGGTCCCTGCTTCCTCAGCCCCCTGCCCATGAGCAGCGAGGCCAGAGTGTGTCCGAAGCCTGGCCAGAATGCACAGCGCCAAGGCCCCCCGCAGCTCCAGCCGCCCACTGCCCCTCCCATTCATGCCAGTAGCAACCCGGGCACAGGCAGCCAACGGTGATCATGGGCCCCAAAAAGCGCCCCAAAGTCAGAACCAAAGGGGGCCTCTCTGCACAGACCAAATAAATGGAGCTCAGAGGGTCAGCACTTGCCCAAGGCACACAGCACGTCCTGCCCTGGTGACATCAGGAGCCAAGGCTCAGGACATCCCCCCCCCAGGTCCTCATCTGCGCCCCCTGGAGTTAGACAGTAGTAGGGTCCACCGTGCCAGAGACCCCCGCTCCAAACCAGTGTGTTTCCAGGGACACCATGATCTCTGCCATGTCTAGAGTGGGTGTTGAAGCCTGAGCAAGGGGCCACTCGGGGAGCAGTTCTCCCTCTGGAGCTCCCCTGGTCCCACCCTCCTCCTAACTGAGCCACAGGGCTGGCAGGAACACCTCGCTACGGCCGGGAACCCCTGCGACGGCTCTGGGGGCCGAGGAAGGACAGAGGCAGGAGAGACGGGAAGCAGAGGCGAAGCGGAGGTGCTGGGGCGGTGGGGCGGGCGGGCCCAAGCTCTGCAGCTCCGACAGTGCTGCCTGCTCCACGCGGAGCACACGGCGTGGGAAAACGAGACTTGCTATGAGCGTGCACGTGCACAGTGCGCGGGAGGCCGAGTCCCCGCCTCGGGAGCCGCCGCTCCCCCCACGCACAGCCTGGCGGGCCCCCTTACCTCTGGGCTCCTCCGCCTGTTTGGCGAGCTTGCGCAGCGCGGCGGCAAAGCTGGAGGATGGCGCGGCCTGGGCCGACAGCGCGCTGCTGGTGGCGGGGCTGCCGCTGGGCACCAGGGCGCCATTGAGCGGCGAGGGGGTGAGGGGGTTGACGGTGGCGGTGGTCCTGGTCGCGGTGGAAAGCATCCCTAGCGAAGGGGACTTGGGCTCATGGCTCATGCCTGAAACAGGAAAAGAAGAACCAGAGGTCACCCAGAGAGCAGGAGCGCCCAGCACCAGAGCAGGGTCGGCAGGGCCGGTGGGGGGGCCGGTGTCAGCAGCAGCATGCAGGGGGCAGGGGCGGCCCCGGGGGCTCCAGCAAGCCAAGCGAGAGCAGACAGAGCCAGTGCTGCAGAGAGAACAGACCCCGTCCCCACAGTCCAGCTGGGACCTGGCACAGACCCCAGGGGCCCCCAGGACCCCAGATTCTGAATGGCTTGGGCCAGCAATGTCCTCTACCTCTCCAGGGCAGTCCGGGCTGGGCAGGCCAAGGAGGATGCCACACATCAACCGACAGATGCCCAGCCATCAAAGGGTGCAGGTTAGGAGACGGGCCCAGGGTGAGGGGGCGTTCGGCCGCATCCTCAGGATAGAAGCATGCTGGCAGAAGGCCCAGGGACGAGAATCAAGACGACTGCTGTGGCCACCGACGTGACACGTACACAGTACCAGGCATGCATGGCAGTGCCCTCGGGAGGCTGGCACCAGCGCTGCCCCACCTTACAGAAAAGGAAACCAAGGCCCCAGCTCGGCCCAGTCCACACGGGTACTCGGCACAGACCCCTGGCATCCCGCCACCCAGGGATCCTGTGCGTCTCTGTCTGAGACGGGTCCCAGAGTTCGGGCCACACAGGCAGGCTGATGAGGAGTGCTGGGGAAGAACACAGCCGCTCCGAAGACCCCACTGTGGCCCCTTGCTGGGCAGAGTCTGCCATCAGAGGCTGAAAACAGACAACCGCAAATCCAAACCGCTGTCCAGCGTGGAACCCTCCCTTTCCTCCCAGGCCAAGTTCAGGCGCACCTGGCCCAGCGATGGCTGACCGGGCCCTCCTGGCTGGGGGTGGCACCCACAGCCACAGCAGGAAGCGGTCTGAGCCCAGGTGCAGCCATCCGGGTGACATCAACACCACTAGGGGAAGGGTATGGCCACCTCCAAACGTGCCCTCAGTCCTCCCACCCTGTGTGTACAATCAATAAATGTCCAACCTGGTCAAAATGCTTTCCACCAACGTCCCCTCCCTCCCCAGAGACGCCCCCGACCCCCACCGACCCCCACATCACCCACAGGCCGGGTTCCGGCTCCCTCCTTGTGGATACATCTCAGGGGAGGGGCGCTGGGACCACACACAGTGGGGCTGGCATCTCAGAGATCATGGTGGGGGGGGGCACGCAACACAAGAGGGGCAGACTGTGCGCTTCCTAAGGGGCGAGGGCAAGGGGGCCCCCAGGCTCCCTCCCCGGGCTGTGGACCCACCCCCAGGAGGCTGCCCTGGCCTCCAGAGCCCACCTCACATCTGCCAGATTCTAAGTCGCATAGACAAGTCTGGCTGGAACCTGCTCGCGTGGGCTGCAGGCTGGGCACAGCGTGCGGAGGACCCCTGGAGGCCTCCTTTGTCCACCTGCTACCCCCCGGCCAAAGGCCACGTGCCCTGGGCGTGTGTTCAGGGAGCCAAGTCCCCCCTCTCCTGACAGAGGGGCTGCAGGGGAAAATAACTCTTTTGGGGGCTCTGAGGGGAGGGCCGGGGACACTGACTGTGAGTGGGGCTGCCAATGAGAGATCAGCGAGGCGGGAACGAGCTCACACCTCAGAAACAAAGGACCTGAGAGCCCCGCGCCTGCCCAGCTGCCGGCAGTCACGAGGCGGCGTGCCCAGGCCCTGCAGCAGTGGGCCCCACCGGGCCAGAGGGCCAACCCTAGCTCGTCCTCCCTCGGCTCTTTCTGGAGGGGTCAGGGGTGGGGGGGGCCCTGCACACCCCGAACTGCCTTTCCAAGGCCGCTTCAACCTGGCACAGACACCTAACCACGCAGGAGAGCAAGGCCGTCTGCCCAGCAGCCTGACTGCCAGAAAACACGGGCTGCCAACAAGAGCCCTTCCTCAGCCAGCCTGGCCCCCGCCAGCTGCTCTGTGCTCCATGCCGCCGGCTGCACTGCCCCCGAGGCTGGCCTGGCCTCCGCCTGTCCCCCCGCAGTGCTCTGCTGTCAGCGCCTCTGCCTGTGCACAGAGATGGAGGGAGGGAAATGCATCTGTGGGTCAGACCCAGGCTCTGCCGCTTCTGGCTGAACAACCCTGGGTGAGTTACTTCAGTCCTCAGGGCCCGAGTCTCTTCATCTACCTAACAGGGTAACAGCACAGCAAAGCCGACCTCGTGAGGCCACTCCCCCGAGCGTAATGGGGTAACTGACGCAAGGGGCTCCAGAGCCTGTGGGGCGCCCCAGGGCCGTTACCAGACAGCGCTCCAGCGACCATGAGAGACGCCAGTCCCAGCAGGCAGGGGGTCCGGCCAAGGGCATGCAGATGTCCCAGCAAATGGCACCCACACTCTGGGTCTGCGCTGCCCTCCCCACCTGGGGGCTGGAGCCGCAAAGAGGAGGGCACAGGGCATCCAGCTGGTGGGCATCCTGCCCAAGAGTCCCCTGCCCTGGGCCCATGAGCCTGTACACCTCCCACAGAGGGCCAGTCCATGACCCCAAAAGGGTAGTGGCTGGGGAAAGGTGACCGACAGGACACCAAGGTTGGGGGGGAGACCAGAGCTCTCGTCCTGCTGCCTGCAGGGGACACTGGAGGACGTGTCCCATGGGGGGGCTGCCAAGGGCCAGTCCAGAGGACCTCCAGGTCCCACCTGTCACCAAAGCACCCTCAGCTCCACACGCAGGAGGCTACAGGATATTTATGAGGGAATGTCTAGAAAGACCAAATGGCACAGGACCAAGCCCCACCCTCAAGGGGACCCAGGAGGACATCACAAACCAAGTCCTGGTGGTCCCAGTGCTGAGGGTGGCGGCGAGAGGAGGGCTGCCTGGAGACAGGAGCAGAGCCGCGGGGACCACAGACGCCACCTCCAGGGAAACCGCAGCAGCTCTCAGAAGTCACAGATCAGTGGGAGACCTCCCAAGACAGCCTCGCCACGAGCCCGGGAGAGCCCATGGCAGCCGTGCTGTCACCCATCATCCCGGCCTGTGTCCCACTCCTCACAGCCAGCGCCCAAGCCCAGGAGGCCTCGAGTGCAGATGGGGAAACCGAGGCCAGGAGATGACCTAAGCTTGGTCCAAGGCCATCCGGGTTCCACGTCCAGGACTGGAACCTGGCTTCCTGGGCCTCCGCTGCTCACTACCAGCACCTGCCCACTCCATGGTCCAACCAGGGCACGTGATCAGAAGGCGTGAACGGTCACACGCACACGCATACACACACAGACACACACGGCTAAGACATACTGAACTGTAATGGTTAAAAACATTCATCCTGGGCATGGTGACTCACACCTGTAATCCCAGCTAAGTAGGAGGGTGAGGTAGGAGGATTGTGTGAGGCCAGGAGTTCAAAACCAGTCTGGGCAACACAGACCCCGTCTCTATAAATTACCCTGCAGCTACAGGTGCGAACCTGTAGTCCCAGGTGTTTGGGAAGATTATTTGAGCCCAGGAGATGGAGCTACAATGGGCTATGATCATATCACTATACTTTAGCCTGGGTGACACAACTCTGTCACTAAAAAAATAAAAACAATGTCTAGAAAGTCTTCGTCCATCATGCTTTCAGGAGGTAGAGACGCATTCCCTTTCCCGAGCACAGGCCAGACTGTGTAACTCATTTCTGATGAACAGAGTATAGCGGAAGCGGCGGTCTGCAGCTGCCAAGGCGATATCGCCAGACACTAGCTCTCTCCTGGCCCTCCTGGGTCACTCCAGTGGAGCGGGGGCAGCCGCCATGTCATGAGGATGCTCAAGCAGGTCATGGAGAAACCTGCATTTCAAGGAACCAAGGCCTCCAGCCAACAGCCATGTGAGAAGCCACCTTGGCAATGAATCCTCCAGCCCCAGGCTGGCCTTCTGATGAGACTGCAGCCCCAGCCAACATGGTCATCACAGACCCTGAGCCAGAACTACCCAGCTAAGCCACCCTCCAATTCCTGGCCCACAGAAACAGAGATAACAAAGATTTTGTTAAGCCACTGAGTTGCAGCGAGTGGGTTACACAATTCTAGATAACTGATACAGTGAGCGTCTCCACACCCTCTCCTCATCAAGGATGTCCCTTCAATCCATCAGAAAGCCAAGAAGCACAACTATCTGCACACATATACTCTGCACCTTCACCCAGAGTCTCCAAAACATGAGCCTGCAATGCCAGAGGCCATCAGCAACCCCCCTTCCCATACTCCTCAGAGAGCCAGCCACTCTACACCTTGGGCATCCTGTGAGAAAGGTGTGACCGGGCCCATTTTCCCAGATGGGCACAGGCAGGCTCAGATCCCAGAGCCAGAACAGAGCAGGGCTGAGATGACCTCAGCACACTGCCCGCGTGACCAGCCAGCCAGGGCCCAGCTCCAGACCCGCTCCGGGGCTGCGGGAAGGGTGGATCTCCACTGCGGGTTGGGCTGCTGTGTGGTCCACACCACATGCTGCCATAGAAGAAGGGGGACATGGGACGATGTACGGTCGTTTCACCTCCAGGTGACACGCTCGGGAGGTCTGGGAGCAGATGCCAATTCTCTGTCCCCTGGCCTTCAGGACAGGCTGGCTGGTCACCCAGGCAGATGTGCTGTGACCACCAGCCATGGGCACGGGTTGGGTGGCTGGACGAGGCTGTTTGTGCTGCTATAAAGAAATACCTGGGGCTACATAATTCATAAAGAAAAGAGGCTTATTCTGGCTCCTGGCTCTATGGGGTGTACTGGAAAGGCAGTGCTGGCATCTGCCTCTGGGAAGACCTCGGGAAGCTTCCCATCATGGCGAGAGGCGAGGGGAGCCGGCACGTCCGGCGGCGTAAGACGGAGCAAGAGTGGGAGGTCCCAGGCTTTTAAACACCCAGATCTTGAGAGAGCTCACTGAGGCTTTTCAACACCCAGATCTGGTGAGGCTCATGCAAAGAAATGTTATGTCTCCTGGACCATCAGAGTTCGATGGCAAAGGTGATGGAGCTAACCCCTTCATGAGATCCAACCCCATGATCCAATCCCTGCCACCAGGCCCCCCCTCCAACACTGGAGGTCCCATTTCCATGAGACACATCCTAACACTATCAGTGGCACAGAGGAGAGGCCAGGGCATGAATCCCAGGCTGGACCCTAAATGGCACACACACCTTGAGGTTACTGGCAGTGTATTCAGATGGCAGGAAGAGGAGCTGTGTTCTTCCCGTTCATCATTTTTCTCTCTCTGTATGTTCTATTTCTTCTGCAGTGAACCAGGGTTTTAAAAAGGGGCTGTTTGGATTCAAAGGGATGGTGGCTCGACGCACGAAGTCGGCACCGCCAGCGAAACCACGGGGCTATCCAGCCCGAGGGCAGGAGTGGAGGGAACCGGGGTGTCCACGGGGCTATCCAGCCCCAGGGCAGGAGTGGAGGGAACCGGGGTGTCCCCGAGGGAGTCTGCACCTGAGCCCTCACCCACAGCTCCTAGCCCTTCCCTGGTGACCAGGGAGGCCCCCTGTGGGCTCCCTCCATGCCGAGGTCTGAGGCTACCTCAGTGGCACTATCACCAGGCTGCTGGCATCCTGACAGCAACCTCCCTACCCCAGCCCCTGACAAAGCCGAATACCTGCTCCCCGGGCCCCGCAGGCTTGCTCCAGCCCCAGGTACGGTCTCCCTGGGTCCCTGGGGGTCCCCTGCAGGCAGCATCCCTGCCCGGTGTCAGCTGCAGGCTCCCGAGGAGCTGGGAGCATGGGAAGCAGCTCTGCTGATGTCAGGTCACTTAAAATAGAATTCCAAATGAGCGGCTTCATTAGAGGAATCTAAAATTAGCGCTGCTACTCAGTATGTGTGCACTGGGCGGGCGGGGCAGGGGCTGCGCTGGCGGGAGGCCGCTCCCTCGAGGCCAGGACCGGAGGCCAAGCATTTGGGAACCCAGAGATCCTTGGAGAGGCCCCCTTGGGCCTGCTGTGAATGGACACGGCCTACAGGGCCCACCTGCCTCCAGCCCCTCTGTCACCGGCCTGGTGGGGTCACTGGTGGGGCCTGCTGCCCCCCAGGCCTCAGCACAAAGCCCCCAGCCCTCTCCAGGGAGGTAGATTCGGGCCTCCCCCCACACAGGTGTTCTCTGGCTGAGACCAGGGCAGGTGCCGAGGTGTCCGTGGGGGACCCAGGGGCAGCCAGGCAGAGGGGAGAGGGAGGCCCTGGGAGAGCACACCACCTGCTGCCCTCATTAGAAAGGTATTTATTAACTTCTGCGCTCCTGGACATTGACTGAATTCTTGTCTACATTATCAGCTCATGTAAATTCATTATCCTAACAGCTGGGAATAAGCTCCACTGTGTGAAGGCCTGTGATGGATGAGTACCGGGGGGCTGGGGGCTGTCTCCACACCGTACAAGCGCTCTTGACATGTGCAGCTCAGCAGGCGAAAACGAGCCAGGGGTCTAGGTGGATCGTATCTGCGAGGCCCCCACCCACGCCCAACCGCTTATTCACATCACATGCTACTCTGGACAGACCCCTTCGGGCCACTGTCAGCTGCCACCTTTGCTCCCCCCGCCCCCCAGGAAAAAAAAGCCGCCACATCCATACCCCTAACGGTCCCTCGGCCCTGGACACCCTTAAACCGAGGATCCAGGGGACAGACCCCTTTTCACGTGACCCTCAACTGTCTGCTCCCTGAACCCTTCCAGAAAGAACCCACCTGGTCTACACAGTCTGTCTGGCAGAGCTGAGAACCAGAGGCTTCTGCCAGAAGCCAGAGGGCAGGAAACAGAGAATGAGGCAGGCAGCCATAGCACCCCAAAACCCTCAGCCCCACAATTCACCGACAGGGAGGGTCTGGGGAAGCAAAGACCACCACCCTTGGGGCGAGTTCCCCTGCCCTCCTCGCCCCTGTAACAAAGCATCGCTTTAATCAATACTTTTTCTCCTATTCTCTGCCTAGCTTTCTAATACGGTCAGAAGCAGCACAATGCTATTAAAAAAAAAAAAGGCAAGAAAAAAAGGAAGCAAAGTCCCAGTGGCGAGGGGCATGGCTGGCTGGCCCTGGGAGCCTGGCTTGTTCTTGGTTCTTCAGAACAGACCCCAAACGGGCTTGCCTGCTGTCCAAACGCTCGACAGCAGGATTTCAAAGAGGGAGGAGGCCTCTCTACTCCATTAAAGATGGTGTCCCAACCCTCGCTCCCCCTCCCCGCGAGGGTGGAGGGCTTATTAATCAGCGTGCCAGCCGCCCTCCCGGCCTCCCGCGGATCCTATAATTACTGCTTCCTTTCATCCCTGCTCTTCCCCGGCACCAGACCTCAGGCCTGCTCCCTCCGTGCTCTGTAATTACAAGCTAATAGCTGAGATGAATTTTCTGCTGGGTCCCGGTTCAAGCACCAATCCGCCCCTTCCCCCTGACAGCCCCCCGTGGGGTAATTACACCCCGTGGGGCTGCGCCCAGCAGGGCTTCACTTTCAGGGCCCGAATGCACAATCTGGACCTGGATTCTCTAATCACCCCTCTTGGTAATTTTTCATTACCGCAGAAAGAAATGTTTGTGAACAAATAAAGGGCATCCCCCAGCTCAGAGACCGGTGCCCGCCCCCGTGATCCCCACTCCCACAAAAGGGCAAAGCTTCCGTGGCCCTAAGGAGGACGGGTCACCCTGCTACAGACCCTGGCGGCTGAGGCTGCCTGGGCACCACGTGATCCCGGGAGCCTGGGCGGCTTCATAATCAATTCATTATCATATCTGCCCTCCACGTGTTCCGAGCGCACTCACACAAAGCAATTTTTCTCGGGGGTGGAGGCCGGGAGACCCCAGGGGGAGGTCTTCTTGCTCCAGATGTATGGGGGTAAGCCTGCTTCTGCCTTAATTTTTTTTTCCAACTGAGAACACCTCCTCCAGGCTGCCCTGAGTCCTCACACTGGACTTGCTTCCCAAGTTCTATGCCCCAAAAACAGGCCAGGGCCATCACTCATGGCTATGGCGAGGGGCAGCCCTCACAGGTGGCCTGGATCCTGACTCGGAACTAGAAGGGCCAGGAAAACACAGGCAGGTGGGCGGGGTCAGCCTGCGCAGCCTCCGGAGCCCCTGCCCCAGGAGAAAAATGAGTAACGCAGTGCCCGGCCCACACAGACCAGCGCCTCAGCCACGCTCACCGAGCCATGGCAGGAACCCCCAGACACTGCCCGCCAGGGACCCAGTAAACCATGCAGAGCCACCCGCAATGAGCCAGCTCCCAAGCAATGCCTAGGGCCTCCAGCAGCCACCCTGAACCCCATGTTCTGCCTGAGCCCCACCACACCCTTAAAGCTGCAGTCCTGCCCACCGCCATGCTGGGAACACAAGGTGGGTCACATTCTGCAGAAAAACACGGGATGCAGAGCTCTCAGAAGGCCCTCACACAAGGGCACTGGACAGTGCAAGGGACCAAGTAAAACCCGGGGGTGTCCCCAGTGGGGCCGGGTCACCTGCAGGAGCTTCCCAGGTTGGGTGCAGCACTGCAGTTCCTCGGATAGCGAGGGGCTCTGCGTGACGGCGCCGGACACTGGGGTTGCATCCTGGGGCTAGCGCACAGCGGCCTCCTAGGAGTCAACAGTCCCACGACAGGTTCACGGCCATAGACGCATCCCGGAGGTTCCCGGATGGGGGCGAGGGACGGGAAGTCAGGCAACAGATGGTGGCAACATTTGACGCGATTATCCTAAGCGGCTGCTGCGTGTGCGGAGAAGCAGGCCGGGCAGATGAAGGGCTGGAGAGGAGGGCGGCGGGAAGGGTGGGACTGGCAGATGCGGGCGGCAGCCTGGCCTCGGTGGGGAGGTGGCCTCCTAACGGGCACGACAGACCAAGGGGAGGGCGGGGCCCTGGGTCAAGGCTGGAGTCCGTGTCCAGAGCTGGGACTCTGGGGTATCAGAGGGTGACTTTTACAGGGTGCCGGTTACCTGTGCCCTTACTGTGTGTGTAAGCAGACCCCAGAAACCAACCCTGCACAAACAGCAAAGTGACATCGGCTGCGGGGGCCACATGGCTCAGCTAAGACGGAGCCGGGGACTCACCCACGCTGGCCGGTTCCCAGCCCCTCTTGTCACTCTGTGCTGTCAGAGGTCCCTGGAGTCCCCTGTTGCATTCTCCCCACAGGCTGCTTCTCGGAGGCAGGGGTCCTGGCGGTGCCCAGGCCCAGAAGCCACCCTCCACCCAATTATTCCGCACAGCGGGATGCTCACTCCCCGTCTACATGGGGTTAACAGAGGCTGGAGATTCACACCCTCAGCCCAGACATGACTGGAGCCAGAAAGAGACCCAGCTGTCCCGGCCACGGTTCCGGGTGCTTCCCTTTAATGTGAGAAGAGACTGCAAATGGCTGGCGTCACTGGGGGTCCCCTCCCTGCAGCAGCTCTCACCCTGTGGTGCCCGTTTGGGTGCCCACCCGTGTGCTGTGCTCGTTTTACAGATGGGTGGGGCTGGGGGCCTGGGCCAGCAGGAGGAAGGGGGCTGGAGCTGGAGGCGCACGGGTCAAGGCCACGTGTCCTCATCGCGTGTGCTTCAGGTGGACAGAGCCAGAGGGAGGAGGATGCAGACACTTGCTCATGAGGACCCATGGAACCAAGGACCCTCTCCTGCTCCCCAGTGTGGAGGAGGCTGAGTGTTTAACAAGCTCCCTCAGGTAAGTGGGAGGGACAGAGGACCCAGGAACGCCTCCTACAAGTGCCTGTCCTGCCTGTAAACCGAGTGAATGTCGACAACACCTGACTATGGGTCACCTGGGGCAGCGAGGACACTCCCCCTGCCCAGGGCCCTTCGTGTCCAGGGACCCGGCTGGGCTGTGCAGGGGCCAGGGTAGACAAGGCGGGGGCAGGAATTGCCACACGGCCTTGGAAGAAGGGCCCAGGGTCTCCAGCTCCAGAGGCGGGGAGATGGCCAGGACTAGAAAAGGTCCCTTCCCTCCAGCAGGGGGGATGCCCACACCAGCGGAAATGGGTGCCTTTAAGTCAGCGGGATTCTCACATCCCACTCAGCAAGCCTGAACTTCCACTGAGAGCTGTGGAGCTTGAGGGAACACACTATGGGGGCTGAGCTAAAATGGCTTGGTCCTGAGCTGGAAAACCTGAGGAGGCTGTGGTGGTCCCAGGCTGACTCACGCCCAACAGCTCCACGCGGACTTGCAGGGCACTGCATGACCCCAGCCTCAGTTCCCCCGTCAGTACCATGGAGAGAGGGTGGAAATGATCAGACTAGAGGGTCAGCAAACAGTGGCTCACGCCTGTAATCCCAGCGCTTTGGGAGGCCGAGGTAGGGTATCGCTTGAGCCCACGAGGCTGAGGCTGCCGTGAGTTGTGATTTCACCACTGCGCTCAGCCTGGGTGAAGAGCAAGACCCTGTCTCAAAAGCAAGCAAACAAAAAAAAGAGTGGACAAGGGGCAAGCCTTTTACCCTTCAACCTGTTCTTATCTGACCTGAAGTCAGGCTATGTCGTTTAAATGAGAATCAATGGACCACATTCTAAAATAGGTTTCAAGTCAACATGAAGGTATCCAGTTTCTCTTGAAAAATCAAAGCTAGAAAAATCCCAATCTCACGAGTGGCACTTGTCCCTTAGTTTGTCCCTAAGTCTCCAGGTTGCCAGAGTTGCCCACCCCCCCCCCCCACCCCGCCGACTCCCTATGGCCTCAGGCCGGCCAGCTTCCTTAACACCAGCCTGGTCTCCCCAGTTCTGAAACCACACCCAGGTCTGAGCAACTAACAGCCCTGCTGGAGCTCCAGCAGCGACCCTCAGCGCAGGGACACGCAGCTCAGATGTCGTTAACACGTTAACTCCATCAGGGTGTAACCTTTCCCATGCCCAGCTTCGGAGGACACCTATGAAGGCCACAATTCTGGTGTGTGTCAATCCCAAGGTGAGTCCCGCCTATGAATCTAAGTCAGCTCACCAAGCCAGGGCTTGTCCAAGTCATAAGCAGTCACATCTGCTTTTGCAAAAAGGTCCATTCTCATGAGGGTTCAAAGTGGCAGATCAGACCCTTTCCCCAGGAAAACACAGAGACGGCATGTTACGTAGTTCACCAAGTTCACAGAGCCTACCTGTAAACCCCAGGGAGTACACGTGTCAAGACGGATAGCACCTGCAAACCCAGTCCACAAACTCCTACAGCACAGGATTTCCCAAATAGCAACCCATGAGCATTAACACCCTCTCCCCCAATATGACCCACCCAGGCAGAGGAAATACAGGATGAAAAAGAAAGGGCCCAGAACGCTCCAAGTTCTAATGGTGTTTCCTCATCCAGACTCATCTCCCATCTGCAAAGCCCCACATGCTGTGCCCCAACAACACTAAATGCCTCACCGGAAAAAAACAAGGACCCCACAGCCAAGATGGGGCTTTGAAATAGGGTCGTCGGGGAAAAGCTCCCAGAACGGTCACGTGCCAGGAGTCCTGGACTCCCTCGTCCAACCCAGCCACCAAACAGGGCAAACTGGTCACCAACATCCCGTCAACTGCCGAACGGCTGACTGCTTACATCTAAATGATTCTGTAATTCCCAACATGCCCACGTACACACCCCTCCAGAATCCCAGTGAGGAATCTGTAAGTTTCCCAGCGAAGTCCAGACCCGGCTGTTGGGAGCCGGCAGTCTCTGCCCACTATGACTGGTAACAAAGCTCTCCCGGAGTGCACCAGGACAAGAAGTCCAGGCTATGTCTCCTGTCTTGCAGACTGTGGGAGCATGGGGGGTGGGGGGCGGGGAGGGAGAATGAGCCCGAGTTAGGCAGGTAAGCAGAAGTGGGCAGGAGCGCCCTCCCCACCCCTCTTCTTCAAGGGTTAATCTGGCAAAACAAACACAACAGCCTCTCCAGTGGGCAAAGACACAGAGGCCACGAAATCCCACAGTCCACGCTGCCGGCCACGGCTGGAGAAACTCCAGCTCCAGCATCCCAGCAGACGCAGTCCTGCCATTAGTGGATTCAGAGTCACTCCGCAGGATCCTACCAGTTGCCACCTGGAAGCCAGCTGCTTGGCTGAATGTCCTCCCTGTGCCCAGGGGACAGGCTCCAGGGGTCCAGCATCCCTGCTAAGGATGGATTAACTGCCTTAGTCCTACAAAGTCTTAGAAGACATACATTTAGGTGGAAACAGCTAGTTGTGAAACGTTAAGACGACGTGTTCAAAAAAGCCAGGACACAGGCTTGATTTAGAACAGACACGATCTCAGCACACACCTCCACTCCCCCGCAAACTCAGGCACAGAGCAGGCCAGAAACCCTTCTCAAGAGGGTTCCCCAACAGCACAGAGACCCGGGGCTGAGACCATCTAAAGGGGTTCCCCAACAGCTCAGAGACCCAGGGCCAAGCAGTGCGCCGGCCCAGGCATTCCACAAGGGCCATTCCGAAACCGTATTCTTATCTTTTCTTATCTGTTGTTACGGGGTGACCAACCACACTCTCCTGACGGGCGGCAGAGACACGAGGATCCGCAGCCTCTGGGAGGCGGAAGTCTCTCCAATGCGCCCATCTGGCTAAGAATTTTTGCTTTAACCGCATTCCACTTTGTGTCTTCAACACCCAGTATAGCATCGGCTGTCTAGTGGATCCTCATGTATTTAAGTGAATGGAAAAAATACCACATGTCAAATGCAAAAACATTACAAAAATACACTCAAAGAAAAATGTACACTGGGAATTCAGTTGGAAGAATCCACTCACATCCTGAGACTGGGTGAGGCAACTCAGTTTAATTTTGTTTTTCTTCTGCTGAGACAGGAGTCTTGCTCTGTCACCCAGGCTGGGGTGCCGTGGTGTGATCACAGCTCATGGCAGCCTCGACACCAGGGACTCAAGCGGTCCTCCCTGCTCAGCTTCCTGAGTAGCTGGGACCACAGGCCGTCCCACCCTGCCCAGCTAGTTTGTTTTTAAAATTTTTTTGTAGAGAGAGGGTTACGAACTGCAGAGCTCAAGCGACCCACCTGCCTCAGCCTCCCAGAGTGCTGGGATGACAGGCTTCAGCTGCCAACAGGCTCTTCTGAATCAGCCTGTGACCCCAGGCTCTAAGGCAGACAGGGCGGGAGTTGGCCTGACGCTGAATCTGACTGCATGGGTTTCTGCTCCTCTACCAATTACCAGCTGTGTGACTTCAGGCAGGATATGGATCCCCAGGGCCCCTTTCTTCCCCGGTTGATGGCTAAATGGGGATAATCCCTACCTAGCAAGCCAGTGCCTCCCTGGGGAGGAGCAGAGCACTGGAGTGGGAACATCCCCGTACCGTGCCTGGAGCACAGCCCACCCTGTGACCCTCACAGGCCAGGGCAGTCTCAGCACCTCTGGATGCGGGAATACAGTCTTTCCCATCTGGTTACTAAATCCCAGAGACAACCCCATAAGTGGGATCAAGACCTGGCCAGTGCGCCATCTGGCCACAGACAACACCACGGAAAGGCGCCTGCCGTCCCTTCAGGCCCCCATGGGGCTGCGGGGTGTCACTTGGCATCCCCGGGCTCTGCTTCCCACCTCAGAAGAGAAAAGACTCCGGGTTAGCACAGAAGAGGCCCCTGAGGCTGTGTCCCCACCCTCCTCCCCACTCGTGAGCTGGCCTGTGCTCAGCTTGACACATAGATTTTCCTTCGGGACAGCTTAACCTGTCCACCATCAATACTGCTCGACCAAAAGCCGGGCAATCAATACTGTTCATTGCTGCCTGCAGTCACAGACCTGCCATCCAAGGCAGGAAGGGCAGGGCTGGGGTAGGGACAGTTTGTTAAAGCACCTCCCACTACCTGGGCCCAGACTCCGAACCACGAAGGAGGCAGTGGTGTGCGTGTGAGCCCGAGGGGGCGCCGAGGCTCCACAGCAGAACCTCTGGCTGCTGACCCAGCAGAGGGCTCGGCAGGGGCTGCTTTAGTGCCTGGAGCCTCAGGGCAGAACAAGCAACTCCAAGCTTGGCGGGAAAAGGGGCTACAGCCCCTCTCCCACCCCCAACACTGCAAGGGAGTGAGCTGAGGGAAAGGGAACAGAACCTGGAGTCTTATTAATGAAAGCTAAGCTGGATGCAGCGGCTCACGCCTGTAGCTCCAGTGCTTTGGGAGACTGAGACAGAAGGATCACTGAAGATCAGGAGTTTGAGACCACCCTGAGCAACACAGTGAGACCCTGTCTCCACAAAGAAAAATTTAAAAAGCCAGGTGCGGTGGCGCACACCAGTGGTCCCAACTTCTCAGGGGGCTGCGGCAGGAGGCTCACTGGAGCCCAGGAGTTTGAGGCTATAGGGAGCTGTGATCGTACCACTGCATTCCAGCCTGGGCAACAGAGCAAGCCCCTGTCTGTAATTAAAACAACAACAGGAGTAGCCCAAAGGCTTGCGGAGCCTGCGTCAGGGCTGTACTGAGCACTGGGTAAAAAAGCCTTTAACCAACAGCCTCAGGACGCAGGTGACCTCATCGTTCCCATTCTACAGATTAGAAGACTGAGGCCCAGAACACAAGTGCCCAGGCGACGCAGGAAGCGGATATGAACTCTCAGATGTGCCGACACTGGCCAGGGAATCACCCCGCACTCCAGGCCTTCTCAGCCCTCACCCGCATCTGTCATTTACCATCAGGGGCGTGGGGCGGCCATTACAGCATCTCATCCTCACCCTCAACTTACAGTTGAGAACACTGGGGTGGGGGTGGGGCTCTGATGATCAACATGGGAGGGTCTATGTCACCATTAACATGCACCACCACCCCTCCACCGCCCATCCAGCATCCCAAAGCCACAGTAACACATCTCCTCAGACCTCCAGCTAGAAGGACCGGTTCAGGATAGGAAATCTACCCATGTCAACGGGAGTCTGCATTTGAAAGCCCCTCCGGAAGGGCTCAAAGCACACCTGGGCCAGGCACGAACCACCATCAGGATTCTGCCTGGGGCGAACACAAGGCCCAGAGATGTCCAGTGCCCGTCTGGGTGAGAGGTGCCCGGTCTTGTGTGCAAGGTGGGGCAGGGGGGAGATGTCCACTCTCAGTCACTAGAGTGCTCCATCCAATTCCAGGGCAAGCAAGGCGGTCTCTGGCTTCCCAGGTGGGAAGTCTCCTTAAACAGCATCAGCCCATCTTGCTTAGGGGAAGGAATTCCTCCCCACATTGACTCCCCCCAGGAGAAGGCCCTTCGGGAGTAGGGAGGTCAAGCATTGAAAGGCTCCCACCCTGGCTGGGCACAGTGGCTCACACCTGTAATCCCAGTACTTTGGGAGACCAAGGTGGGTGATTTCAGGTCAGCAGTTTCAGACCAGCTTGGCCAAAGCGATGAAACCCTGTCTCTACTAAAAATACAAAAAAATTAGCCGGGCATAGTGGCAAGAGCCTGTAATCCTAGCTACTCGGGGAGGCTGAGGCTGGAGAATCTCTTCAACCTGTGAGGCGGAGGTTGCAATGAGCCGAGATTGCGCCATTGCACTCCAGCCTGGGCAGCTGAGCAAGACTCCGTTCCAAAAAAACAAAAACAAAAACAAACCAACCAACCTCCCGCCCTGGCCCCCAGGTGACTAGGAAGCTACTGTGGAAGAAAGCGAAGCCAGGGTCTCAGCTTGCGCTGCACGCCCAGGCCTCATCCCGAGAGGTGGGCTGAACTGCCTGGAGGAACAGCCTGGGCACTGCTGCTTTTAAAGCTCCCCGGGTGATTCAAAAGTACAGCCAGGAGAGACCACTGCGCTAGAGGCTCCTCACTTCCTCCACCTGCCTCCCTAGAAACCCCCAAGTCACACGGACCCACAAAAGCCTCAAGCGCAGTCCCTTCTTTCCACAGATGCGCTGCAGGTGCGGGTGAAGCCAGAGGCTGCTCTGGCGCCAGCCTGCCCTCATCTGCAGCTTCTTCCTCCAGGCCTGGACTGGGCCCCAGCCTCCCGGGGTGGCTCTCACTTCCCCTCTGAACTTGCTTCCAGACATGGGGGTGGGCGTGCGGGTATCGGGTCAGGAGGAGCAGGTGGGCTTTGGAGCAGACTGGAGAATCCCAGGCTGCTGGGACAGCCCATGCAAGGACAGGGACGTGGCCAAACTCCGGAGTGTCAAGAGCGGCATGTGGTTTCGTCTGGCTGGAGCCAAGGGCGTGAGAGAAGAGGCTGGTGGGGGATCAGGGCTGCAGAAGCAAGATTAAAAGGCCCCCGAGTGTGCGTTTGGCAGGCGTGCAAAGGGCTGCTTTTGGCCACGCTCCTGTTTCATCTGTCTGTACACCTCCCAGCAGCAAGCACACGGCTGGGTTCAGAGGAGGAGCTCAATAAATTCTCACTGACAGGGACACTCAGAAACGTCACCTCCCAGGCTGTGGCCTCAGCCGGGGGAGAAAGGCCAGTGTGCGGAAGTGAAGCCAGCAGCACGGCGTCCCACACAGCACCGAGATCTGAGGCTCTGGGGGGGGCGGTGGGGGGGGAATTAAAGCCAGCCGGCCAGGCCTCAGCACAGTCACCAAACTGAAATGTCATCTGGAACATGCATCTCTGCAGGTTAAAATAACAGCTCTCCCGGCACACCAGGAAAGGGAGGGAAGTCCTGTGGTTTCAGAGGACCCTGCTGTTAGCCACAAGAGGCAATTCACATGCTACCCAGAGACGATTCCCATCCAAGCCCAGCCTGATCCTGGGGTTCGATCCTCAGACTTCAAGTAACCCAGGCTGGGAATTCCAAGGCTTCAGACAGGGCCAGGAAAAACCGGCCCTGCTAGCCGGCTCCACAAGCCCCTGCGAGTTCCTGGGGGCAGGGAAAAGGTAGCAGCCAGGCTTCTGGCTTACCAGCACTCTCCCAGAAAAGTGGGAGGTACCAGCTCCTGATGGTATCTGCCCCAGGGGCGCTCAAGGGGAGTTTAGGACTCCAGGGCTGGTGGGGGTGGTCTCCAGCTTGGAGGTGCAGGACCCTGGTCTGCCACAGAGTGGCGCTGTGCAGACTTGGCGCCTCCTCGGGCCAGAGATGCTGAGCCCACAGGCAGGCCTGGCTTCTGCTCTAAAACCACAAGGTACTGAGATCTGCAGCCCCTGAACTTCCCCCAGAGACAGGGAAGTGACTGCTGGAGGGGAGGGCTCATGGGGCCTCCGGAGGAGGCTTCCTACTGTGAGAGCCGTGCCACTCCTGGCCCCAAGCCTCAGTTTGCCCCCAGTCTGTATTAGGATCACCTGGAGAGCTCTGAAAACCACCCCCCAGGATCGGGTTCAAGAACCCAGAGGCGGTAGCTTAATTGGGCTTGGGAAGGCTGCGGCAGCAACAGTGTGAAGACACCTAGTTTGGAGATCCACAAGCCTCTTTGAACTCGGACACTCCAGGGTCCTAAAAACTGCCCCAAACAGCTCAGGGCCTGCTCCCAGTGGACACCTTGCCGCCTTCCTCGTCTGGAGCGCAGCCTCACTGTGCCTAGAACCAGGACCTCCCCAGCTCCCTTCCCAAGGCGGGGCTGACCCCAGGCCACCTGGCTGACTCTCCCCAGCTCTGGCGCGGCACCGCCCCCAAGGCTCCAGGAAAGAAAACCTGGAGCGTCAAAACTGTGGCTCGCTCCAGGTCCCCCGCTTCCCCTACTGGCTTTGGTGTCTTCTGCCAGAGTGACAAAAGCCATCCTTGCACCCGGCCCAAGGGAGATCAGGAATGCTGCCAACACGAAGCTCTCGGAAAGTCTCTTAGGAAGCACAGAGGGCGCTGCCCTCGCAGGCCAGGGCCTCTTCCAGTCTCCCTATTACCTGGGCGGGGCGGCTCCCTGCACAGCCGGCGGCCGAGATGACACACGCCGCTGCCGGAGCCTGCGCCCTGGGCCCTCACCTGTGGCGTGGCGGCTGAGTCAGGCGCAGCCTGAGCCTCAGGTTCTGCCGTCCCTGCTGGCGGAGGCGGCCGTAAACACAGGGCGAGTAAGGCTGAGGTGACTCGAACAGAAGCAGCACCGAGGCCGGCCGGGGAAGGCTGCTCACCTGGGCCCCGCCACCCTTGGACCCCTGCTGGGGAGTGGGCGCGCGGAATCCCGGGGAGTGGACAAGGCGGCCGACCAGGGGACACATTTCAAAGCGCCCCACCAAGACCTTCTCTCTGCCCCTTTGTATCCCACCCCCCCACCCTCCCCACCCCCGCCTCCTGGAAATCGGCTTAGGCGGGGACGCTCCCACCCGGAGCGCGGCTGGGCCTTTTGTTCAGGCGCCATTGACAAAAGGAGCCCTCTTTCCATTTGGTGGTCCCGCTTTTTGTTTCCAAACCCCAACCTGTGTGGGCCCCTACCCCTCAGGCCCCAGATAAGGCACCGCAGGGGTCAGCAAGGGTTTAGTGTATTTTAAACGCACTTTGCAGACAAAGGCTAGTTTGTTAGAGCCAAAGCGACTCAACTCCGGCTGGCATCCACCGCCCAGCTGAGAAGGTGGCAGGTGCTCCCCACCGCCAGCACGCTGCCCTCGAACTCAGAAGGGCACTGGAGCCAGACCCCCGGCCCACCACGTGGAAGTGGCGCAGCCTCCACCCCCATCCACTGGGTATCCCTTCCCCCAATCTGGGAATCCCCTCCCCAAGGCCTAAGCCTCGAGTCTCCACTACACATTTCTCAGTGGCCCCCTGGTCCCCCACCCGGTGCCGGGGAGGGGACGCGGGAAGCTGGGGGGTGGGCGGGCGCAGGGAGGGTGAGCTCCACTCCCGCTCCGCCTCCATGAAGGGAATTTAATTAGCCTGCTGGAGAGGCAGGCGGGCGGCCGAGGAGGTGTCTCTGGTGCTGCAATATAATTGAATCGGCTCCACTCGGTCGGGCCACTCGCCGCCCATCAGCGCGGCCACAGGGCCCGGGAGGGCTGGGGGCGGGGAGGCGCATCCAGGCGGAGCAGGAAGGGCCGGGGAGGGAAAAAGGCCAGCGCGGGTGGGGGGCGGCGGATGTGCAATCCTTCTCCCACCTCCCAGGCTGGGGCAGCCATCTTCTGCGGGGGGAGGGGAGGGGCAGGGAGCCGCTCCACCAGGGGAGGGGGGAGAGGGAGGAGAGAAGCAGCCGAGCCCGGGGCGTGCCCTTCCTTGGGAAGCAGGGCGTGGGGGTCACAGACCCGGGAGGCTGCGGTCCCGCCCTCCCGACCAACTCCCCCGGAATGAGGGGTCGGGGAAGGGGAGGGAAACAAGACAAAACCCCCAACCGGGGCGGCCCCAGTGGCAAACCACCCCCCGCCCGCCCTCCTGGGCCATCGCCAGCACCTGCCGCGGGGGCGCCCAGACACCCCCTTCGCTCCCTCCCGCGCTGCCGCAAAGTTTTCATTCCAGCTCTAGAGCACCCGCAGCTCTCCGAAACACCCCCACCACCCCATCCCCCCACTCTGTCAGCCCTCTAGCCCGTGCGCACTTACACCCCCCCACCCCCCGCTGAGCCCGGGGCCCCTGAGTCCCCGCCCGCAGCCAGGCCGCCCAAGCCGCGACCCGCGGGCGGGGGGAAAGGGGTGGCCTTTGGTCGCCTGCCCGCCCTCCCGACTCTTATCGCTGCTCACACTCCGGGGAAGTTGCCCCGAAGCCGTTGGCGGCCGCCCCCGCGGAACCCGCGAACTTGAGGAGAGTGCGGTGGGGGGAGGGGGAAGACCCGCGTCCCCGGCCCGGTGCGACGCGCTCACCTTTCATGCCAGGGCCCCGCAGCTCCGCTTCGGCTGACACATGCTGGAGCTACCGTCGCCCAGTGTTTGTCTAAACTGCTTATCTCACCCGGGGCTGCTCGGCGGCGGCAGCTCGGGCCCGCTGGGGAGGTGGAGCTTCCGGGGCCCCGGCCAAGAAACACCTGCTGCTGTCGCCGCCGCCGCCGCCGAGGACACACCCAAACGCAACGCCGCCCACTCCCGGGCCACTGGCTCGCTCCCGGCTCCCTGACCTCAGCCAGCGGGAGGTGTCGGGTTTCAGCCGCAAACACACAGGCGCGCGCGCGCGCACCGACGGGCGCCCGGGTCCACCCGCCCAGGCGCACGCCCCTCCCCAGCCCGGCCCGCCAGGTGAGCCGAGGACACCAGCAGGGCCGCGGAGGTGCCACCCCCACCCTCCCGGGAACCCCTGGCTGTACTGCTCGGGGGTCCCAGACACTTTCGTGGCAACGACCGGCCACTAGACTCTAAAAGTAGGGAGCACGCTCGCTACGTGAGAGGAGCCCTCACACTTCTCGCAGCCGCGTCCCGGGAGCCTAGAACAGTGCCTGGCAAAGAGCAGGCCCAATAATGGGCGGACGGATAACTCTGTGTCCTGGAGGCCTTTTGGAGAACAACTTTCTTGGCGCGTGGGGTGGGATAAGGCGACACAAAATAGGCGGAATACCCACGCCCCCCCCATGCCTGACCTTATTACCCCAACTAGAAAAGGCTGAATACTAAGAACTTGGCCTCAAAATTCCATACCCCATTCCCCCGTTTTAAGTAACTTTTGGCAAGGCCCCAATGCGGGCCGCTGCAGAGGGTGTTAGTTCTTTAAAGAACCCACGGCCCAGGGGCTGGAGAGCCCATGGAGGCGCCGCTCTGCCAGGGGGATCATTAAGTAGCTGGGGTTGCGGTCAGAGGCGAGGTCGCCCGCCTCCAGAAACTGGCACGACCCACTGCGCTTCTGGCCCCAGCGCAGCGCCTCCCCATTCCTGGCACCCCCCCACCCTACCTCACCCAGGCACTTGACTGGAATGACTCAGGGAGCGTCCTGAAATTCCTGGGCACCCACAGGCAGCGCGGAGAGGGACTGAGGGCCCCAGCCTCCCCACCCCCGGCTCCGCCCACCCGCCCCGCCCCCAACCCATCGCGGCCGGCGCGTCCCCAGGAAGCTCGGGGTTAAAGGGGCGGGCCTCAGGGGCCGGGGTCGCCAGGCCTCCCCCGCCGCCTTCTCCCGCCTGGGCTGTAAACCCCAACGGGGCTCAGGCCCCGGGGTCGCTCCCTCCTCGTCCTCTTCCAACACCCCTCTGATCTGGAGCGTCCCTACTTCTGAAACCGAAGGCAAACCGGCACCCCCAGGTCGGCCGCCCCAGCGCTGCGCTGCGGGTTTGGACTTTCGGCCCCCCGTGCCAGCCCCAAACTTGCCCCGGGACATGCCCGCGCCAGGCTTGGCAGGCGCGCACGCTGCCGTCCTCGCGGGCCCACCTCCCCCGCCTTCCTCCCTCCCGTTCCCCGCGCCAGCCCGGATTGCGACGGGAGCGAGCGCTGGGCGCCTGCCACCCCCCATCCATCTGTTCCCGATGACGCTGGCCCGCCTAGAGCATTCGGGGCCCGCGCCAGCAGGGAGCAGAACCAGCCTGTGTGCCCTCTGGGGGGCGGGGTCTGACGGGCGCCCCCAGGCCCCGCGCTCCCCGCTCCACCTCCGACCGGGCGCACGCGGGTCAGCCCCCCCGCCTTGCACAAGGCTCCGGGCCGACCACAAACGAAAAGGGAAACGGACCGGCGAGGCCGGGTCAGGCCGTTATTGGCTCCTACCTGCGGACGCCGGGCGGCCCTGGCACGGCGCGGGGAGGGGGGTGCTGCGTCCCCTCACAACCCGCCAGCTCCCCGGCGGCGCCCCTCCTTGCGGCCTCGGCCTTGGCCGGACGCTGTAATTTACGCACCACACGGTGGCTCGGCCGCGCGGCCCCGGGTAATTTATACGCGCACTGGCCGGCGGATTCACCCGGCCCCAGGCGGCCAGGCTGGGAGGGGGAGGGGCGCCTCCACCCGCCGGGAGTCACGGGCGGGGGGAGGGGAGGATAGGGAGGTGTTAGGAAGAAAAGGACGACGACTGGCCCGGAGCCTTAACAACAAAATTCACCTCCGGGACTAGTCCAGCCCCTTTCCCACCTGGATTACAGGCTGCGGGGGGAGGGGAACAGCATGCAAATGAGCCTCTCGCACCTGGCCGGGAGCTGCCTCAGGCCTAGTTCTCCAGGTAGACACCTAGGCCCCACCTCCACGTCTCTCACCGGGACACGGTGCCACCGCCTACTCCCTACTTCCTCGGAGAGACCCTTGGGCCGGGGGTGAAGGCGGGGTGAGTTTCTCCACCTGTCTGAGCAGGACCACGACAGGCAACCGCAAAAGCATGTGGAACGGCCACTCAGAGGTGTAGCGCTTGGCTACTTTTCAGAGCTGGCCAATCCCTCTGGCGTGTACATCTAGCTCCCCTGGATTACGAGATGGGTGGTCTGGTCCCCGTTTCACAGATGAAGAAGTTGAGGCCCAGAGTTGCTCTAGATCACGTGCACGCAAGCTGCGCCCACACTGCTCACACCTGGAGTCTCTCCCCTTCCCAGCCCAGTAGGCCTAGGAAGCGAGGAGCTGCCGGACACCCCCGCGGCCGCCGGGGGGCAGCAGCGAGCCGCTCTGTGAGTCCTGGCCGGGAAACGCTGGCGGCCACCAGGCGGGCTGGCACGGCGGAGATGGATGACACTCACTGTCAGTGCGCCCGGCCCCCGGAAATTAGTAATCCGGAGCATGGCCTCGGAGTTTAAGGGTGGGAATTGCTCTCCTGCAGCCGGGGCGCTCCTCGCTAACGAGGTTTGTCGCTTGACTCCTAATTTCCCGGCACTGGGGCTAAGCCTGGCCGCCCTCCATTACCCTCCAGGCTGGCTTCTCCTCCTCTCTCTTCCTAAGCCTCGCCCTACCCACAGCCCCGCAGCCCCAGATAGTGCTGGCACTTCCTGGGCACAGCTCTCCTTCCCTGGACCTCCTCCCCACCCTCCACTCCATGTGCCTGGAAGGAGCTACGTAGGTGGCAGGGCCAGGCCTGCGGAGGCATCTCCCAGAGCCAGACACGTGTTCTGGTGAAGCTGCCCGCGATGCTCCTTACCATGGACTGTCCTCTGTGCCAGGGCAACAGGATGCTGGCTGGTGCATGCTTGCTCGCCCCTGCCAAGCTAAACTGTGCCTCCAAGAGTGGGAGGCCGGCTCTCAGCCCCTCACCTGTTTCAGGTACCTGCATCAGTGACACCCAGGTACAAACTCCAACCCTACCTCCACAGCCCTGGAACCGATCACACCTGCACCATAAAAAGAGATTTAAATTTTAAAAGCTGTCTGACAGGACATGGTAGCTCACCCCTGAAATCCCAGCACTTTGGGAGGCCAAAGCAGGCATATTGCTCGAGCTCAGGAGTTTGAGACCACTTGGACAACATGGCAAAATCCTGTCCCTCTAAAAAATTAACAAAAAGAAAAATTAGCCTGGCATGGTGGTATGTGCCTGTGGTCCCAGCTACTTGGGAGACCGAGGTAGGAGGATCACTTGAGCCCAGGAGGCAGAGGTGACAGTGAGCTGAGACTGTGTCACTGCACCACACACTGGGTGACAGAGTGAGATGCTGTTCCAAAGGGGAAAAAAAAGTTTTCCGTCTCAGATGAACAGGAGCCACGTTAAACTTACTCCCTGAGCCTAGGAACTCAGAGGGGTGTCTGGAGGCATGAGGTCCAGCAGGATCGCCCAGAAATAAAGGGATGCCTTGAACCGCAGGGGTGGGTGGTTCTTCACTCAACAAACACACTAAACCCCGGGCTCTGTTTCACACTTGCTTTTCCAGAAACAAAACTGAAAATTCCAGCAAGCCTTCAGCAAGCGCCTCACAGAGGCCAAGGTTAGCCAGGCCTGGTGGTGCAAGCCTGTGATCACAGCTACTCGGGAGGCTGAGGCAGGAGGATCATTTGAGCCCAGGAGTCTGAGACTGCAGTGAGCTATGACTGTGCCACAGCACTCCAGTGCCTGACCCACAGAGACCCTCTTTTTTTTTTTAAGTGGGGGACAAGGGATGAACACCAAAGAGCAGATGCTGACAGAGGAGACAGTTCAAGGCAGCAAGGCATTTGGAAGGCAAGGGGCAGGCTGACAGCACAGACCATCACCACTGCCCGGGCATTCAACCTAGGCCACATCAGGTGCTCCGGGGTGAGGGTGCCACATGTGACTGTCACTAGGTCTTAGCACAGGGCCCAGTCTTGGTCGAGGACGAGTCCTGGACACGTGCTTTATGATTCTGCTTCCTCTAGGGCTCAGCAGAACAGCACACAGCCTAACCTGAGGTCCTTCTCCACCCTGGCCAGTTGCTCCCAACACGTAGGGACTACGTGTCACCTTCATCATGCTGCCTGGGCACCTTGTTCAGCGCCTGCATCCGCAAATAAGTATCAGGGACCTGGATGTCTGAAGCCCGGGAACTAAAGATCACCTCTGCCACTCACCAAGCACCTAACAAGAGCCAGCGCCGCTCAGCACATGTCACTGGAAGCCCTCTCAGCCCTGCAAGGCAGGCAGTGACCTCCATTACACAGCCCGAGTGGGGAGACCTGAGAAGGTTAATTGACCTGCCTCAGGCACACACATTCCACCACTAGTCTCATCCAGACGTGGCTCTTACACCTGGCAGCATTTCTCGGTAACCACCTGCCATGGTCACTCTGATTATTAAGAAAGATACACCTGCGGGGGGTGACAGGTCTCAAGCACCTTCACGTCGATGCTGTCACCTCTTGTCAGCTGTCCAGTGCCTGAAAACCATTTTGGTTGGGGGCCGGGGCAGGGGGCCGTTCGCTGCCTAGAGCTGAGTACCCTGGGATTCACCCAAGTCCCCTTCATCTACGGCCTACCCTCCCCAAGGCTACCAGCCCTGGTGCAGGGTAAGGGGAGCCTAAGTCCAAAGAGGGCACTAAATCCAGGGGGCCAGGACAGGCTGAGGGGAGGCAGAAGGCTGCCTAGCTGCCTCGTCTGCCCTCAGCCCCCCAGCCTGCTCTACGCCTGGGTGAAGGTGCTAGCCCCCGTCACTTAGATTCCACCCTTCTCTCTGTTTCCTGCCCTGCTGCTATCACTGGCCCAGAAATCCTCCCCATTCTTCAAAGCCCGGCTTACATCTTATCTCTTGCAAGAGGCTTTTCCCATCCCTGCCTCTGGAATTCATCTCTCCATGCTGCAGCCCACTCTTAGATAGCGATCACCAGTGCAGTGAGTCTTAAATCATGGGAAGCGGGGAAGGAGAATACAGATCCCCAGGCCCCTCCCCTTACTGAGCGAAGGTCTCCAAGCAGGTCCTGAGAAGCAGCATCCTCCACCAGCGGCCCTGCAGGCCAGGCCACAGCGTGTCTGCTGCAGTCCCAGGCTCCCTGCTCCCAGCGGCCATCGGGGTCTCAAGGGAAGAGGGCCTCCTGTCTCCTAGCAGGGACAGGGTCCCCAGCCCCTGGGCAGGACTGAAGATTCCACCAAGGTCTGCTGAACTGATCAAGGCTGGAGGGAGAGAGGGGAAAGCAGCTCCCGCCTCTCCCTGCCTGCCCCTCTGGGGGAGGAACCAGATTCTCCAGGGACGCTGGGGAAAGCCCCACCCTGGCAGCTCAGGTGGCCCTCAGTAGCCCAGGTCACCTCCAGGGGAACAGGAAAGGGTTAAGGCCCGGCCAACTCCCCGCTGAGGAGTTTTCCTCTTAACCCCGGGCTGCCCCACACTTCCTGCCCTCTCAGCGCCTGGTTCCAATCCGCACCCCGCACACAGCTGCACTCCTTTACAATCAGTTAACAGCTGTTTTGCATAGATTTTCAATTCTAATTGCCTCGCTTTGTGAGCGCGGCGGAGCCCTGGTGAATGGGGACGCTGCCACCGCGGCTAGAAAGCGGGCGGGAGAGGGAGTAGAAGGAAGCAGTGTGCGTTGGGGCTGCCGGCTTTTATTTTTCTAAATCAGAAAAGAATACCCCTGCCACCAGCCTCCCCCCAGCTCCTGCCTCTCCTTCTGGAGCAGGGAATTCTGAAATGGGTGCCCCCACCTCCGGAGGGGCACCCACCCTGTGACCTGGGCTCCCTGACCCCAACCCAGATACAGGTCCCAGAGGGCAGCTTCCAGCTCCAGAGCTGGCCCAGGAGCCACGGGTCCCCTCCTCCCTCCTGCCCCCTCCTCCCTCCTGCTGGCCCTGCCCCCTCCTCCCTCCTGCCCCCCTCTTTCCTCCTGCAGCTCTCCTGCCCCCCCTCCCTCCTGCCCCCCCACCCCAGGCTCTCCAGTATCCAGATATGGGAAGCTAATTGGACAATAAAGTTGAACAGCAAGGAAACGCGCTCTCTGGAGACAGCTGGCATCTATAAAAGAGAAATATTTGCATTTAAAACCTTTAAACTTTATATGGCGGGGCCAGGCTGAGGCAGTGGAAGGGGAACGGGGGTGGGGACAGTGCTCGGACCCTTGAGAGGGGCAGAGAATCCTTGGAGTTTTGCACCCTTCTGCCACCAGTGAGTCCACCCACACACATGCCCCTTGCCCTGTTACTGTCTGGGGTCAAGTTGGCCCCTGCTAACCGCAGGGCCCTGGTCAAGTGCAACCATCCAGGGGTCTGAAATCCTGGGAAGAGCTTGCGTCCACTAGGGCTGCCAAAGGCAAGCCAGGGAGATCGTAGGGCATCCGGGCTGGGTCCTGCACCCTGGTGGCGAGTCTGGCTCAGCTGTTCTCCACAACCTGCCCCTCTCTCAGGTCACCCAGAAGCTCCAGGGCCCAGTGGAGAGCAGACTCAGTGGGAAAGTGGCCCCTTCCTGGCAAGGAGACGTTCCGCCAGGAACCTCCTCCCGTGGCCGGAAGCTCTCTGCCCCGTCCCCCGCACACCCAGACGGCACGGCTGTGTGAGGGCACCTGACCAGGTTGGCATTCAGGGCCCTGCGAGTGGGCACCACTGCAGTGCCCAGATGAGGTTGTGGAGGCTCGGAGAACCCGCCCTGCCTTCCCAGGGCTCCTGCTGTCTGGGGTGGTGATGCCAGGTTTTCATTTCCTCGCATGCCTAGTTCCCATTTTTCATATTTGAGAGAAACCTGGCCAAATTCTCCTACTGTCAACATTGGTGATGTAAAGCAGGGAGAGCATGTGTTCCTGAGTGGTCTTATTTTAGCAGGCTTTTAGAAAATCGCGGCCCGCCGAGAGCCCCGTCTACCTGGCAGGCCTGCTGGAGGGTGCTGTGCCACGCAGCCTTCAAGGGCAGGGGCCGAAACTTCTGTGGTGGAGGGAGGAGGAGGGCAGGGGATGACAGTCAAGCCCAATGGACACACAATGTCAACTGGACAGAAGCCACAGCAGAAGCAGGTCCACTTCCCCGGCAGCCAGAGGGAAGCAGTGTCTCCTCCTCGCAATTTCTCTTCCCATCAGGAAAATATCTCCAGTCCAAGCCATGCGGTCTCAGCTCCTGGGCCGCCAGTGAGCCTGGCCTGGCACTTGAGGCTTCCGATCACCTACAAAGCGGCCTTCAGTGTGTCTGGCTCTCTCCCTATGGGCAGCACCCTGTCTACCACTTACCACCCGGGCCAGACGTGTTAACCCCATTCAGTGACCACCCAGAGAGCAAACGTTCAAATGTGGGTTTGCAGAGCACACACGGTGTCGGGGTGGGGTGGGGACGATGGACACGGTCAAGCTGCTGCACCAGGCACATCACCTACCATGCACCGGTTTCCTTAGCTGCTGTCCTGCAAGGAACACGCCCCCTGCCCCCATGAGGACCAGACAAGACGAGAGAGACAGCCACGTCCCGTCCCGTGCCTGGGATGCAGCTGGAGCTCAGAAGCATTCCTTTCCATTTGCCGTGCGGAAGAAGCGGAAGGGCAGCAGCGCGTACAAACAGTTTTACGAGGAAGCGCTTCCAGGCGCCAGACCAGACGGGCAGGGAGGTCGGTCACTTGAGACCACTTCTGCCCTGGGACATCAGGCCTGGAATGAGGGCAGCAGAACTCCTTTCTCCTCCCCACAGACAGGAGAGGCCTTAGAATGTCACATACACTCCAAGAATCACACCAGCATGGTGCATGAGCCCAGCCCCTCCGGCCACTGGCTGGTCACAAGGCAAGGCGAGCAGGACAGCAGGTAGGGCCTGGCCGGCCACCCAGGGCCCTGGCTTCTCTGAGTATGAAGATGCTGACAGCAGGCCTGGGCGGTGGCTCACACCTGTAATCCCAGCACTTTGGGAGGCCTAGGCGGTGGATCACCTGAGGTCAGGAGTTTGAAACCAGCCTTTGCAACATGACGAAATCCTATCTCTACTAAAAATACAAAAATTAGGCGCGCATGGTGGCACACGCCTGTAGTCCCAATTCCTCGGGAGGCTGAGGCAGCAGAATCACCTAACCTGGGAGGCGGAGGCTGCAGTGAGCAGAGATTGTGCCACTGCACTCCAGCCTGGGCAACAGAGCGAGACTCCGTCTCAAAAACAACAGCAACAATTCACCGAAAGAAAGAAAGACGCTGAAAGCACCCTGTCTGGCTTTCCCTCTGAGAGACGTAGCCTTTTTTTTGTTTGTTTTTGAGATAGAATCGCACTCTGTTGCCTAGGCTGGAGTGCAGTGGCACAATCATAGCTCGCTGCAGCCCCGACCTCCTCATCTCAAGGATCCTCCCGCGTCAGAAGCTGCATCTTTAAAGATTATCCAATCAACCCAAATGACCATCAACAGGGGAAGAGATGAACAAAATGTGTCCTGTGTGTACACTGGAATTACCCAGCCACCAAAAGGGTCCTGAAATACAGTGAGTCGTGAAACATCCCTTCCTATCCACGCCAAACCTGCACAGACGTTCCTATCAGCATTGCTCATCATAGCCAAAAACTGAAAACCTACCTGTCCATCAGATGATGGACAGATGAAGAAAACACGGTTTATCCACACAGTGGACTATTACTTGGCCATAGAAAGGACTGAGGTGCTAGTCCGCGCCACAACTGATGACCCTTGAAGACATGATGCTGACTCAAAGAGGCCAGACACGACGGGACACATACTGGAGGATTCCATCTGTATGAAATGCCCGCAACAGGCAGACCGAGACAAAAGGCAGCCGAGGAGCTGCTTAGGGCTGCGGGAAGGGAGACGGGAGTGGCCGCTTATGGCTCTGAGTTTCCTTTTGGAGTGGTCCACTGGTCCCTCTATCTGGCACTTGATGTGCCAGCCCCCTTTACCTTCCCCATGATTGTAAGTTTCCTGGGGCCTCCCCAGAAGCTGAGCAGTTGTGAGCTTCATGCTTCCTGCAAGGCCTGCAGGTCCGTCAACCAACTACATTTAAAAAAAAAAAAAAGGAAAATGATTTGGACCCAGACAAAGGTGAAGGCTGCATATTATGAATGTTCTAAATGCCGCTGAACTGCACTCTTTAAAATGGCTAATTGTATGTTACATGAATTTCACCTCAAATAAAACCAATCCAATCTGGGCGGGGCCCAGTGGCTCACACCTGTAGGATCACACCTGTAGGGAGGATCGCTTGAGCCCTGGAGTTTGAGACCAGACCAGGCAATATAGTGAGACTCTATGTCTACAAAAAGTAAAAAAGAAATTAACCAGGCATGGTGGTAGATGTCTGTGGTCCACGTTACTCAGGAGGCTGAGGTGGGAGGATGGGCTTGAGCCTGGGAGGTCGAGGCTGCAGTAAGCCATGATCATGCCACCGCACCACAGCCTGGGTGACAGAGTGAGACCCTGTCTCAAAACAAAACAGAACAAAAAAATCCAATCTGAAGGCCTCCGCCTATCCCCAGGAGAGGCCAGATGCAGGGCAGGGCCTGCAGTTTCCAGAGAAGGCTCAAGCAGACGAGGCCTTAGGAGAAGCAGCCCGTGGAAACCCCCTTCGAGGCCGTGGGCATAACCCTTGGGCATTTGAGGTTGAAGGTCATAGAGAAGCCAGCCATGCGCCAGCATATTCTGCTTCCAGGGAACTTTCCCTGGCCAGCCTCCCACCCCCTTACATGGACAGGGCGCCCTCTCTGTGGACCCAAGCTCTGAGATGGAGGGGGTGACAATGTCCCCTCACCCCGCTGAGCTCCCCCAACACTGATCTATTTCTGGCCTCACCCATGGCTCTCCCATGTGGAAGGGCAGGCCTTGCCACCTCCTGAGCTCTGAGCAGCTGGAGGTCGTGACACTGAAAGGCACATACCTGTCTCCAAACAAGGCTGCGAGGCGGCTCCTCCGCCTGGAAAGCGGCCAGCTGTGACCCTGGCAGGCCTGGAGGGGAGGGGATGGCAGCCCAGGCAGGGGCACAGGGAAGCAAGACCTGCAGAGCTCACCAGTTGGCCACAGAGCCCCCAGTCCCGGACCCCTGACCTGAGGCCAGTGTGTGGGGCCCCGGCAGGGGAGGGCAAGGGCAGCCCCCGTAGCCGGGGACATCTGTGGTAGCAGTGAGTACACGTCCACCTGCGGAGCGTGGACACCAGTGAACCAGAAATCTGGGTGGTTCGCCGAAAAGTCCAGGAGGAAGTGTCCTCCTTGGCGAAGAAGAAGCGGCCGTCCTCGGGCAGGGTACGGGGCTTTCCTGTGGCTTCCTGGTCCATCTGCTGACTCAGGACACCACTCCACAGACCCCCACCAAGGTCACCACCCAGAGATGGGCCACATGCAGAGAGAACACCCGGGAGGGCGGGTTCTGGAGCAGCTGGGCACCTAGGCCAGATCAGACATGGGTGGGGCAAGGCAGGGGGAGTGGGCTCACACCAGGAGGCACTCCAGAACCCCAGGCTGGCAGGGCCCAAGGTCTCCGTTAGCCCCCAAGAAGTCTCCCAGGGATCCTCAGACACTCTTATTTCTGAGTCCCTGTTTCCTGATTTTCTACCACATGTTAAAAGCCTTCAAAGTTCTCTTACGTATCAAATAGCACAGGCCTGTGACTCGGTCCACAGGCTGCCCCCTGCCTGGCCCCTGCCTCGGCCTCCAAACAAGCCCCCTGGGCGCTGTGTGCTGCTAACACGGCCCTGGCAGCAGCCCTGGCTGCTCAAAATCAGCATTTGTCGAGTGCCCGCTATGAGCCCGGCTTTCTGACTTCATCCTTGCTGCAAACCCGACCAGCAGCTTCCCTGGACGGCCTCGGAGGCGCTTCTAGAACAGCACTCTCTCTCCTCCCACTCCCTCCCCGCCACCTCCCAGTGCTCCTGACAAATGTCTTGATTAATACGCTACTGCTTGTCATTAAAATCACAAACTGTCACTTGGACAATCAAATCCCAGTTGCCTTTATCACTCGCAGCCTCGACAAGGGACGCAGGCAGACAGAGGAGACCCTGCTGTCCAGGCAGCCCCACCTGCCCTCGCCTACTGCAGGAGAGGCGGGCCCTGGGGACACCGGGGCAAGGCCCAGGCTTGGGCCCCCTAGCTCAGGACGGCTGCTAGGAACCCTCTGCTCTGGCTCTTGTTGTGTTTATTCTTTATAATTTGGTCACAAATTAAAATAATCCAAAAGGGAAGGTTGGATGGACAGTTGTTTTCACCGAGAGAAGTTCCTGGCGTGGAGGTTTTAGACAGCTGCCTCTGGCCCTTCTGGGCATCCGCGGGCCCCAAGCTGAAGGTGAGCCTGGAGGCGGGGGTCCACGGGTCATGCCCGGCCTCATTTCTACCTGTTTGCTAGTGCTCTGCCTCCTTCTGCCTAGCCTGGCCTTCCTCAGGCCTCTGTCTGCGAGCTCCCGCCCTGAAAGGCCTCCTCCCCACGGGCCTGGCCCCTGCAATCCCGGCTGGTACCTGAGAAGTTGCTGCCAGGTTCCCTGACTCTGCCGTGAACCTGGCAGACACCCATGGCTGCCCCACCCCTGCTGCCCACACACCCCGACCCCTCCGGCCACCCCTCTCCCTCAGCCTGCCTCTGGGGCTCCCAAGGCCTTGTTTCCCCTCCGAGGCTCCCTCCTGGCCCTTAGGACTGCACCGGGCTTCTAGAAGTGTCTCAGAGTCTCTCTAGACTCACCCAGTCCTACCACCCTTCCCTGGGCCTGCTGTATCCTCCCCAGCACAGCCCCATCTCTTTTATTCAAGCCCTAACCTCTTCCCTCAAGCCCTGGCTTAAAATTCTGCCTCCTCCAGGGAGTCCTCCTGGATGGCAGCTCTAACCCCCGCTGGTGGAAGCTGACCCTCCCTCCTCTCACCCTGGGGTGGCTTTGGCATTCTCGCTCCCTGCCAGGCGCTCACTGAGCCAAGCTGTTGGAGAGGAAACCGAGCTAAATGAAATCAAGAAGCCCCTAGGAGGACAAAACCTCTCATCAGCGCCAAGCAGCCCTCCTGTCCCCAAAATAAGCCCAGCCAAAAAAGGACACGGGAATCTCCTGCAGGATACACCCCACGCTGTCTTGTCCAGGACTGCTGAGTGCCTTTCCCCAACTGACAAGGATGGGTTTATTTCATCAGCCCTCGGAGTCTCTACATCTGCGATGCTACGCCAGCCCCTCCCCGCTTCATAGCTGGAGTGTTTTGCAAAGAGCCACCTGGGTTTTTGGGGTATGTGTGTGTGTGTGTGTGTGTGTGTGTGTTTACAAGGCTCCCAAATGATCTTAAAAGAAGCACACAGACACACACACCAGAGCCTGTCCAGCCACAGCCGCCACCTCTCAACAGCAGCCTCTCACCCAGAGTTCAAACACCCTCCTCTCCCACGAAAGACAGTGGCCTTTGAGAGAGCCCTTGGCCTGGCCTTCACCATCAGGCCCCGGTGACAGCTTCCCAGCCCCTCCCCTTGGCCCGCATCGAGGCACCGCAGAGGCCCAGCCCCCTCCTCCCAGCTCCGCTCCCTGCACAGACCGGCCTGCCTGGCAATTTGAGCACAGGGCGATTGCAGCCTGGCTCAGGTTCTATTCCTGGCTCAGCCAGCAAATTGCTTCTCAACTTTGGGAAGTCCCCACACCGCTCTGCCCCCACATCCGTGAGTGTTCCCGTTAATAACCCAAGGTGGCACCTTAAAAGCAGACGCAGCTCAAAGAAGCCACGTGGATGGATCAGGCCTGGAGAAGGAAGGTCCCGGTGTCTGGCTGTATAGAGCTGTGGCAGCACATGCGTGGAGAGTACCTGCAGCCGCCCTCGGAGGTCACAGAGACCCAGAGGGGTAGCCGGGCACGGCTTCGGGGGCCCCACACAGGAGGGACCTTGCCAGGCCCCTGACACAGGGAGGACATCTGCTGCCCTCCCAATTTTGAGAGGAAGAGTCTCAGAGCCCTGCCCGTGGTGACAGCCTCATTTGTCTTCTAGGTGGCAAGTCTCTGTTGCCCAGGCTGGAGGGCAGTGGTATAATCATAGCTCACTGCAGCCTCAACTCCTGGGCTCAAGCAATCCTCCTGCCTCAGACTCTCAAGTAGCTCACGCCTATAATACCAGCACTTTGGGAGGCCGAGGCAGGCGGATCACAAGGTCAGGAGTTTGAGATCGGCCAGGCCAGCACAGTGAAACTCCATCTCCACTAAAAATACAAAAATTAGCTGGGCATGGTGGCGCGTGCCTGAAGCCCCAGCTACTCGGGAGGCTGAGGCAGGAGGATTGCTTGAACCCTGGTTGGAGACTGCAGTGACCAAGATTGCACCACTGCACTCCAGCCTTGAGATACAGCGAGACTTGATCTCAAAAAAAAGAAAAGAGAAAAGGACAGAAGGAGAAAGAGGAAGGAAGAGAGGGCAGGGCCTGTGCTAAATGTCTCTTCCAGCTCCTCCAACTGCCTCAGCCCGTTTCTGGCAATGCCTCAGGTCCAGAGAAGACCACAGAGGTGAGATGCAAGAGGCTGCGGTCACAGGTGGCCAGGGCAGCATGTGGCCAGGAAGCCAGATCCCAACATGCACCCCAGCGCCACTTCCACTGATTCACAATCCCCAACCTTCACTTTGCACAAGAACCGGCTGGTCCCGTGTCACTACCCCCACCTCTGTCACCCACACTCCAGACTGGGGGCAGGTCCAGTGTGGAGCCCAGGAACCAGCACTGTCCACAGGGAGCCCCTGCCCCGACTCGCAGGGGGTGCTCTCAGCCTCGCCCCGGAGCCTCGGCCCGGAGCACCGCCCCGTGACGCCAGCTCACCTCATCATCTGGCCTGTGGCGTGATCCTCTTTTAGAAATTAACTGTAATTTATTTATTCTCCTCCGTCTCTCTCTCCAAAAGAATCTGAAGCAGCATCACCAACCTCTGATATCGAGACGTGTTTATTATTTTTATGGTTTCCCCAGGAAGCTCCGAGTAACTCGAAGGGGAATTATATTCAGAGAGAATTGGGTCCCTAGTGTAAGTCAACATTATTCAGTTAACAACTTCTATCGGCGCACGAAGATGTGAGCGGGCCTTACCCGAAGACGTCTCCTGCGATTATTGGAAGATTGAATTCACAACATCCAAGAAAAATAATTAAGGGGGAGGAGGAGAGAGGAGGGTACAGAGCAGGGCCTGTGGCTTGGCAGTTTCTTGTGCCACCCACTGCCTGATGCTCCCATCATTGCCTGTGGGCTTTGTCATTGATCACAGGCCACGAGTCCATGCTCCAGCCAGCAAGGAGCCACCTCCTCATCCAGGGGCTACAGACACCAACGACGGGGCCAGCGCCACGAAGCCCATCTGGACAGCACTTTTGGAAGAGGTGACAGCCAAGGTCCAAGCAGCCAAGCCACCTCCCAGCACTCAATGGTTGGGGGGTGCAGCCCTTGTCCCACGCCTACTTGGGGGACCCACGTGGCCTGGAGCCCCCTGCCTCCCGGTCTGGCTGCCCGGAAGGCACCTTCCCTTGCCTTTGGGAGCGTGGGGTCCAAGCACTAGAGATTAAATGCCCCTGCTCAGCTATCTGGAGTGCTCGTGCGTCCTTAAGTACATTCGTTGTCAAGTACACTGGCAATCTCTGAAAGATCAAAGTTGGTTTCTTTTTTTTTTTGCAACACAGTTTCACTCTGTCACCCAGGCTGGAGTGCAGTGGCGCAATCTTGGCTCACTACAAACTCCGTCTCCTGGGCTCAAGCAATTCTCATGCCTCAGCCTCCCAAGTAGCTCGAATTACAGACACACACCACTATGCCCCGCTAATTTTCTGGTAGAGACGGGGTTTCGCCATGTTGTCCAGGCTGGTCTCGAACTCCTGTACTCAGATGATCCACTCATCTCGGCCTCCCAAAGTGCTGGGATGACAGGCATGAGCCACCGTGCCCGGCCAAAGTTGGTTTCTAATATGCATAATTTGCAGGTAGGATACCGAGCACGGAGAGCCAGACACACGGCTCTGGGACCGTGCTGGGCACTCTCCGAAAGCTGATGCCCACAGACAGGCCTAAGCGAGGCGCGGGGACAAGCTCTCACGGGCAGCCCACCTGAACTGCCCTGCGCAGCTGGGTGCTGGCAAACCCAAGCACAGCACATGGGTCCCAGAGAGCAGGAGCCAGCTGCAAAGCACCTTGCGGGCCCTCTTGTCCATCCTCTCCTCTGCTGAGAGACGAGAAAGTGAAAAAAAAAACAAAAAACAAATAACCAACCAAACCTCCAGCCCGGAAGAGAAAGACAGAGAGAGAGAAACATCCTTGCCTCACACTGTTTTCCCCAGCTGGGACACACTTTCTCCCTGAGGCCGTCCAGGGTCAGGTTCCGAGGTGTCGCGTCTCAGTGCGCCACTCATTTTGGCGTTTTATGTTCCATTTTCCACTCTCCTCTCTACCACTCCAAAAGCAGCAAGGCACCCCTTCTGAATATCCTCGGGGCCGATCTCTACTGGCCAGAAAGGTCAAACACCTGAATTAGTCACACAGCGGCAGAGAAGATCAACACTCAAATCAGATTCCCAGCTCATTCTCCTATAGGGAGAATGCAAAAAGATCTAACCTCAGACCAGTAACGGCTGAGGGTGGCCCATCTTTTAGTTATTGAAGAATCCGGCCAGGCGCAGCGGCTCATGCCTGTAATCTCAGCACTTTGGGAGGCCAAGGCAGGCAAAACACTTGAGCCCAAGAGTTTGAGACCAACCTGAGCAACATGGCAAAACCCCATCTCTACAAAAATTAGCCAGGCGTGGTGGTGCATGCCTATAGTCCCAGCTACTGGGGAGGCTGAGGTGGGAGTACTGCCTGAGCTCAGGCGGTTAAGGCAGTGAACCGTGATCTCACAGCTGCACTCCAGCAGTGAGACCCTCTGCCTGCTTGACAGAGGGAGACGCCACCTCAAAAAAAAAAAAAAAATTATAAAGCCATTCTTCTGCCTCAGCCTCCCAAGTAGCTGGGATTACAGGTGTGTGCAACCACACCCAGATCATCTTTGTGTTTTTAGTAGAAACAAACAGGGTTTTGCCACGTTGGTCGGGCTTCCTTCCAGCTGTGATGCAGCAGCAGGTGAGACAGCCAGTCTCTGCCAGAGAAAAGAGCCCACCTTTAGACCGAACAGAGGGACTACAGATAGATGGTGGATGAGTACATGGGTGGACAGATGGGTTCAGGGGTGGATGGAGGAATGGGTGGGTGGATGGGTGGAGGGACAGATGGGTCCAGGGGTAGATGGAGGAATGGGTGAGTGGATGGGTGGAGGGACAGATGGGTCCAGGGGTAGATGGAGGAATGGGTGGGTGGATGGGTGGATGGGTGGAGGGATGGGTGGAAGGACAGATGTGTTCAGGAGTGGATGGAGGAATAGGTGGGTGTATGGGTGGATGGATGGGTGGCGGGACAGATGGGTTCGGGGGTGGATAGAGGAATGGGTGGGTGGGTAGATGAATGTGTGGATAGATGGAGGAGTGGGTGGGTGAATGCATGGGTAGGTGGGTAGATGGAAGAATGGGTGGATGGATGGAGGAACAGATGAATGGAAGGATGAAAGGATGGATAGATGGCTGGGTAGATAAGTAAATGGATGGGTGTGGGGATGGACAGAGGAACAGGTGGATGAATGAGTGGGTGGGTAGATGGATGAGTGAACGAATGGATGGGTGGGTGGAGGGATAGATGGGTTCGGGGTGGATGGAGGAATGGATGGGTGGATAGATGGGTGGGTGGATGCATGGGTGGGGAGATGAGTAGGTGGGTGGATGGATGTAAGGATGGGTGAGTAGATAGAGAAATTAGTGGGTGGATGGAATGGATGGGTGATGGATGAGTACATGGATGGAGGAATGGTGGGTAGATGAAAGAATGGGTGGGTGGGTAGAAGAATGGGTGGGTGGATGGAAGGATGGATCGATGGATAGATGGCTGGGTGGATGAGTGAATGGATGAGTATGGAGATGGATAGAGGAAAAAGTGCATGAATGGGTGGGTGGGTAGATGGATGAGTGGATGGGTGGGTGGCTGGGCAGATGGAGGGTGGATGGGTGGAAGGAAGGAAGGAAGGACAGATGAAACGTAGATGGGTAGGTGATGGATGGATGAATGTTAAAACACTGAAGAGATCTGACATTACAAAATCCCGAGCACTTGGAATGTGTCGTAGAGGTTTCTCAACAGGCATCAGTAGGTTTTCAGGAAGGAACATACTAGCATTTCCTGATCTACAAGACCGTGGGGTTTCTGAGCCAGCCATCTGCCCTGAGGGGTTTTTGGCCAGGAGGCACAACCCTCCCAGCAAGCCTAGGTCTCTCGGTCTCCACAGAGGGGCCTTGAGCATTGTGGCGGCCTCTGTCAAACTGAAAAGGTGAAGCTGGGCTCCCAAAAAGAAAGGATGCTTCCTCAGCTTCTGCAGAGGCAAATGCTGGAAGACCACAGGAAATAAAGACACTCAGGGCAGCCCGTGAGGCTGGGCAGCGCTTCCAGGAGAGAACACTGCCTGGAGGGGATGCGGGGACAGAGCAGGGCCATGCACGTGCTGCTCTGAACGCAACAGAGTCAGGAATGCCCCGGCCTGTGCGGACCCCAGAGGACCTGCCCTCCCTCGATGCCCCTCTGCCCTCCACCCCCGCCCCCTGGTTTCTTTCCAAGGCTCCTCAATCCTGGGCCCTTCCCACGGCACGTGGTACCTCTTCCATCCGCGCATTCAGCACAGCCTCGGGGGCCTCCAATGATGGCCAAGGCAAGCGGCGCTGGTGCCCTCCCCAGGAGCGGGCATGACCGGCAGTCACGCACCTGCCAACCACAGGCACGGTGCATGTATTTAGTGCAGTGGCCCCAGACTGACTGTATCCACATCCTGTCCTTTGATCCTCCTAATAAGCCCATCAGACAGGGACAATAACGACTCCTGCTTTACAGAGGAAGAATCCTGCTCCGAGAGGCTGAGAACCTTGCTCACATCACACAGCGGGCATCTGATCCACGGGGACAAAGTTAGAACCTGCACTCTCACGTAGGAAGCAGCTCCGTGGGCGTTTGCTGAATGAATGAATGAATGAATGAATGAATGCGTGCGTGTGTGAGGGAGCCAGTGAAGGAAGGACAATTTCAAACAGTTCCTGGAGTCTAGGGGCCAGGAGCTCACTGGAGGGACAGCGTGAAAAGTCAGCAGCCCGGAGGAAGACCCTGGCCAGGCGACCCGTCCAGCCCAGGAGCTGCGATTCCCTTGGAGACTCAGGGCTCACAGATGGGGCCTGAGGCATGGAAAATAAAGAGCCTTCAGTGGAGAGCAGATGGAGAAGCTGACCGTGGCAGGGCAGGGAGGTCTGGCGGTTCCAACCCCTGCCCGCCTGTCCCCTCCGGCCCCCCTAGCCCCGAGGGATTGGACCCAGGCCCTCCACAGCAGGCCTCCTGCCCTGGCCCGTCAGGGCCACCCGACAACTGCCAGGCAGGCCAGGCCTTGGGCAGCCCTGGCTGGTCCCCCTCCTCCCTGAGGCCCCTCCCCTCCCACCCTTTTTTGCAAAGAAGTCAAATTTGCCACTCTGATGCATTAACCAAGCCGGGTAATGAATGGGGAGTGTGTGGTGCGCCCGCTCGGAGAGAGAGAGGCACAGGCCAGGCGCGGACCCCAGCAACTGGGCAATTTTCCAGGCTCTGCTTCCGAGCCCCTCCATTCAACCCCCTCCGGCCTCCCCCAGACGAGAGAAGCAGCATGCTCTGTCATCAGAACCGCATTGTTCTGGCCAGAAGAAAAAACGGGTCCAGCAGATGGCAGGTGTAACAAAAGCAGCTTGCTGTGGCCAAACCAATTATTTATCTAATTATGATTTACCACTTAACCACATGATCTTTCTGCAGAGTTGTGGGCAATTAAAACCAGGGTGACTGTGTGGATTATGCAAATGGGCTGGAGCCCAGCGAATAAAATTGGAGATTAGACATTCACACAGGCAGGCGCTAGCACAGGGCAGCCCGGGGTGGGGGAAGGGGGGTGGGAGCAAGGGGAGGCTAAGGGGCTGGGCTGGGGAGGGCCAGGAGGGCCAGGGGGTCAGGACGTGGAAGCAGGAAGGAGAAGGAGAAGCAGGGAAGGGGAGGGGAGGATGGGAGGAGGCAGTGGGAAGTGCAGCCTCCCTCAAGCTGCCCCAGAATGATGGCATCAGGCCTCTGGGAGAGGGAAATCAAGGCAGTTGACCTAACTGGCCCTGAGAGAGCCAGCCTCACCAGGCCCTGGACGGGAGGCACCTTGCGGCCTCCAGAGCTCGTGCTGGGCCCGGTGGAGCCAGGGCACTGTCTCCCGTAGAGGGGTGGGGCGGGGTGACCTGGGCCCGTCCCTCCAGCTGGCTGCCCCATGGTGAGAGCTGCCCCATAGGACCAGGTTTGGTCAGGTAGTTGGCAGCCACCAGAATGACCCACTTGGTAGACCGGGACGCCCATGGTTGACCCCAGCTCTGTGACTGACCCAGCAGCTGTGTGAAGCCAGCCAGGTCACTCGTGGTCTCTGGGCTCACTTTCCAAACAAAAGGCCTAGAGAGGATGATTCCTCCACTTCCCCGCAGCTCTAAAAGATGGGGTGATGCTCTCCAAAAGCCAAATGCAATCCAATTCTCCCAAAGTTGGCTGAACAGAGGCAGTGGGGGCCTAGAGAGGCGGCCGTGAGGGAGTCCAGGCACCCCCTGGTCTCCTCCACACACAGCACCCCACCCACACTGCTCTGAATGCTTAGGGTGACTCATCCAGTTAAGCCTTCCAAAAGGTCTGTGAGGGGTGCCATCGCCAACTCTATTGACTGAGGCACAGAGAGGTTCAGTAACCTGCCCAAGGTCACACAGCTTGTAAACGGCAGAGCAGGAGCTGTCACACATTTGTGTCTCAGGCTCCCCTGAAATGCCAAGCTCTGGTGGAAATTAAACATAAAAAGCAATGTCATCAAGACCCCCATCCTTGAGGGGCTGCATTCTCCTGGAGTGATATTTCTGGATCTGCCATGTTTAAGCAGAGGAGGGGGCCACAGGTAGAAAGGCTCCTTCCGCCCACCCTTTCAAGTGCCCAGGCAAAACCCTCCCAGACACGTGTGAAGGTTCCTGTGACTTGCAACCGGGGTCAGCAAAGAAAATTTGCATAGGCTGGGCACGGTGGCCCACATGTGTAATCGTAGCAGTTTGGGAGGCCGAGGTGGATGGATCAATTGAGGTCAGGAGTTTGAGACCAGCTTGGGCACCATGGCGAAACCCCGTCTCTACAAAAAAATACAAAAATCGGCCAGGCTCGGTGGCTCACACCTGTAATCCCAGCACTTTGGGAGACCAAGGTGGGTAGATCACAAGGTCAGGAGTTCGAGGCCAGCCTGGCCAACATGGTGAAACCCTGTCTTTACTAAAAATACAAAAATTAACCAGGCGTGGTAGCGGGCACCCATAAACCCAGCTACTTGGGAGGCTGAGGCAGGAGAACCACTTGAATCTGGGAGGCAGAGGCTGCAGTGAGCCGAGATTGTGCCACTGCACTTCAGCCTGGGCAACAGAGTAAGACTCCATCTCAAAACAAACAAAAAAACTGGCTGGCCGTGGTGGCGCACACCTGTGGTCCCCAGCTACTTGGGAGGCTGAGACAAGAGGACCACTTGAACCCAGGAGGTGGAGGTTGCGGTGAGCCAAGATCACACCACAGCACTCCAGCCTGGGCAACAGAGAAAGACTCCATCTCAAAAAAAGAAAAAAAGAGCAATCTGCACAGCCACGCTCTTCCTCACGCGGCGCTGTTCCCCCAGCTCTGTACTGACCAGGGGTGCCCCTGGCCGCAGGTGCTACTTAGCCTTAAACTGACATGAATTAAAATTAAATAAAATGAGAGCATCCGTTCCTCACTGCTCCAGCCACATTCTGAGCACTCCCTGGCCACATGTGACTGGAGGCTCTCGATTTGGGCATTGCCAATCTAGAACATTCTATTACTATAGAATGTTCCAGCAGACAATGCTGCTCTGGAAAGTTAGCTCCAGGAACACAGGATTTTTATCTTTTGTTGGCGGTGAATTCTCAGCACCCAGGACAGTCCCTGGCTGTCCATGATGGAGTGAAAGAAGGAATGGAATGCTTCTACTATACAGAACAAGGGTTGATTTTGAAAAGGAGCCTGTGGAGTCCCGGTGAGGTACGGACCCTGAGTGGCCAAGTGGCCAGTCTGCTTGCAGCCAGGAGCCTCCAGCCCTGCCAGCCCGTGCCTGCAGGCTAGCCCATGCCCATCCCAGGGCCGGAGGGGGAGGTCGGTCTTGCCACGGCGGGGGCGGGAGGGGGGGGACCCTGCCGACAGCCAGGTGACCGCCTCCAGGATCCCTCCCCCATGCCCCTGAGCCAGCAAGGCTGTGAGGAGGAAAGGGTGGCTCTGTTTGCAAAGAACCCATTCCCACCAAGGCTCCACCTACATTTGAGAGTCAGGGGAGAAAACTTAGGGACACTGGGCTCCCAAATCTCCCTTCTCTTAGCCCAAACTGACCATCCTCATCTCCCCACTTTCCGAGTTGGGGCGCTCAGTTCTAATGCAGTCTAGGGTGACAGGGTAGCAACTGGAGAGAAAACTACAGCTAAACAATTGAATTCCTGGGTACCTCCAGGAGCCCTGGAAATAAACCAGGAGCGCCCCAAAGGGCCCCTACGCCTCCACCCCAGGGTCAGGCGCTGTTCTCAGGATCCCATGAAAGCCGTGGGCCTTCTGCTAGGACTACAGGGAAGGACACCTATTTTGCCACCAATGTCAGGGGGTCTGTAAGTCCTGATGCCCTCTGCCCTAGCATCTCTTCCAACATGAACAAGACGAAGGCAGAAACGGCAGGGTGGCCATCGGGACACACGCCTCAAATGCCAGGCGCCCTGCTCCCCTGGAGGGCACACAGCTGTGGGCTGCCTCTGGTCCAGCTCCGAGAGCACATGTGCCCCCCCCGCCAATCATACGTCAGCACCAAGCACAGCCCGAGCATCATCCCAAGAATCCTGGGCCAGCCTTGGGGAAAACAGGGTTCCCGTTTCACAGTACAGAAGAGAGGCCCCAAGAGGCAGAGCGCCCAACGGCGGTGCAGTGTGGCCAGGCAGGAGCCCGACACCTACTTCTTCCACAAAGGGACCGCCAGACGTGCTCCACACACACTAAGCCCCTCCCACACACACGCTCTCACACAACCACACATGCTCACACTCATTCACATGCAGGCCCACACATTCACACACAAACACACAAAATGTCACACACGTGCACACACACTCATTCACATGCAGGCCCACACATTCTCACAATGTCACACATGCTCACACAATCACACACTCACTCATTCACAGGCAAGCCCACACATTCACATACACAATATCACACATGCTCATTCATTCACACAAGTCACACAATCTCACATTCACACACACACCACACAATCTCTCTCACATTCACAGTCTCATGTTCACACACATGTTCATTTACATTCACACATTTTCACATTCATGCTCACTCAGATTCACAATCACACATTCACACAATGTCTCAGTCACATGTTCATAGTATCTCACACAGGTTCACTCACACGTTCACACATACATTCATGCATTCAGTCACACGTACATCATACATGCTCATGCAATCATATTCAGTCACATTCACACTTTCACACACACACACTGTCTCACGTTCACATTCACATTCCATACACATACATTTCCACACATCACACATGTATTCACTCACATTCACACACATTGACATACACACTCACAAACACTGGATTACACACATGCACAATGCTTCAGAAATGTTTTCCACTTGGAGAACTGGTAAATACCAGGGACCCCCCCACCTTCCAGAGACACCAGAGAAACTCAACACGCCAGGTTCCTGCCATGGCTCCTCTGGAGTTCCTCCAAAAATGCCCACCTTGCCCCATCCATGCCAAGGCTCCTACCCAGCCCAGGCCCTGCCCACTCAGCATCCAGGCTCTGCCCAAAGTCCAGGGGTCTCAGGTCCACAGCACCCTCCACCTACATCCGCAGCTGAGCAACCAGGCCCCACCCGAGCTAGAAGCACCCCCCGCAACCTCCCCACCCCAACAGGTGCTCTGGTGGCATCCTGGGTCTCCCATGCCCCGGGTGAGAGGGCTGGGTTGCAGAATGGTTGTCAACACTCCTTTTAGCTCCTACTAGGAAGCAGGTGGGGGCAGGGGCTGAAAAGTCCCCAGCTGGACAGAGAGAAGGGAGGGAGGGAGGGGAGAGGTGGGGTACATGGGGATACCAGGAAGGAAAGGATTTGGGGCCTGGAAGTCAGGATAGCCCATGGCCCTCCAGGCATGTAGTGAGAGTATGAATATGTGCAAACATGTGTGTGTGACTGTGAATGTGAGATACTGTGTGTGTGAACATGGGTGTGAATGTGAGATACTGTGTGTGTGAACATGGGTGAGTGTGAATGTGAGATACTGTGTGTGAACATGTGTGAGTGTGAATGTGAGATACTGTATGTGTGAACATGTGTGAGTGCAAATGTAAGATACTGTGTGTGTGAACATGGGTGAGTGTGAATGTGAGATACTGTGTGAACATGTGTGAGTGCAAATGTAAGATACTGTGTGTGAACATGAGTGTGAATGTGAGATACTGTGTGAACATGTGTGAGTGCAAATGTAAGATACTGTGTGTGTGAACATGGGTGAGTGTGAATGTGAGATACTGTGTGAACATGTGTGAGTGCAAATGTAAGATACTGTGTGTGAACATGAGTGTGAATGTGAGATACTGTGTGAACATGTGTGAGTGCAAATGTAAGATACTGTGTGTGTGAACATGGGTGAGTGTGAATGTGAGATATTGTGTGTCTGAACATGTGAGTGTGAATCTGAGATACTGTGTGAACATGTGTGGGTGTGAATGTGACATACTGTGTGAACATGGGTGTGAATGTGAGATGCCATGTGTGGAATGTTTGAGTGCAAATGTGATATACTGTGTGAACATGAGTGTGAATGTGAGATACTGTGTGTGAACATGTGTGAGTGCAAATGAGACTGTGTGAACATGGGTGTGAATGTGAGATACTGTGTATGTGAATATGGGTGAGTGTGAATGTAAGATACTGTGTGAACATCGGTGAGTGTGAATGTGATACTGTGTGTGTGAACATGGGTGTGAATGTGAGATACTGTGTATGTGAATATGGGTGAGGGTGAATGTGAAATACTGTGTATGTGAATATGAGTGTCAATGTGAGATACTGTGTGTGAACATCAGTGAGTGTGAATGTGAGATTCTGTGTGTGAACATGTGAGTGTGAATGTGAGATTCTGTGTGTGAACATGAGTGTGAATGTGATACGGTGTGAACATGTGAGTGTGAATGTGAGATAGTGTGTGAATGTGATACTGCATGTGAACATGTGAATGAGTGTGAACATGAGTGTGAATATACTGTGTGTGAACATGTGTAAATGTGATACTGCATGTGAACATGTGTGAATATGAGATACTGTATGAACATGTGTGTGAATGTGAGATACTGCATGAACCTGTGTGAATGTGAGATACTATGCGTGTGACTGTGAGCTACTGTGTGAACACGTGTGAATGAAATACTGTGTGAACGTGTGTGAATGTGAGATACTGTGTGTGTGAATTGTGAACATGTGTGAGTATGAATGCAAGATACTGTGTGTGTGAACATGTGTAAGTCCCCGGGGGCCTCTCATTCCCCCGGAGCTGTGCATTGCTGCCCCCCGCCCCCCCCCAGGGGCAGCAGGTACAGGGGCTGAGGGTCGTTCAGAAGGTGGCAGGCCGCGGGTGCTTATCTGGGCTGTCCCCGGCCCTCCCAGCCTCCCCGGGGTCCCCTGACAAAGGCCCTCCTCCCTCCCAGAAAGTGCTCCTTGTTAATAATGGCCACCACAGATTTCGGTGCCTGTCCGCATTGACAGGAGATTTATGCAGCCCACCAAGTCGGGCGATACAGAAATATTCCTGATAATGCTTCTTGTCCCAGCAAAGGTCACAGACAGGGCCTATCCATCCTGAGAAAGAAAGAAGCCCCCGCTTTTGCTTGTTCTTGGCGAGGCAGGAGAAGAGCCCTTTCTTTCATTGCCTCATTTGGAGCACTGGCCGGGGTTGTATGTCATCCGAATTACAGATTCAGCATTAATTGACCAGATGTGGGGGGCTCTTTCAGGGCGCTTGAGGATCATAAAACCGTTCCCACACTGGTAATTAGCTGCCTAGCAGGCCCAGGCTGGGACACGGGTCCCCCAAGGCCCCCAGGAGGGAAGGGGGAGCAGCCAGCCAGCGAGCATGTGCTGCCCCTCTCAAGGCCCAAGGACCCCCTCGAGAGCAGCCAGGCTGGTAGTGGCCGATGCCACATAGGGGACGCTGCGTTCTGGGAAGCTGGTGGCAGCCAGCAGTGGGTACAATACTTGGCCGGCCCTCTCCTGTCCTACTAGTAGAAAACTGAGTGAGATGCAAGAAGCCAGCTGGGGGGCGGGGGGGGTGTCACCCCAGTGAGGTGAAGCTGGCGAAGATAGCATTGCCCGACACTAAAGGGGTGGGTACAGGCCTGGCGCAGTGGCTCACGCCTCTAATCCCAGCACTTTGGGAGGCCAAGGCAGGTAGATCACGAGGTCAAGAGATTGAGACCAGCCTGGCCAACATGGTAAAACCCTGCCTCTACTAAAAATACAAAAATTAGCTGGGTGTGGTGGCTCATACCTGTAATCCTAGCTACTCTGGAGGCTGAGGCAGGAGAGTTGCTTGAACCTGGAAGGCAGAGGTTGCAGTGAGCCGAGATCATGCAACTGCAGTCCAGCCTGGGCAACAGAGTGAGACTCCATCTCAAAAAAAAAAAAAAGGTGAGGGGTGGGTGTAGTAGTGGATCCCCTGGTCTCTGGAAAGAGAAGGACGCAGAGGCACTGCCTCCTCTGTAGAAAGATGGGGGATAGGGACAGCCAGGTGGCCAATCACGATGACGGAGGGCATCCACAGGGGTAACGTTACATTTAACAACCAGCCCAGCAAGGCAGGAGCTGAAGCAGGGTCGGGCCTGCCTGTCCTGCAAAACCTTAACTCTTTCACTGCCCAGTCATGGGAATCCCGGCCAAGCGTCCGGGCCAAGCGTCCGGGAAGGCTTATGGGTAGGGAAGGTGAGGAACAGGCTCTTTACCATCCAGCACAAAAGTCCTGCAACCTTTTCTCCACCAACCCAGACTAAATATCCAGCCCTCAAGCACTGGCTCCCTGAGGACCAGCTGGGTCAGGAGAGGGTTCTCAGTGGCAGAACCTTCCTGGGTCCTTGCACACCATGCTCTGGCCTCTGCTCAGTGATCGGGTAAAACCAGAGGGGCCTGGGCTGAACTGACAAGCCCCAACCTCGCCCAGGTTCATGCCTAGGTATACCTGGGTTGAAGGTGCGAAGGCCCCGGTGCGTCCGCAGGAGCCCAGCAGGTGCGCGGTGCCCCTCGCCCTCCCGTTCTGGAGCCTGACCACCCGGAGCCCCACATGCGCACCGCCTCACGATCAGTTCTGCTGTGATGTGTTTTATGAACATGCAGATGGCATGGCCAGGGCCAGGGGGAAGGTTTTACCTTGGGATAAGAAATTAACACTGGCAAATAGCAAATTTACTGCATGTATTTTCATTTTCCTAATACCAGCACCATCTGCTAGCAATTGGGGCTCCACATCGCCGTTTTCCCCTTTATTTCTCCCTCCCGCTCTTTCCCATTTTCATCTTCCCCATGCCGGGCCCTCCAGACGCTGCCGGGGGTGGGGGTTTCATCCTCGGACCAGGATACCCACACTGAGACCAGCACCCTGGTCTCCAGCCTGAGGCCGAGGTCCATCCCACTTCTGTCTCCTCCATGTGACAAGAGACGGAGGTGCCCCCACCACACACACAGTTCCGTGCCTTAGACGGGTGATGTGAGCCTAGCAAGGAAACAGCCTTTAACCAACCCTCACTCTCAACCGCGGTAGTGCAATCAAAACAGCTCCATCCAGCCCCTGGCAGCTGTGGGCACTTACTCCTCCTGTGCTGCATGCTGGAATTATTTAAAATACGAAAGTTAGCTACTGTGCCTTCTGCACTGAGCTCGCCTGGACTGGGGGAGTAGGGAGGGGCTGCAGGGGGGCCTGGGAACACAGAGGACAGACCAGGCTCCGGGGTTTCCTGCTGCCCAGGAGAAAGGGGCCCTCCACGCTGGGGCTGTGGATGGGGGCTTGACACGGCTGCTCTCAGAGGTGGGAGAGGTGATGCTTTCCACATGGGAAGCCACGGAGCAGGGCAGTCAGGGGGTGCGCAGGCACGGGGGCCGGCGTCGGGCTTGTGAGCACGTCGTAGGAGCAGCTGCTTCGACTCCTGGCCGTGCAGCCTGGCAGCGGGACAGCTGGTGTGGGCCAGCTCCCGGGAGGGACTAGATCCATCCTGGGAGCCCCTGGAGAGCAAACACGCCAGGGCCAACCGATGATGGCGCTCAAAAAACAGCCTTCGGGAGGAGCCCACAGGGAGGTGAGATCAGAGGCACAGGGCTGCAGGAGAGGGGCTGCCCCTCCCACACTCACTCGGGAACCTCATGGAGAAAGGCACTCCAGCCAGGGCCCCTCTGTCCAAGGCAACGCTGACGTCATAGGCCGACTTGTGTCCCCCAAATTCATACGCTGAGGTCCTAACCCCCAGTGCCACAGAATGTGCCCTTATTTGGAAGTAGGGTCATTGCAGATGGAATTAATTAGTTCAGATGAGGTCACACCGGGGTAGGGTGGGCCTGAACCCAATGACAGGAGTCCTCCTAACAAGGGGAAATCTGGACACAGAGACAGATGCAGATAGCAGGAGGAGGACGCAAGAGACGCAGGGAACGGACGGCCCAGTCGGGAAGAGGCCTGCTGGACACACCCTTCCCTCCTAGCCCTCAGTGGGAGCTAGGCTTGGGGTGAACCTGCACCTCCCACCAAGACATATGCTCTTCTGTTATCCCCACTTTACAAATGAGGGAACTGAGGCACAGAGAGGTTGGCTAACTTGCCCAAGATCACACAGCTAACAACTGTCAGAGGCAGGAAGTGACCCCAGGCAGGCTGGCTCCAAGTCCACACTCCTGACGCCGGCTCCAGGTCGTACCTGCAGCCAAAGGAAGTGTATGTGGAACAGACACTTCGCTCGGACCCTCGCTGGGAAGCTCTCAGGGTGGGATAATGCTGGTGTCATCACCGTCAGCTCTACACAAAGGAAACTGAGGTCCAGAGAAGGGAGAGCACTTGCTCACGGTCATGAGGGGAGAGAGTGCCAGAACCAGGCTGGGCCCCTGGAGTCCTGCAGCTGACTGCAACGATGGGAGGCGTCTAAAACTTGGGCTGGGACAGGGCAGGAAAGTCTCCCTCCCCCTACATGGAGACACAGCTGGGCAGAGAAACCCCCAAAACCAACCATGTGCCAAAGAGAGCGTCTGGAGAAGCTGTGAGTGACACAGAAGACAGTCCTGCTGCCCTGGGCATGCTCCATGGGGTCTTGTGGCACAGGCCTCCAGGCTCAGGGGTCACGCTTGGGCACCCTGAAGATGCCCTCTCGGCTGCCACACAGAAGAACCACCAAAAAGGGAAAATAAAAGGAAAGTCCCTAGGCAGAGTGGGCCCTTCTGGAAGCCTGGCATGAGGGCGGGGCTTGGAGCCATCCTGGTTGGGCCTCTGGTCCCTGGAGCCCTCAGGGAGCAATGGGTAGAAGTCTCTGGACCCGAGACGCCGGCGACACGCAGCGTGGCAGGCAGAGCTGGGGTAGGGGCTCCCACAGGCCAGGCACATTTTTATTTCCCTTCCTCTGTGGCCTCGCCAGAGACAACAGCAGGTGGAAAGCGGCAAGGCTCAGCAGCTGATCATGCCTCTTTTTTTCACCTTTAAAAAAATGTCCTCGCAACTTTTCTTTCCCATCAGTGAAAGCTCCTGCCTCATACGCTGGATTTGGCCTTGGAAGACGAGGTCTTCGGGCTTCCCTGGCCATCTATGGCGTGTCCCGTCACTGTGACAACCTGGGCCAGGCGGCCCCACGGTTTGCCTCCTTGGAGGTTGTGGATGGGGCTGGAGGGAGTGGTGGATGGGGCTGGAGGGGGTGGGGGAAGGAGTGCAGGGGGCAGGGGTCTTGGCACCTGCACCTTGGCACGAGCTTCCGTCCCGCAGAGCCACCCCCACACCCTGCTCAGCCGAGCTGCTCCCACCAACTTTTCCGGCCGGAGGGAAGCCAAAGCATGAGACTGGAGGATAAAATTTGATTTGAAAGAATTTTATCGTTCAGCCCAATGATGGTTTTAAATATTAAAAAGGCATAAAACGGAGGGGGAACGGAAAAGCAGTACCCAGTACCAGCCTCAGATGCCTTTCGCCAAATAACGCTGCCATCTGAGAAAGAGCGTGTGCGGGGAGAGGAAGGGGTGGGGGAAACCGCTCCACCTCCCCGATGCTACTGCTTCGCAGGCGTTTTCAAAGCAGCATCCCGGATCTCCCAAACCTTACCGAGACAGGTAATACATTCATTATTGATGGATCAGTACCCGGAGAGTGTAAATTACTGAAACAAACACGGCATAATTAGGGCATTAGAGGCAGCGTGGAGGGAAGGCGGGGCGTGCTACGCTTGGCTGTGGCTTTCATCTTTGCAGGTGTTCATCTTGGTGGTAGCCAGCATCCCAGCCTGCCTACCATATGCACATCCCAGCTAGCCAGTTCTCAGCTGGGAGGCCCACTGGGAACTCCCTCCTGCCCAAAAAGAGAGGAGCCAGGGGCCCTGAACCAGCCTGGCATCTCGGAGAACACGCAGAGGGGGAGGAAGCGGGTCTCCAGACAGGGGCCCACGCACCCACACGCACGCACACAAAGACCCAAGGCCAGTCTGCGGGCTGTGCAGCTGGCGAGCCTGTGTCCCCGTCCCCATGCGTGCCCTCAGGATTTCATGACAAGAATGAAACTGATCAGGCGGCCTCCAGCTCCATAATTAGGGCCAATTGAAGGAGACAAAGAAATCTATGGAGATCACAGTGGGAAGTGGTAGTGATGAACGCTGGCTTTGAAACAGCGTTTTGTACTCACTGGACCATCACTGTCTTTACATAAAAGCTGCCTGCCTCCTTTCCCTCGCTCCCCTCCCCGGGAGCAGAGGCCGCCGGGGAGGCAGGCTCCAGACAGCCCCTCCACCAATTGCCTTTTCTGGGTCAGGCCTCATTTCTCGTGGCACGACAGGAGGAGGATGGGGGGCGGGTGAGGCCTCCTCTTCTGTTTTTTTGTGTTTTGGCAGTGGGAAAAGACAAAAGGCAGGCATGAAAAGCCCCCGATCCCACGTGCATCTGAATTATGGGGGGGTTCGGGAAGGTGACTCACTCACTGGCAGGCCGGGAGAGCACAGGGCCCGGGTGTGAGTTTGCGTGCGAATGTGTGAGCATGTGTGACTTCAGGCGTGTGTGACTTCAGGCGTGCGTGCGTGCGTGTGTGTGTGTGCTGGAATGGGGGGGTCCTGGAAGGGCCAAGAGCCTCGGAATCTGAGGAGTTTGCAGCTCATTCTTGCTATTGCTTTACTTTCTAAAGTTATGACAACAAAACCACGCTGGGGCCTAGACCTGGAAGGCGTCAGCTACGGAGGACCCTGGAGGCAAGCAGACAAAGGCGAGTCTGGGGGAACAGGGAAAAGGGCACAGGGCACACCTGGCCAGGGCTGCCTGGACACACAGCTCACTCCCTGGGGATTCTAGAAGGAGACCCCAACTGAGAATCACTGCACGTCCTGCCTGTTACCCCTAGAATCGAGGGCAGGGGGGTGGGATCAAAGACAGGGCCAGCGTGCCCTGCTGCCCCTAGCATTCCAGCAGGAGACTCCCAGGACACCCCTCTCACAGGAAGGTGGCCACTGGACAGCTGGGGGTGCACCCTGCGAAGAGGAATTAGTGGCTCCAGGAAGCCACCCTGGCTGGCATCCCCGAGATGGTGCCAGCCTGCTCAAGCACACATGTGTGGCTTCCCTCCCCGTGCCCACAGTAATCCTCCGACTTTACAGCAAATTATTAAAACTCACTTATATTTAATCTGCCTTCTGGAATTAATTGAATTTTTACGCTCAGCAAATGCCACAGTTTGTGCTGCCTCCTGATCGCTGGCTCGGAACAGCTAAATGACAAGGCGGCCGACCAACCGCAGGCTGTGCAGACGGGCTCTCGGGGGTGAAAAGGCATTAAGAGGCGCGGGGGGCTGCACAGGATGGCCCCATCCCCACCCCGACGCCCTGAACCATGGAGAAGAGACGCTCAATTTATCAACACAGGGACGCCTGAGCTCTGGGTGCCCCAGGGGGCTGCGTGGGGGGCACTGGGTGTCAGCTCTGGGGATGCCACCAGTGCTGCCTGGGGACCACCAGAGGGAGGAGCCACCCAGGAAGCAAGCCAGGCAGGGCTCATCCCCTCACCGAGGGGAGGTCCTCCCAGGTGATGTCGGGGCCAAGGAAGCTTCACCCCTTCCCAAGTGACCAGGCTCTGGCCAGTCCCAGAAAAGGCCCCAAGAACACCATTTCCTCCCGGCACTTAGCGTTCCCGGGAACCCAGCACACGGGGGCTTCCCCATCCCCCCTGAACCACGGCCAGCTTCCGCAGCGAAGTTCTACACGAAGGCGAAGGCGTGGAGGAGCCAAGGTCACACTGAATACTGGCACGCTCCCTTCTCACCGAGACACATTAATCCAGGGGGTGCCAACACCTCGGGGGAGGAGGGGCGATGTTTTCAGAGCCCCGTTCGGGTGCTAAGCGAATCCTCTTGCATTTGCCAGGTTTGGAGTTTTCAGTGAGACGACACCGGGGTACCTGCAGAAGTGGCTGTGTCTCCTCTTGCCTCCTTCCCCACCCAGTTCCACCCCAGGAGCCCAGGGATGGAGGCCCAGGAGACGGATCCCACAAAAGCCAGCACCCATTCCACCCCAGGGAGCCCCACGCTGGCGGTATCTGCCTCTTCAATCTGACTGATCATCCACTTGGGATGGGGAGCTTTGGAAAATGCAGACTCCCAGGCCCCACCCCAGATCCTCTGGCTGGAATTTGCTAGGTGGCAGAAAGCCGGAGAAATTTGTATTTTCTAGAACCCCGTGAGATTTGGATGCAGCCAGCGGGGACCAGGAACCTCAGCAGGAGAAGCTGCAGCCTTGGGTGGAGACTCCGTCCGCTCGTGCCTGATGCAGCGCTCCCCTGGAAGAAGGGCGAGCTCACCGAAGCAGACTGGTCATAGGTCAGCCCAATTCACCCTGAGCACAGAAACACACACTGCATTCAAGACAGCCGGGTTGCTGGACCAAGCCTGTCTTTCGCCCTGCGTGCATATGGACGTGCATGGACACACACAGGCTGAACTTCTATGGAAGAGAAGAGCAGGAGGACCAGGCTCTCCAGGGTCCTGCCTTGGGGTCCCTCCCCACAAATGTGGCACAAACCTCTCTCTAGAAACAGAGGGCCTGATAACCCAGCTCCCCAAAATCCTAATTCTAAAAGGCACTCCCCAGGGTTCATCCGGCTTCAGCAAAGACCTCTCCCACCCAGTCCAGAGCACCGCATTCCAGTCACCAGGGACACTGTGCAGTGTGGCCCCCAGCAACATGGAAACATCAAGGTCTTATCTCCCTGCTTCAAAGCTGCCAACCTGCCTGATTTCCTGGGTGGTAAGGGGTTGGGAGGATGGGGGCAGAAACAGATCCTCCCCCTCTCTCAGGGCTTCCTCCACCAGCCCCCCTCCCCACTGAAGCTCCCTTCTGAATGAGGCTGGGGAGCTGCTTCAGGGAAGAGAGCCCATGTGTGACCCCCAACCCCCACAGGCTGATCATCTCACCAAATCCTTATTAAAATCATCCCTGCTCAAAGGCAAAATCAGCCGACCACCAGTATCCCTCTGACCTGATGCCCAGCAGGACAAGAGCTCAATGCCCGGGTGTCAGCTCCAGGGCCTCAGCAACTGTGCCCCTCTGCTCAGGCTGCCAGAACAAAACACCCTGGACTGCGTGGCTTAAACACAGGAATTTGTTTTTTTCACAGTTCTTAAGGCTGGGAGGCCAAGATCAAGGTGGCGGGAGGGTTGATTTCTGTGGAGGGCTCCCCGCTAGTGTTGCAGACGGACACCTCCTGGGCTGAGGGTTCACGTGGTGGGGAGAGTACGCTCTCTGGGGTCTCCTCTCATGAGGACACTAATCCTAGCAGAGCAGGGGCCCCCCCGAGGACCTCCCTTCACCATAACTACTTCCTTAGGGGCTCCATCTCTGAATGCAGCCACCCTGAGGGTCGGGGCTTCTACATCTGAATATGGGGGAGCACAAACGTTCAGTCTGTGACAGGGGCCCCGACAGACCTCGGCCACCACAGCCAGGCCATGTGTCCCAGCAGGAGGGCACAGCCTTCCTGGGCATGGCTGGGGCATGTCTCAAATGGGTCTAAATAGGTCCCTATGGCTGAGAATGGGTCTGAGGGGCTCAGTGGCAGGAAGGAGCCCAGTTCAGTGGCAGAGAGCAGGCCCTCCTTGGCAGGGGTTCAGATGCTGCCCAGCTTGCGGGGGTCACCGGCTGCTGCCCGAGGCCTCCGCTTCTCCAGGAAGTGGGCCCTCCTTTGCTCTCTATCTCTCCCCATATGCTTTTCCACTGTGAGACTGGAGCATCGGGGGCCAGCCAGAACCTCCTCTTCTCCTGCAGGAGCTCAACAAACATCCGCAGAGTGAACATTCAGAGCAGCACAGTCCAGGAGCCACGTTCCAGCCGTGAAGCCTCTGCACCTCCCGCTCCCTTCCCCCGGCCTCCCCTTCCCCCAGAAATCTACCCAGCTGGTTCCCCTACGACCATCAGGGATTGGTTCAGAGAGGCCCGCTCTGCTTGGCCCATGGAAACTCCACCCTTCTCTGCAGCCCTGACATGTATCCACTTCATTCGCTGTGTCTCCTGCCTGCCTCTCTAATACTAAGCCAGTGCCAGAGGCCCGGAGTTTTGTCTCTTTAGTTTAGCCCTGGTTCTCCAGGGCCTTAGTGACTAGTATGCGGTGCCTAGCAGCTAGCAGATGCTCAATAAATGCTTGCTGATTGAATGGGATGAGCTCCCCGTCCACGGAGGTATTTCAAGCCAAGCCTAGACGATCTTTGAGGGCTAGCTCTAACCTAAGACTTGGTAGTTCCACAACTTTCTTCCTGGCCCAGAGCAAAGAGGAACTTCCTGCAGGAACCTGGGGCTGGGATCTGAGATGGGGCTCCTTGGAGGACTCTGGCTAGGAAGAGACGGGTGGGTCACCCAAGCTTAGGTCTGGGGAAATCTCCCAGGCTCCAGGGCCCTCAGGAGCGACCCTGCTGGCCCTGGATCTCCAGGGCACGTCCCTCTGACCTGCCTACCCCGCCTGTGAGTCCCCAGCGGCAACCACTGCAGACGCAGGCTGCCCAGCACCAGGGCCAGGCTGGATTATCATACATTAAGACATAATTACTCTGCAGAAATTTACAATACAAAGCGCCCTCCCCAAGTTGGCTTCAGAAGGATTCCAAGGATACAAAGCCCTGCTGTGTCTACCCCAGCCAGAATTTCAAAAGAAGAGGGTGGGCTAGTTTTTGCAGAAACCCCATTCCACCCTCTAGCCAGAAGCCCTGCCCCAAGAGGAGGGCCCTCTGATACCCCAAGCCCCACCCAGAGGGGAGGGTCCCCTCCATCTGCACCAGCCTTGCCCCTAAACTACTCGGGTTCCCCCAAGCCCAGAAGCTCCAACCTGACACCGCCGAGGTCACCCCGCTTCTCCCAGCAAGTTCTCCCTTTTTAGGCTACTTGGGCCTAAGGACAGAAATCCCAAGGTGACAGCTTTCGATCTGCCACGAGGTGTGGCATCCACCTGACTGACATTGACTGAGCACCTGCTGCGTGCCTGGTACTGTGTCAGCTTCAGCTTTAGGATGCCACAGAGAACAAGACAAAACGGATCACTCTGCTGGGGGCAGCTTACAGTCCAGCAGAGAAGACACATTAAGATGCTTAAAAAAAAAATGCAGGTCACATGTGCAGGGTGGCGGGTGTCTGATTCAGGGGACACTTGGCCTGCTGTTCTGTTAGAATCCTGCTTCTACCACTTCCTGGCCCTGGGATGCAGGGCAAGTCAGTTAACCCTTTAAGCTTCTGTTCCTCCCTGCACAACAGTAACAACAGCTAACTTGGACTTGTTGCAGAGAACGAGAGAGTTGGGAAAGGGAGGGCCACGCATGTGAGGGGCGGGGGAGAAGCTCTCTGAGCCTCAGCTGCCCCTTCTGTGAAATGGGAACCAGCCCCTGCCAACAGAAAGTCTAAAGGCCCAGTGATTTGTGCTCTGTCATGTGGGGAGCCTCAGCTCTTGGAGCCTGGAGTTGGGGACAGGCTGACACCGTTATCCAAGGTATTAAGGTGAAAACACTGATGAGATGGTTATCCCTCCGGCCATAAAACCCAGGGACAGCCGCACAGCAAGCAGCTGTCCCGGTGCCGCCCTCCCAGGTGTGGGCGCGCAGTATCTGGGGCAGCTCAGGCGGTCCTGGGGAGAGGCCCTGCCAATCACCTCCAGCCTGCTGGGTGCCAGCCAGAGTGGGGAGCTGGGAGGGGCCGCCCTCAACGGAAGAACTGCAAGCCTTTCAGCAGCCTCCTGCAGGAGAACAAAGGCCACAGCCTCCCAACACCAGGTGGCTGACAGCGAAGAAAGAGGCTCAGAGAGGCGAAGGGGCTTGTCTAGAGCCACACAGCGCACCCGGCTCTGCAAAGGCACAGCCATCAGGCGTCCACACCTGCGCTGCTGACTGGCTGCGCTGCTGACTGGCTTGGAAGGCTCAGCTCAGCTGAGAAATGCAAAGTGCTGGAGCCCCTGGAAGACTAAGAAGGAAAAGAGGAACCTGGAAGCCAAGCTGTTATCTGCCCTGCTGGTGGTGGGGACCCAGGCTTCTTCCTGAAACTCCTGGCCAAGGGTAGAAAGAAACATCAGTTCCTAAGTCAACGGTAGAGCCCGTTCACCCCATCCTAGGATTGGTGATCAGGACCTGCCGGGTCACCCTCCATCTCTGTGCCACGCTCACACCCTGGGGAGGTGACTGTGCCTCTCTGGGGCTCAGCCCCTCCTCTGTGAAAGGGGGATAATCACAGCGCTGCCTCCTGGGCTAGTGAGAAAGAGGAATGAGCCCGCATGGGTACTGCATACAGTACGCTCTCAAAAAGCTTCTGCTCTGGCCAGCCCAGGATGGAGGACTCTCTGGAGGTCCTCCAGTTGCTGGGTGGTGGGGGTACCTGTCACAGCAGGCCTGTCCTGGCGGGCCCTGAAGCACTTCCTCCCCCACCCCTGCAGAGACAGCAGAGAAAATCCAAAGTGCCCCGAATGCACACCCACTTCCCTCAGAGGACCTCCCTCCTCAACACAGTCACCACTTGGCAGGCCAGGCGCCTCCGCTTTCTAAGACCCCAACTTCAAGGACATCAGCCACCACCTACCATGAAGAGAAGCTCAGAGAAGACCTGCATCTGCCCCTAGCCAGGTGCCAGGGGACAGATGAGCTCGCCTCCAGGACCTCAGCATCCTGACTGTGCCAATCAAGACAGGGTCACCTGAAGCCCTCATGCAGGGCCCACAGTCAGGGAAGGGCCTGCCTGCTCCTGTCAACCAGGCAGTGTTGCAACACCGGGGTGGGAGAAGCCGAGAGCCCAGTGATAAGCCAGGGTATAACCCACAGGCTTTGAGGTGGCAAAAGCACCATAATGTCCCCAAGGACGCACCCGGGCACCAGTGCCCAACTGAGCCTGAAGCCCCCATTTGCAACCCCAGGACACAAGTGCTTTTAGTCCTCCTGGAACAGTTGGAAAGGAAAGGCATTTCTAAAACTCTACATCAAGAATGGGTGACGCTTCAAAAAATGCCCTGTAATGCCCATAACATACCCCTGCTCTTAGCACTGCTTAGTTAGAAAGAAAGGGTCTGGGCCGGGTGCGGTGGCTCATGCCTGTAATCTCAGCACTTTGGGAGGCCAAGGAGGGTGGATCATGAAGTCAGGAGTTCGAGACCATCCTGGCCAACATGGTGAAACCCTGTCTCCACTAAAAATACAAAAATTAGCTGGGCGTGGTGGCAGGCACCTGTAGTCCCAGCTACTCAGGAGGCTGAGGCAGGAGAATCGCTTGAACTCAGGAGGCGGAGGTTGCAGTGAGCTGAGATTGTGTCACTGCACTCCAGTCTGGGTGACAGAGCGAGACTCTGTCTCACCAAAAAAAAAAAAAAAAAAAGCAAGAAAGAAAGGGTCTGGGGACAACATCCCCCTGGGAAAGGGGACAGTGAACCGGGGGCTCGCTGGAGGAAGGTGTGCTGCCCAGACGTCAGGTGATCGAGCTCCAGCACCTACCCCAGGCCTCTGGCAGAGACCGACACCGAGTCTAGGCTCCACAAGCAGCGGCAGGGGCGCGTGTGGCTTCTCTTTGCTTTTAAAAAGCAAGCCCACCTCTACGCTCATTTCAAAGTCTTTCCTTAAGAGATAAACTATTTCCTCTTAGAGTCTGCAAAACCTATTGATTTTCAAATTCCAGTTATACCAGAGACCACGTCCCTTTCAGTGTGCCTTCCCCTCTGGAATCCAAGAGACTCCAAAGCATTTGGTAATATTGTGTATTAAGGACGCACCATAAAAATAAATTGCATTGTAAAAGTGGCCTCTTACCAGACAACCTTAGCTCCAGGGTTAAATGTCTAATTCCATACTATTACCCACAGAGAGATCAGATGAATCAAAGGGCACCGGCGTTCCGGCCCTGCTCCCGTGAGCCTCGGGCCTGCCACGGAACGTGTAAAGCAGGGCCCCAGGATGAGAAGCCTCTTCCAGGTAATACTCCTCATCACTGCTGTAATACCAGCAGCATCTTCAGAACCAAATGCTCCCAAAGACAGCTGTCAGACACATTAAAAAACAAGAAGGAAAAAAAAAACAACAACAAAAACGAGGCAGCATACCAAATGCCAAAATATAATGAAAATTCAAACAGCTAAAACAAATATAACCATAAAAAGACTGGAATCCTAGAAAAGCGATCTCTACAATTAAGCAGTTTTCTGCTATATAGTGATAATCACCTAATTATACTATTAATGACAGTTCAACCTGCTTTGAAATAAAAGGACATTCTTCCATAACAGGATGCCAGCTGTTCGTTACAGATGTCAAACATCTTTAAAGCATTATTATTAAGGGGGAGGAAAAAAAAACCCTATAAAATGAACACTTCCATATTCCCCGGCTCCATGAAAAAGAAATCACAATTAGCCGTGTGCTTTTGCAGTGCCCAAGTGAAAAAATAAAAATAAAACGTGAAAGCCCAAGGAGGAGATCAGAAGAGAGGGGAGATGGTCCCCCTTCCTCAGGCCCATCCACGGGGCACACAGCAGTGGAACGACGCTAGGACGGTCTGTGTATGTTTTAACGGCATCTTTAATTCCTTCCAATGAAATAATCTCCGGAACCAGGATGTTTATGCTGGATAACAGATCTCCCAGCGATTCCGCCAGAACTCCCCGGGTAAACACAAACCGTCGCAGGGAAGCTGTTGGCCAGAGCCAAAGCTGGGAGCAGCGCAGGTCGCAGAGGTGGCTACAACCTGCCTGCCCTGGCCCTGAAGACATATGCTCGGCCTCATTCCCTGCCAGTATTTCTTCAAACTGCGTGCCTTTGACATTCTGTAGCGCCAAGGTGTGATAAATATCCAACTTTGTCTTCTGACAATAGGCAGCCACATTTAATTAACTGGAGCGTAAAAAGCCGGGGGCGGGGGAGAGGGGGGGTGGGGAGCCCACTCCCGAGTGAGGGGATTAACCTTTGAAGCAAGCCGCTGGCAGGGCAGGGGGGCTGCCTGGCTTTGTCGGGAGGGTGCGAAGACAAGCTGGCTCAATCTAAAGAGGGGGCGCTCGGGGTTAAATCCCCTGCCTGCCAGGAGCGCAGATCCCGATATAACCAGGGCAGGCTCCAGCAGGGAGCCCCCGAGGGTCCGCGACTGATGCCTGCTGCCTCCCACCCTGGCTGTAGCTGGGTGAGGAGGCAACCCAGGGGGCCTGAAGCACAGGAGGAGACCAGCCAAATCTCAGCAGAGCCAGCAGCGGACAGGCTGGCACGGCGCTTTCTGGGGAAAAAAAGCAAACATCTGGCACACTCCACACCAGCACCCTCTTGGGCTCTTGGCATCATGGCCCAGGTGTCCTCTGGAGGCCGGGCAGAGAGGCTCAGAAAGGAAGGACCTGGCTTTGGGTATCTTCTATGAGGTCTTCTCCCTGTAGCTTCCTGACTCCAGGGCCTCGTCAGAGGCAGAAGGGACAACTTTGCAGAGTTCAGCTACTGCTGACACGCAGGGATTAAGCCTCGGGTTTTAATGGGATAGCAGACGGAGCAGACTGCAGCGCCCCTGAAAGGCGCAGCCAGGTGTCAAGAAGAGCCCGCCTAGTCTGGCCTCTCACTGTCTGTGTGACCCCGGGAAGGTCACTCGCCCTCTCTGGGCAGCAACTGAATAATGAACACTGAGATTTTCCCAGGCTGGCTTCTCACTGCGGAGCGGAGGAAAAGCATTCTGGGGGCCTGCTTTGAGGGTCATTTATCCAGTTTACAACTTCCACGGCCGGCCCTCAATGGCTTCCTTTCTCTCCCACAAGAGCGCTGGGCCAAGCCAGCTCTGCACCAGTTGGACGCCCTCCAAGAAAAACTCAGGCTCCGGGGGCTGCTTGTCAGGACCAGATGGGAGGCCCGGCGCCCCCGCCCGCCATGTGTGGGGAGCGGGCCTCTCCCAGGCTAGTCCCCGCGGGGGCTGAGCTGATGGGATGTCCTGCTTCTTCCCTGGCCAAAGAGATGGTGCCACATCTGGCGAGTTCTCCTGAAATTCCCACCCAAGGAGGGTGGCAGCTGTCACCCGCCCTTCCTAGCTTTGGTCTCTTTTTCTGTGGAATTCAGCTTTGGAGAACATTTTCTTGAATTCCCAGGAAGTTCCCCAGAAACACATGGAGGACACTTACTCACAGTAACTCCAATCTCAGCAACTGGTGGCTGGAGGAGGAGAACCGCTTCCCTGGCCAGAGTGCCACCAGCCAGTGCGCCTGCAGGCTCCCACTCCGGACGCACCCGCCGTGATGGCTGGGTGTTGCTATCACTAGCAACAACGAAAGATACCATTCGGCTCCTTTGTGTTTCCAAATAAAATATGTTACTTGACACAGAGAACCAGCAGGTCCCAGGACACAGCTCCATTTCACAGCTGGGAAAACTTGAGGCTTGGAAAAAGAGTCTGGCAGTTCCTCAGAAGGTTAAACAGACTTACCAGATGGAGCAGCAATGCCACTACAGATACAAGCCCAAGAAAACACACAGCCGCACCAAACCTGCACGCCAATGACCACAACAGCATTATCTGCAATAGCCAAAAAGCATAAATAACTCAAGTGTCATCACCAGATGCATGGATGAACAGAACGTGGTCTATTCACGCCACGATGGACTGCTGCATGGGATGGAGAGGCAAGGAGCCCCGCCCAGTGCCAGGTCCTGCCTGCATGTGGCATCACCCCCAGCCACGACTCGGCTATAAAAAGGAATGAAGTCATGGCCCAGCACGGTGGACGCGTGTAGTCCCTGTTACTTGGAAAGCAAAAATGGCTTGAGTCCAGGACTTTGAGGCCAGCCTGGACAACATAGCAAGACCCCATCTCTTAAAAAAAAAAAAAAAAGAAAGAAATAGGCCAGACTCAGTGACTCATGCCTGTAATCCCAGCACTTTGGGAGGTCAAGGAGGGCGAATCACCTGAGGTCAGGAGTTCAGGACCACCCTGGCCAATACGATGAAACCTTGTCTCTACTAAAAATACCAAAATTAGCCGGGTGTGGGGGCGTGCGCCTGTAATCTCAACTACTGAGGAGGCTGAGGCAGGAGACTCGCTTGAACCCAGGAGGCAGAGGTTGCAGCAGCGGAGATCGCACCACTGGACTCCAGCCCAGGTGAGAGAGCAAGACTCCATCTCAAAAAAAGGAATGAAGGAATTAAGTACTAATATATGTTACAACAAACATGGATAAGCCTTGACAACATGATGCTAACTGAAAGACGCCAGACACAGAAGGCCACATTCTGCAAGTCCATCTGTGTGAAATGCCCCCAGTGAATCTGTGGAGACAGAGAGCAGACCTGTGGTTGCCAGTGCCCAGGTGAGGGAGACTGGAGGGTGACTGCCAATGGGTTTGAGTTCCTTCTAGAAGTTAAAAGAATGTTCTGGAGCTAGACAGTAATGAGAGTTGCACAACTTTTTGGTATTAAAAACCACTAAATCGTACACCCTTTTTTTTTTTGAGACACGGTCTTACTCTGTTGCCCAGACTGGAGTGCCACGACATGATCGCAGTTCACTATAGCCTCCGCCTCCCCACACTCAGGTGATCCTTCCATCTCAGCCACCCGAGCAGCTGGGGCCACAAGCACACGACACCGCACCTGGCTAACTTTTCTATTTTTCTGTAGAGGTCGGCGGGCGGTGGGCGGGGTGCAGGGGGGTCTCGCTATGTTACCCAGGCTGGTCCCGAACTCCTGGGCTCAAGCCATCCACCCACCTAGCCTCCCAAAATGGTGGGATGACAGGCGTGTGCCACCACACCAGGGTGAATTGTACACTTTCAAGGGTGACTCTCATAGTAGGTGAATTACATCTCAATAATGAGAAAAAAAGCAACTGAGGCTGGGGAAGGTGTAAGGGGCGTGCACGGAGTTGTGACTGCGGGTGATGCCGCATGCAGGCTGGGGTGGGGCTCCTGTCTCTCCACCCCACGCAGCAGCTTTGTGCCCTGATCCTGGGGTTGAGGGCAACTGGGAGGCTGAACAACAAGGGAGTCGGCACTCTCTCTGGAATCAGAATGTCAAGGTTCAAACTCTGGCTCACCTCTTACTAGCTGTGTGAGGCTCTATGCCTCAGTTTCCCCCTGAGGGCTGATAACAGGACCACCTGCCTGGCAGGAGTTCTGAGAGTTGAATGAAGCGAGCCATGAAAAGCCCCTTAAAGTCCTTGCCTGGAATTCCAGGTGCCCCATAGCAGAGTCCCCCACACCCAGCAGCGACACTCTCTCTGAGAACCGAAACCTCCCCTGCCCAGTCCCAAGCTTGCCGACTGCCGGGTCTCTGAATGTTTCTCTCTCTCACGATGCCCTGACTTGTTCATCTGCAAATTCTCCTAAGTGGGCCTTCCTTCAGGTAACAGACGAAGGCCCACACCTCTTCCAGAAAGCCCCTGACCACCCTCTGGCCCCCCTTTGCCGGATGAGGTCCCGGGGCAGCAGGGGCCCCTAGGGATGGGGGAGCCCTCGGGAACTGAGGGAGGAGAGTGGGTTCCGAGCAGCCCATCCCAGGCACACCAGTTAACCTGCTCTGGAAAAGAAAGCAAGGCACCTGTGCTCACACACGGCCTGGGGTGTGGGGGGGCAGGGTTGTGTGTATGTGTATGTGTGATGTGTGTGTGTATATGTGGTCTGTGTTGTGTGTTTTCTGTGTGGTATGTGTTATGTGTGTACTGTATGGTGTGTATGTGTGGTGTGTGGTGCTGTGTGTGTGGTATGTGCTGTGTGTATGGTATGTGTTGTGTGGTATGTGGTGTGTGTGGGGTGTGTTTGTGGTGTGTGTGGTAGGTGGTGTATGTACTATGTGGTGTGTGTACTATGTGTTCTGTTTGTGTGTAGTATGTGTTGTGTGTGTGGGGTGTGTGTATGTGGTGTGTGGTAGGTGTGTGTGTGTACTATGTGGTATGTGTATGTGGTGTGTGTTGTGTGTGGGGGTGTATGTGGTGTGTGTGGTAGGTGGTGTGTGTGTTTGTGTGGTGTGTGTGGTGTGTGTGTATGTGGTGTGTGTACATGTGTGTGTGTGGGTGGTGTGTGGTGTGTGTGTTATGTGGTGTGTGTGTATACTAGGTGGTATGTGTGTTTGTGTGTTGTGTGTGTGGGGTGTGTGTATGTGGTGTGTGTACATGTGGTGTGTGTGTGGGTGGTGTGTGGTGTGTATGTTATGTGGTGTGTGTTTGTGTGTATACTAGGTGGTATGTGTGTTTGTGTGTTGGGTGTGTGAGGTGTATGGTATGCGGTGTGTGTGGTGTGTTATGTGTGCGTACTACGTGGTGTGCATGTTATGTGTTGTGTGTTGTGTGTGGTATGCAGTGTGTAGTACATTGTGTGTATATATGTGTTGTGTGGGGGTGTGTGTATGTGGTGTGTGGTAGGTGTGTGTGTGTACTATGTGGTATGTGTATGTGGTGTGTGTTGTGTGTGGGGGTGTATGTGGTGTGTGTGGTAGGTGGTGTGTTTTTGTGTACTATGTGGTGTGTGTAGTATGTGTTGTGTGTGTGGGGTGTGTGTGTGTGGTATGTGGTGTGGTGTGTGTGGTATGTGGTGTGTGGTGTATGAATGGTGTGTGTTGCATATGTTGTGTTATGTGGTGTTTGTGTGTATACTATGTGGTGTGTGTGCTATGTGGTATATTTATGTGGTGTGTGTGTGTTGTGTGTGGTATGTGGTGTGTTTGTGTGTGTACTATGTGGTGTGTGTACTATGTGGTATGTTTGTGTGGTGTGTGGTGTGCATTGTGTGTGTGGTATGTGGTGTGTTTGTGTACTATGTGGTGTGTGTGCTATGTGGTGTGTGTGTTGTGTGTTATGTGGTGTGTTTGTGTGGTGTGTGTTGCGTGTGTTGTTATGTGGTGTTTGTGTGTGTACTATGTGGTGTGTGTACTATGTGGTATGTTTGTGTGGTGTGTGTGGTGTGCATTGTGTGTGTGGTATGTGGTGTGTGTGTGGTGTGTGTTGTGTGTTATGTGGTGTGTTTGTGTGGTGTGTGTTGCGTGTGTTGTTATGTGGTGTGTGTGGTGTTTGGTGTGTGTGTGGTATGTGGTGTGTGTGTCTGTGTGCTATGTGGCGTTTGTGTGGTGTGTCTGGTGTGTGTGTGTGTGTACTATGTGGTGCGTGTGCTGTTTTGTGTGTGGTGTGTATGCATGTGTGTTGTGCATGTGTGTGTGCTATGTGTTGTATGTGTGCATCACTAGACACTAGTACTGATGTCCTTCAGGGTCCACCTGGTCCCCAGATCCAAAGCCACCTGCCACTGGAAACCACTCCTTCCTTCACGAAACTGCCACTTGGTGGTTTCCGCCCCTACACCCAACTCACTTCCCCATTTCACGGACAGCCAGTGTCTCAGATTCCAAACATGCCCCTTGCTGCCAGCTCCTCCCTGGGCCTGGCCACCCACAGGGACCCTCTGCAGCCTGAGCTCTGCCACCACACCTCTGCGTCCCTTGCTGGGGCCTCTTGCGGCCTCCGACCTGTTTCTCCTCAGTCCTTCCTGTGTTTAATGTCAAAAGGTCAGTCAGGTCCCTCCTCCAGGTCCCAGCGGCCCCAAACACAGCAAAGTCCTCCCCTCTGGGCGCTTGAGAGCCTCCCCAGGAAGACCTGGCGACGCTCCCGGGCCCGTGCCAGTATCGCTCCGAGGACTGCAGCTTCTGGGCTGAAGACTGGCACAGTCCAGGGGAACCTTCTGGAACAATGGAAATGCTCTCTATCTGCACTGCCCGACTGGGCCGCCTCCAGCCCCAGGTGGCTGTTGGGTGCTGAAGATGGTGCTGCTGTGACTGAGGCACTGAAGTTTTCATTTTATTTAATTTTAATCAGTTTAGTGTTCAGGTCTGACCGTCATGATCTGTGCTAGTGGCTACTGTGTTAGGTGGTGCAGGTCCAGTGTCCTGGCTACCCGATGCGAGGCCTTTGCGCCAGCAGCAATGACGCTGCCCCAGCCTTGGAAGGGTGCACGTGACTCCGGGGCTCAAGGGAAGGAAGTTCCCCTGTGCCCTCTTAGAAAGGCCGGGCCTAGGGCCCGTGCCAGACCCGCTGAATCCGAACCTTCCCTTTAGCAAGATCCAGGTCATTGGAGTACACAGTACAGTTTGTGGCACACTCCTCTTCACACCTCCCCCTGCTTCCCTTTTCAAAACCAACCAACACTTCAGAATCTGCTCCAAGCACCACCTCCTGCAGGAAGTCCTCCCAGATCACTCCAGTCAAAGGGAAACTTGCCATCCTCCAAATGCCTGGAGTCATCTGTATCCTTCCAACCCCCAGAAACTTGGAGTCAGTTGCCTGAGGCTGAGCTCCTGCCTCCTCCAGCGTCCGGGAGGGCCTTGAAGAGAAGCCTGTCACAGACTTTCCATCCTCCCCCTCAGCCCCTCCAGAGCCTGGCACCAACAGGTGCCCAGGAACTGCCCTGGCACTTATGCTTGCGAGAAGCCAACGTCTCTTTCCAAACCAGGGCAAGGAGAACAAAGTTGGTTGTGGGCTATTTGCGTTCCTGTTCCTCCCACACGGCTCACCCCACCAGTCTGACCCGCTGGCCGCCTCTCTCCGAGAGCCCTGGCACCTGGTAGGTGACAGAGCCCTGAGTCAAAGGCATCAGAATCAGATAAAAAGCCAGGCAGGTGGAGTTATGGGTTTCAATAACCAAATAAAACCGCACATGCTTTTCATGACTCTCTCTGCAGGCTGGGATCGAGTGCCACGACTTTGTCACACAGCAGGTGTCATTCTCGAACTGCCAGCCAGCAGGCCACTGCGGGAACCCCCAAAGCCCCAGAGAAGCCCTGGTGACAGCGGGTCAAGGCCAGGTCCTTCCTCTCCCCAGGGCACTCCCCCTCCCATACGCAGACTTGGCAGCTTCTCACGCGCTGGGAGGTGCTGAGGACTTCCAATGCCAAGGCCCACGAAGACGGACACTGAGCAAGCGCCAAGGCCATCCAGAACTGCCCTCGCCCTGCGAGAGGCCCTCAGAACCAGCCTCTGTGCCCAGGACTCTGGCAGGCAACCTTTCCTCCCATCCGGCCACTCAGCCAGCCCGGCGGCTGCGTCTCTAAAAAGCCACTGCAGAAGTGGTCAGTTCAGCCTGGGAACTCAGGGCTGCAGTTCATATCTCGGCTCTAACCCCGGAAGCCACCAGAAACCTCACTTTTCTCTGTCCTCCTCCAAGAGAGGCGGGAATTGAAACCCCCACCTCCACCCCCTAGAGCTCAGGCAGGAAGTGGCCTCGTCTGCACACAGAGGTGGACACTCTCCAGGGCCTGTATTACAAACGGGCCTGTCCAGGCAGTGGGCAGGTGCGAGGCCCCCCAGAGAGACCAGCAAAACCCCCACGGCCCTCAGGCGGTGCGAGGCTTTCCCCAAGGCGCACGTACCGCCGTGGCAGTGTAAGCTCTTCGGATCCTGAGAAGCAGGGAAAACACACATAACACAAGACTCCAGCCACCCGCACGTGCCCCTGTGTGCTGGCACCGGGCCGGGGAGGCCTCGGAGTTCCTGCGCTGGAGCTTCTGTCCCAGCAGGAAATACGGCGATGATGAACGATGATACCAAGGGCAGGTCGGCCCTTCCTGACAGTCCGGGCACCACGCTAAGCTCTCTAAACGTACACAGCCTTTTCATTCTCACACCAGCCTCAGGAAAGCTATCCTCCATGTTTACCACCCAAGTAAACTGAGGCCCAGAGCGTTTCAGTAACTTGCCCACGGTCTCACAAGGAGTCAAGGCAGAGCAAGAATTCAAATCTGACCATTTGGCCCCTGGGCCCAGGAGCTCAGCTACTAAAGAGTTACAACGGTAGGTCACGCTGGCTCACTACCCAAGCGCACACAGCAGGGAGCGGCCACTCCTAACAGGAGGGAGCACTGGCCGTTCCCAGACCCTGGAGCTCAGCGCTCTGCAAGCAGGAACAGCCTCGACAAAGGTGTGGAGAACAGCAGAGAAGGTCAGGCTAGAGTGTTAGGCAAGGTGGGCCTTGGCGGGGAGGAAAGGATCCCAGCAGAACCATCCTGGAAATGTGAACTCACTATTTCAAGTAGGTTCGAATTTGGGAGGAGTCTCTGTGGCATGCCACCCAGAAAGCGACCTCAGTGATACTAACCATGATCATACTCCAGAACCAAAGATTATCTGTGAAAGGGACCTTCATTTCTAGGGGTCCCCATCATCCCCTAGGAGGCTCTAAGCCCTGGGGACCAGGGGCAGAGAAGCAGGAGCTTCCAGCTCCTTCTGCACCGACGTCACACTCATCAGCAGGTCCACAGTGGCAACAGACCACCATGAGCCCAGGGTGACCCAGGGGCTCAAGAATCCTCTGACTTCCGCTCCCATCTTGAGCTGGCCCCAGCCCAGCCCTGGTCTGGCTTCAACTTTGCTAATGAGCTGTGACTTACCAGCCCTACCTCTGGACCAAGAAACTAAGGCAGTGAATGGGGAAGGGTTTCCCAAGAGCCTCCGCCCCAGGTAATAAGCCCGTATCTGGGTCACGAGGCTGGCTGCCTGCTCTAGCCACTGATCAACCCTGTGCTAAAGTTAACAATGAATATTCATGAACCCATCCGGCTCCACACTTTCATTTCTGGCCCAAATTAATAATTTACCATGGAGTTTCATAAAAATCAGACATAACTCATTAGTAGCTCCCCAAAAGGCACTCTCGTCTTCCCACTGATCTAGTGAGGGGCTGGTCTTACCTCTGTGACAAGAAACAGCGCCTTCATTTTCAGAGACAACCCTCACGGTTCAGAGAGCTGATGAATCTGAAACTGGGGGCTGCCATGACAGCGGAGGCCCACCCAGGAGGCCTACCAGCCTCCCCACCAGGGCACCAAGGCCTCTGCCCACAAAGCTCCATGTCACATGTCTTCAGGAAACTTCAGAAGCAGACCCTGAAAGAAGATGGAATCGTTTCCCTTCCTCAAGGCAAGGCTGCCACTATCTGGAAACAGACCAGAGAGGCCGTGGGTGAGTGGAGCACGTGCAGCTGATGACATCTTCCAGAGAGGCAACATTAGACCCATCTCCCAAACCCATGCCCTTCCACGAGGGTGCCATTCCCCCATTAAGAGCTGGAGCCTAGGTCAGGCATACTGGCTCATGTCTGTAATCCTAACACCACTGGGAGACCGGGGCAGGAGGATCACTCGAGCCCAGGAATCGGAGATCAGCCTGGGCAACATAGCAAGACTCTGTCTCTACAACAAATTTAAAAATTAGCCAGGTGTGGGGGTACATACCTAACATCTCAGCTACCTGAGAGGCTGAAGCAGGAGGATCACTTGAGCTCAGGAGGCAGAGGCTGCAGTGAGCTGTGATCGCACCACTGCACTCCAGCCTGAGCCACAGAGCGAGACCCTGTCTCAACCAACCGAACAAAAACAGATGAAGCCTAACTCTCCTCCAGCTGAATCTGGGCAGGCTTGTCCCTCACTTGCAACCAGTAGAATCGGCGTGGTACAGTTTGCCTTTTGAGGCTAGACCCTGAAGGGCCCTGCAGCTTCCCCCTTGTGAGCTGGGACCCCTGCCTTTGGAGCTCTGAGGCCGCCATGTTGTGAGGAAGCTCATCCCACACTTAGGGGCCACGAGGAGGCGCCCCAACGTGAGGGCCCTGGCTGTGGTCTGGCCAACAGCCAGCGCCAACTGCCAGGCTTGAGTGAGAAGAGCCTTCAGACGACTCCAGGCTCCGCATGGCCAATCACCTCGCCTCCTAGTCTTCAGGCGTAGCTGGCCAGAGACTGGCTCGACCCCACCACTCCCTTTCTGAATCTCCAACCCACAGCAGCTGGGAGAATAAACCATGTTTTATGATCACACACTGGCTCATGAAGTCTTCCTCCATACCAGGAGTCTGGGTCCCCCGCAGACCCACCCACCAGCCCCTGAAACAGTTGGTCTGACCTGCCCACCCACAGGCCAGCACCCTGCGGTGAGTGCTCTCATAAAGCCAGTGGAAATCTGCCTGTGAGTGAAATGTTCCAGGAGGGAAACTGGGCGGCAGGGGGGTGGGAGTAACACCTCGGTCCCTGGGCCCTTAAGATCTAAGATAAAGGCAGTGACACTTCCGACACAGGTTTTTGGAGCGGGTGAGAGGCCTGCAGGACCGACCGCCCATGCAGTGGCTGGCCCTCCTCACCTCCCCGCCCTTCCTCTGAGGCCCCTCTGCAGCCAGTTCAATTAAGACCCCGGCATTATCTCCTCCTCCCTTCTTTTATGTTCCCTGCCAGCCCCCCTTTCTCTTGTCAGATAATCACGGGAAACCAGCAAACGGTTGACACAGTTACCAAGACGACAGAAGTTAGGGCCGGCGAGGAGGTCTGAAAGCTAATCCTAAGTGAATTACAGGACAAGAATGACGAGACGTGGGGAGGGTCGGGCCAGTTCAAAGGCCCCAGAGTCTGAGACAAGGTGCCGTCGGCCTCAGGGCACTGGCGGTGGGCTTGTCACTCGCTACGGGTGACACTCAAGTCCTCTGGGGGTGGGAGGTCAAAGAAGAAATCTATTCCAATGAGATTCTCCATGGAAGCCGGGCTAGCCAATGGCGTCTTCCATCCAATGACTCTGGGGCCCGGGGTTCATGCACTTCGGCTTTGCTTACATGGGAGGCAGTGGAGGGAGGACCAGGACGACCTCAGCAGGCGATTCCATTTCTCCTTTACTTATTCAGAACTTGCCGCCTTGTGACCATGGCGCTGTGCATGGCCCAGGCTGGCTGACAGCCATTTCAGGAGCCTGAGCTCTTCTGAGGCCCTCCCTGCCCCCACGTGTAGTGACTTGGCCAGGTCTCCCGGGTAGGGCCCTCCTCTTCCAGGCTACTCCCAAATCTAAGACATGGATGGTGTGACACCCATAGCCAGGAGCCCAAACAGTAATTGCAGCTCAGGGTCCTACAGTGCTTGGTCCCTCTAGCCTGCCAGTTAACTCATCGCACGCTCTCAGCAAGCCCAGGAGGCAGGCTCTGCTCCTGGTCCCATTTAGGAGATGAGGAAACACAGATCCAGAGAGGGTAAGGAACCAGCCCAGAGTCACACAGCCAGTAAGGAGCAGAGGCAGGATGGAACACAGCGCCGAGGCAGAACGGCAGCCTCAGAGAAGCCTGCTGCCCGTGCACCCACAGGGCCTGCCGGAAGACCCAGCAAGGACACCTGGGAACACTCACCGTCTGGACCCAGCTCCTCTTGGAGCATGGCTGAGACCTGGGGTCCCTCCTGCTGCTTCTCACACCTTCTCTCCGGCCTTAGGCCAGGTTCGAGCACCACTCGCCCCACAGCCCTCTCTCGAACCTCCTGCTGGTGGCCGGGGTCAGGTAAAGGGGTCAGGCCCGTTCTCTCACTCCAGCCGCCACTGGAATCCCAGGGAGGGCTCAAGAACACGCAGACTCCATAGGAAACAGACACGGCACCCCCCACACCCACCCCTTCTCTGCAGAGTCTCCCTAGAGGGACCCTTCACCATGGGCCCCTCACCGGCGTGGGCACTGCATGAGGACACAGCTCTTGGGGCTTCTTGGTGGCATCTTCCTGTGCCTGGCTCATGCTCTACATGCATTAAACAAGCCCGGGGAACTGCTTGCCATTTTTTTTTTTTTTTTTGAGATGCAGTTGTGCTCTGTCGACCCGGCTGGAGTGCAGTGGTGCCATCTGGGCTCACTGCAACCTCTGCCTCCCGGGTTCAAGTGATTCTCCTGCCTCAGCCTCCTGAGTAGCTGGGATTACAGGCATGCACCACCACACTTGGCTAATTTTATTTTGTATTTTTAGTAGAGACAGGGGTTTCACCATGTTGGTCAGGCTGGTCTCAAGCTCCTGACCTCATGATCTGCCCTTCTTGGCCTCCCAAAGTGCTGGGATTACAGGTGTGAGCCACCGTGCCTGGCGGAGTCGGTTGCTTTTAAGAACCCAGGTTCTCACTGACAACAGAATCGAGTTCACGTGTCACTGGCTTGATGACATTCAAGACCCTCCAAGACATGGCTCCTACCCACTCCCCGGCTTCATTCTCACGTTACCCCCCCCGCCTGCCACACTTTCCCCACCCTAACCTCTGGGCTCTGCTTCCCACCGGAAGCTGTGCAGGGCCCCATCTGCCGCACCCCCGGCTCTCTGAGGACAAGGACTGGGCCGAGCGCATCTCTCTGGCCTGCAGGGCCTGGGGCATGTGGACTCGCAGTTCCCAGGCTGGCCGGGGAGGAGCGGGAAACAGGCACAGCCGTCCCTTCCACGTGGCCTCCTGCGGCCTGCACTCTCTCCTGCGGCCCGCGCGCTCTCTCCTGCGGCCTGCACACTCTCTCCTACTGTTCCTCGGCTTCTGGAACCCGCTGCTGTGGACACCCTCCAGGAGTGTCCCCATGGTGTCTCCGAAGGAAGAGCAGGCTTCAGAGCCCCACCCCTAGAGGGTGCTGCTGAGGACAGGAGTGGTGGCCTTCCCTCCCAAGTCCCCACTGGTGAGGAATGTGGGTTTCCCCAGAGTAGGAAGGACAGGTCAAATGTCACCTCCGCTCTGTGGCCTTCTTGGACACAGCCTTCACCCCCGTCTCAAACCAAACTGTTTTCCTCTGCATGCCGAGACAATCCGACTCACAGCTCTCAGCTCCAGTACTTGTCACCCTGATTACTCAATCCACACCCCCACACCACCACCACAACCCGGGCTGGGAAGGTACCATGCCCAGCTCTCGGCACACCCACCGTGAACTCAATGTGCTGAGTCTTGGAAGACCAGTTTCCCTGTTTCTGCTCATCCCTCCTCACTGTGCTAGCCTCTTCCTTCCAGCCTCACCCACCTCAGAGCTCCACACTTCCAAGCCTGCCTTTAGTGCCCCTCCTCCAGAAAGCCTTCCTGGATTCCCTCTGCCACAGTGCTTCTAATAGTTTCCAGAGCATTCCCTCTGCTCAGCTCTCTGCTTGCTCCCAGTGACTTACGGATAAGACTCAGACCTCCTTTGCTGCTCCTGCCCAGTGAACAGATGCAGCGCAGTACGTGGCACCCACTGGCGCAGGCCCTGCCCAGCTCAGGGGGAGGCCAGACCAGAAGATGCTCAGGAGGGGGAGGTTTGGTCTGTGTCCTCGGAAGACAGGACTGGGTCACAGGCAGGTGTTCTGTGCAAAAACCGACATCCTACCTCGCCACAGTGGCACAGCCCGGACCAACCAAGGGCAAGACCTGCATGTGCCCAGCTTGAAGTGACCATGAGACCCCCAGGTCCAGAGACGGGAGGGACAGGCCGTCTGACCTCTGAGGTCCCTCCCAAGTCCAATGTTCCATGACTTCCTGACCCCGCGGGCCATTAAGCAAGCAGCCAAATGCCCACTGGGCGGCGGTCCAGGCCTGGTCAGAGGGCGCTTCCTGTTTCACCGTGGGAGGGAGAGGATGACAGAGCTGCCCAGAGTCTTCAAGACCTGGGCTTCCGGCAGGCCTGGGCTCCAGGGCTGGGAGTGATGGCGCTCTGGGGATGAGACCTGGAGCTGGCTGACCCCAACCCCGCCAGTGCCCTGCCCCGTAATCCCCCAGCCCCAGCATCTGCTCCAGGCTTCCAGGATGGCTTAAGTGGGGCTGACGGCAGCAAGCAACCCCAACCCCAGCTGCCGAGGGCCTGGCATGGGTGGGAAAAAGCCGGAAAAGAACATTTTCCCCTGAAGACTTGTAAGAAAATGCTCACTGATTTTTTTTCCTTTTACCTCAAGCTTTCACAGCACTAAATACGCCACACTTAGTCATTTTACGAGCAAATCAAACTATACATCACACAGTTTTATGTTCCTAAATTAACAAAAGCACTTTAAATCTATACGGAGCTCTTAAAAAAAAAAAAAGAGGAGGCTACCACATAGACTCTTATTCCCTCACCCCCAAATTCCGTCTTCCCTTCTAACACACGGCCCCTGTAGCGTCAGAATTTCTGCTGCTCCTGCAGCTACACCACTGAAGGGGGACAATCCCAGATGGGGACAAGGATCTGCTTTGCTGAGGAGGTCCCCTAAAAGGGGACCCCACCATCCTTCCTGAGAGGCATTTTAGGGGCCACAACAGTCTGATGATTTTCCCACAAAGAGTACGATGGGATGCATCCCAGGTGACGAAGAGGCTGCCTCTACTGTCCAGTCTCCCCGAAAGTCTAAGGAAAAGAATGTGGAGTCAACAGGCCCCTCGGAATCTCCTGACCTCTGGTCCTCATCTACACGATGCCAGGTAGACCAGGCGACACGATCCCACTGCACGCTGGTGAGTGGAAGCCCCGTGGGACTGCTCCCCTCACATGTGTCCACATCCAGGGGGAGGATAGACAAGTGACACGGAGCACCAGGTTCGAGGCAGGAGGCCAAGTCCAGACACATCCTCCTCTCGCCGGCTCTGCCCAGGAGCTCTGTGGCTCGGCCCACCTGCGGCTCCCACCCTGAGCTTCCCCTGCATAGAAGGACACTCATTCCTGCACTGGAATCCAGGTAACATAATGACCATTTGCTCCCAGAGTACAAAGAAACGTCTTCTGTCTCCTGAGTCAAGCAGATAAGAAGCAAGAGAGTTTCCAGTGGGACTGTATCAGTTTCCCACCCACGGCGTAACAACAACACATTTAAGCAAGAAAAAAAAACCTTAATGAGAACCAAATTGGGCAGGGGGGGTGGGAACCAGACCAGGCCCCTCAGAGAAGGGCTGGGCTGCAGCTGGGACAAAAGGGCCCCCGGCTTTCCCAGGCGACAGATGGAACCGTGGCGGCCTCCCCATTTCTCAGGGGTATCGGAAGATTAATTAGTGACTGCCTGGAAAGTGTGCTAGATGGAAGCCGAAATGCCTGTCCCCGCTGAGCTTCTGAGCTGTGAATAAGCAGCTTTCTCAATCACAACTAAAATAGCCATGTTTTCCTTTTATCTGAGTCAGACCCCATTAGACCTAACCTGCCCCTGGAGCAGGTCTTGGGTGGTTCCTGCGCCACAGCTACGGTTTCCTAAGTCCCATGACAAGCCTGAGGCCATGCAAGACCTCTGTCCCTATGGGTGCCCCCTCCCCGCCTCGGCTCCCAGCACCCTGGGAGTTGGGTTCCAGCCTAATCTCACCTCCAGACACCACCCCCAAACCAGGAGGGCCTGTGCAGAGACCAGCATCCTGGAGGGCCCGGGGCAGCCTTCCTGGCAGTGGACAGTGATCCTGAGAGAAGGCCGAGGTCATCCAGAGTTCAGTGTGGGGCTGGGGTGGGGTCAGCTCATGGCTGAGGAGTCCTCCCTCCAGAAACGACAGGAACCAGATAATAGGCTGGAAGGGCGCCGCTGCCAATACCAGCGGCCAGCTCCCCTCAACACGGACAGCAAATATTTACGAAACAGCGACTCTGGAGCCAGACTGCCCCAGGTCAGCGCCTGGCTGCACCATTTACTGCACTGTGACCTCAACCGCTCCGTACCTCAGTTTCTCCAGCTGTCTAGTGGGACGAGAGGAGACTGATCTCCCAGAGTTCCTTCGAGGAAGCACCTTGTCTGGTGTGGAATGGGAACAGCACATGAGGCAGCCACTGCCTCTTCCTCTTAATAATTTTTTTTTTTGAGAGAATCTTGCTCTGTAGGCTGGAGTGCAGTGGCACGATCTTAGCTCACTACAACCTCCCCGTCCTGGGTCCCAGTTCAACCAATTCTCCTGCCTCAGCCTCCTGAGTAGCTGGGATTACAAGTACGCGCCACCCAGCTAATTTTTGTATTTTTAGTAGAGACGGGAATTCACCATGTTGGTCAGGCTGGTCTTGAACTCCTGACCTGGTGATCCGCCCACCCCGGCCTCCCAAAGTGCTGGGATTACAGGCATGAGCCACCACGCCTGGCCTTTTTGTTTTGTTTTGCTTTGTTTTTTGAGACAGAGTCTCACTGTCGCCCAGGCTGCAGTGCAGTGGTACGATCACAGCTACCGCAGCCTCGATCTCCTGGGCCGCGGACTTCCTCTCACCTCAGCCTCCTGAGGGGCTGGGTCTACGGGCATGCCACCAAAATTGGCTAATTTTTTTTTTTTTACTTTTTTTTTTTTTTTTTGAGACAGAGTTTCGCTCTTGTTACCCAGGCTGGAGCACAATGGCGTGATCTCGGCTCACTGCAACCTCCGCCTCCTGGGTTCAGGCAATTCTCCTGCCTCAGCCTCCTGAGTAGCTGGGATTACAGGCACGCGCCACCATGCCCAGCTAATTTTTTGTATTTTTAGTAGAGACGGGGTTTCACCACGTTGACCAGGATGGTCTCGATCTCTTGACCTTGTGATCCACCCGCCTCGGCCTCCCAAAGTGCTGGGATTACAGGCGTGAGCCACTGCACCCGGCCCCTTTTTACTTTTTATAGAGAGGGGTTTTTATCATGTTGCCCAGGCTGGTCTCAAGCTCCTGGGCTCAAGTGATCCACTTACCTCAGCCTGTCAAAGGGCTGGGATTATAGGTGTGAGACACCTTGCCCAGTCCTCATTATTATTTTTTTTATTTTTAGGATTGTTATTATAGGCCTGGTACTGAGTCCAGTAAAAAGGAGACACCCAGACCCCGCCAGCGTGGGGCTAGATGCCTGGTGGAGTTCAGGAAAGGGGGAATCTAGGCACAAGTACATACAGAGGAAGGTTTGAGAAGGGACCTCTGCTTGAGTTTCCCAGTCGCCCCAATTGCAGGAAGGTGGAGGCCACACCTTACGCCCTCCCACGTGCCAGCCCCATTCCTTTCACACACGGCCCTGCACCTTGCTCTCCCTGCAGCCAGCGTCCCCTCATGGCTACCATTTCCCCCTGGCCAGCGAAGCAAGAAGCAGACACTACAACCGTGGTGGCAAGAAGCCCAGGCCAAAGCCAAGAGCTCAGGTCCCACTAAGAAGCTCTGACCTGGCCGGGCGCGGTGGTGCACGCCTGCAATCCTCTAGGAGGCTGAGGCAGGCGCATCACGAGGTGAAGAGATCGAGACCATCCTGGCCAACATGATGAAACCCCATCTACACTGAAAATACAAAAAATTATCTGGGCATGGTGGCGCACGCCTGTAATCCCAGCTACTCAGGAGGCTGAGGCAGGAGAATCACTTGAACCTGGGAGGCAGAGGTTACAGTGAGCCAAGATCACACCACTGCACTCCAGCCTGGCAACAGAGCGAGACTCCATCTCAAAAAAAAGCTCTGTGACTTGCTGCAAATAATTCCACCTCAGTAACAACAATAATGACCATGACAAAATAATAATGATGATTATTACAGTTATCACTCTAATTTCAAGCGCTAACTTCATCCTAGGCACCATCTTCAGGGGACCTGCTCATTCCATTTCTTGCAACAGAGGGTGGGCAACTTTCCTCCTGTTCAGGACTGGATAATAACTAAAGATTTTAGGTGTGGCCAGCCCAGACAGTCTCTGCTCACAATTCAACTTGGCCATTATAATGTGAAAGCTGCCAGAGGAACAGGCGTGGCTGTGTGCCAATAAAACTTGACTTACAACAGACCCGGCCATGGATTGCTGACCCTTGCCTTCCACTGATCCCGAGGGAGATACAATTATGGATCCCATCTTACAAATGGGAAAACAGACTCAACTCAGAGCATCAGTCACCTGCCCAAGGACACAGCTCGCAAGGGGCAGAGCCTGACTTCAAACCTAATACCCAGCCTCAGTCCTCCGCCTGTCAAACAGGAGGAGCAGGTGCCTGATGCCAGCCTGACTGAGAACTGCCCCCGGGGCAATGGCTGGACAGGCGGGTTCTGGGCCCTTGCTCCCTGCAGTGTCTGGGATCTGGCATCAGGCATGGAAACCAAGTCCAAGAGGCTTCAGAGCACCCAGGAGTCAGGCTCGGTGGGGTGGGGTCTGCCTGTCATCCAGAACCTCAGGCCCGAAGCAAGCCAGGCTGGCTGCTGCACCTGAGCTGCCTCATTCTCAGATCAGTGTGGCAGATGAAGCCAGCTCCATGTCCCAGCTCCGCTGCTCAGCCCCTGGGCCTCACTTTGCTCATCTGTTAAATGGGCAGATGGCAGTACCTGTCTGAGAGAGAGGAAGTGAGATCTACAGAGACCCCACAAAGCATTTGTAACAGGGCCTGACAGCACTCAAGAGGACCAAGCCAGGGCTGGGCAGGTAATGCCTGTAATCCCAGCACTTTGCGAGCCCGAGATGGGTGGATCACCTGAGGTCGGGAGTTCGAGACCAGCCTGGCCAACATGGCAAAAACCCATCTCTATTAAAAATACGAAAATTAGCCTGGCATGGTGGCAGGTGTCTGTAATTCCAGCTACTTGGGAGGCTGAGGCAGGAGAATCTCTTGAACCAGGGAGGCAGAGGCTGCAGTGAGCAGAGATCACACCAATGCACTCCAGCCTAAGTGACACAGAAAGACTCCATCTCAAAAAAAAACAAAAAAAACAAGGAGGACAAGGCAGCTGCTGTTTCTATCACTCTCAACGCATTAACCCCGGCCTGGGAAGCCAGGGCACCTGACTGTGGTTCTTCCCGGTAAGCCCTCACCCTGAGTATTACACTAAGACAATAAAGCGTAAAACCCCAGTGGGGACTTTAAATACAACCAAAAAAACTACAATGCAGGAAAAGCCTGCATCCACAGGCTGAGATCTGCCCGGACCTCCCCTCCCCTCATCTCCCTGGGGGTCGGGACAAAAGTCACCCCTCCTGCCTGCCCACTGGGGGCTTTACACCAGCCTGGGCAGACCTTCCTTAATGGCTTTGAATTTCCTAGCCTGACACTTCCTCCTCCTCTTTCTGAGACTCCCTGTGTAAATAGAAAATCGGTCACCTGATGAATAAATATGCACCAGCAGCCTCCAGTGGCAGGTGAAGAGGGGTGTAGATTACAAACACCTGTGCTTTGAAGACGCCCTGTACTTAAGAAGATTCATTCTTGGCACAAGCTTGTCCTGAGCGCCTCCAAGGCAGGCACAGCTGCGGAGGAGGTACAAGCTCTCTGCTTTTCCCCAGCCACAGCCCAGGAGGAGGCAGACAAGAAAAACCCAGATACAGCATGAGGATCTGTTACATTTTGGGTTAAAGGGCTCTGGGGAATGTCACCGCGACTCACACCCAGCCCTCATTTACCTGGAATCCTCCAATGGGGGAGATGGCTCTGAGCTCCCATAAGGCTCATTCCACCCTCGCCTTACAACCTTTATTTTACTAAGTTGGGGATTCCCGGTTCTAATTTGGATTGGATCCGCTAAGGGAAGTGCGGAGGGAGGGAAAAGCCAAGCTTGCTGTTTGTTGATTTGCATTTCCGGCAGTGGAGGGGGTAAAAAAAGAGATCAAGAATGAAAGGAAACGCTGGGAAATATTCAATATTCTTCCTATAAAAACAGCACAGACACCAAGCAAAAAAAGGGCCCTGGTCAGTTACTGGGAACTAAAACAGACACCACGAAACTCAAAAAGAATTAAGTACAGAGTTCCTAAAGGAGGAGTTTTTCCTGCCCTTTTTTTTTTTTTTTTTTTTAAAGTCAGTTGGACTCTGGTGACCCTCCACCCTGCTCTATTAACTCAGTGAAAACGTTTGCCCTGGTTAGGGCAGCAAAGGCCAGGTCCAAGGGAAGTGGGTGCTGTCCAGGCCCCTTCCTCCCCCCACACTCTTCTTGGGGACTCCAGGGCGATGTGGAAGCCTCAGCAAAAGTGACAGGATCTTCTGAACAGAGAAAGAAAAAAAAAAAAACCTGAAACCGAACACCCGGCCACGTGCACCTTTCCCCAGCAAAACAATTCAGAAATAAAGCTCCAGGGCAGCGTCTTCTGCAGAATTTTCTAAGCCTCACCATAGGAAAACTAGGAACCTCCCCTCTCCTCTCGACACCCCCACATCACCTCCTCCCCCTACACCCCACCTTCATTAGGTACGGTGTGTCAAAGCTCAAGGGAGATCACCTCAAAGGGAGGGAGGAAAAATAAAATCAGCTCATTCCTAGAACCTACGGCCACAATCAGGACAGCCTTCCTGACCTGCGGTCACGTGGCCCCACCTGGGGCAGGCCGGTGCGTTTCTCCCCGACCCCAGGGGTGGTGGTGCCGGGCCGCCGTGGGGGAGGGCCCTGGGGTCCACCACCGAGGGCTCCCTCGCCAGAATTTCTGGATCACCAGCTTCCCTTTAGTCTACACTCAGTTTAAGGTTTAGAAGTCCAAATAAGGTGAATTCAGGAGGGGCTCCCCAAACCTCCAGCTGTCAACCCCCCTCCCCTCCCCTCCCCTCCAGGCTGAAAGCGCGACTAGCCCCGAAACAGAAAGTTACAGGGCGAGCGGCTGTCACGGCGCAGGAAGGTTAAGGAAACAGGAAGCCACGCCAAATACCCTCCTGAGCTTCCCCGGCCCCCTCCTCCGACCTCGTCGGAACAAAACCTTCCAGGGAATCCCAGGCAGGAAGGGGGGCGGCGGGATTGGGGGGGTGCCGGCGAGGGACGCTCGCGCCGAGACCGCGCAAGGGGGTTGGCTGGAGGGAGAGGGAAATCAGCCCCAGGACTGGGGTGGGGGGGCATGCTACCCGATCGGGGCGGCCTGCAGCAAAGTAACTTCACACCCGGCGTTTAATTCACCTTGGAAGGCTTAAGTGCCTCGGCCGCTCGCCGCGCCGCCGCGGCGGAGCCGGCTCCGGGCAGACAAAAGGAGCGAGACGCACAACCCCCGGCGGCGGCGCGGTGGGGGCGGCGGGCCGGGTGGGCGCTCCCCGCCGCACGTAGCCGCGCACACCGCGGGCTTGACCGCAGCGGGAGGATCCGAGGCCGCGCGCGCACGCGCGCGCCCGCCCGCGGGGTGCACCGCGGACCCACTGCCCCGACCCTGGCTGGGGGGTCTGGGAGGGGGGTCGGATGAGGGAGGGTCCCGGGCGCGCCGGCGCCGCGCGGGACCCGGGGAGGCGCACGGCTCGCTTACCTGGTAAGTAATACAGAGGCGGCTTCAATCCAAACATGGTTCAAATTAGAATTCCATAGTGGCCAGAGAGGGATGAAGGAGGAAAATAATATTAAAACCCAGCAATGAACAAAAAGCACCGTTCAAGCCACGGCGCTCAAAAACGTCCAAAACAATAAAATAAAGGCAGAAGAGCGATCCCGAGAGCGACGAAAAAAAAAAAATCAGTCTTTTTCCCCCCCCACACAAGATGATCAAAAGGCTCTCTCTCCGGCCAGCGCCCGGGCAATTTCGGCCACCTTGGCCCTGGCAGATCCACAATGAGGTAATTGACGACCAAGGACGGGCCGGAGCCTCCACGGCTGCCCGGGTGTCTTCGCCGCGTGTGTATTTTCTGCCTTTTGGACTTGAGATGCAAATAAAAAAAAGGAGGGGGGAGCAAAGCGGAGGGAAGCAGGCGGGGAAGAGAAGCGAGAGAAAAATAAAGGGGGGAGGTGAGGGTGATGAAATTGGGGGGTTAAGATCTTCAGGGATTACTCATTTGAAAGGAAAAGGGGGGGAAGAGAAAAAAAAAACCAGCCCCCAAGACGTGCGAGTAGCAATCTCTCCTCCATTCAGCCATTTGAATGTCAAGGGCGAGGGTCAAGAGACCTGTTTCCAACAGGGTTTCACGTTCAGAACCAGAAGGAAAAAGGAAGGGGGGGCGGCGGGAGGGGGTATCTCTTGTTGCCAAGGAGAAATCGGCTTTGTTTTGTTTCCCCTTAGCTACTGGGTGAGGAGGGGCGGGGTGGCGGGGAGAGGAGGAGGGGGCGAGCGGGAGAGGGGAGAGGAGAAAATTAATACCCAAACAGCCAAGAAGTACCGAGGGGGAGATTTCTTCTCGTAAATAAAAGAAGCAACGATTGCAAACAAGTCTCCGGCAGGAGAAAGCAGGCCGGGGCGCCGGCTCCCCTCCCCCTCTCGCCACCAACACCCCTCCCCCGTTTTTTGGTTATCTCCCTGGCCCGGCGTCCCACCACTGACTCAGACAGAGGGGGTGGAAGGAGGAGGAGAAAGAACTCGCGGGGGCTCTGGCGCCTGGGCAGAAGGAGGCAGGAGGAGAGCGGGGAGGCAGGCGAGAGCGCACGGCAGTGGAGAGCCCCTCGATCAATTTTCATGCAAGAATCATTATCGGTAAATTGGAAAGCTGGCTGCCTGACAGCAGATTTGTCTCCCCTAATGAAAGCGAAAGGGTAGGGGCGCAGCGGCGGGCGGCTGAAGGCGGCGGCGGCGGCTCCTTCCGTCTCTACGCGGCATCTTCCAACAGCTCCATGCTTCGCAGGGCGATAATAATAGTTTCACTTGCGAGCTTCTCCCCGCGTGGCCGCCGAGCTGGGCGGCAGATCCATGCGGACGGGAGCGGGGCGCAGGGAGCTGGGCACCCCTCTCCAAACCCGGGGAGGGTGCCGCTGCTGGAGGCGGGATGCTCCCCTTCGCTCCCAAGCGGGGGCCCTTTGCAAACAGTGGGCGGCTGCGGGCGCCGCTGGTCCCCCCTCCGGCTGCCCAACTCCGCGCTCTGGCCGCCAGCCCGCCCGTCCTCCCTCCCTCCCCACCCACGACTGACAGCTGCGGGAGCCAGGAGTTCGCTCTCCGCCAGGACCCGGGAGGAGAATCCCCACACCGTGACCCAGGGACTCGGGGCCGCCTTGTGTGGAACCCACACGGGGCTGCGGCAACGCACACGCCGGCCGGCCCCGGTGAGTTCCTCGGGCGAGCGGTTTGTTTCCCTCCTTTCTTTCCCTCTCACCCCTCACCCCACCCCCTAAAAATCCCTGTTGCAAGTGTAATCAAATGCTTGATAGCATCTCCCACACTCTCCGTGCTCTGGTGCATTATCAGATCCGGGAAGGCATGCTTCCAGGCAAATAGACCTAATAAACGCTATTACTGGGATTCTGCAAGCCCCGGCTGCACCATAGTAACGAGAGCCCCGGCTAATTTGGTTTAAGAAAACGATCAACTGCACAGAGTGTGTGTGAGTGTGGAGCCTGTATCTCTCCTCCCCACGCCGCCTCCCTTTCACACCAGCTCAAGAAGGCCCCATGTGATAATTCCCCAAATCGAAGGGGAAAAAACCCTGCCGCCAAACCACATCCTGTGCGCTCATTGTCCAGCCCAGCGATTTTAAAGAGACAGGATCCATTTACCCACGTCCCCCGACCCCCTCCTTGAACGCACGCTGCAAAGCTGCCTCTTGATGTGACAATTTATTTTCAAGCCCTTTTACCTCCTGAAGGGCCCCTCGGTGGCACAACCAGCGGGAATCACGACTTGGTGACACTAAGGGGTCACCTTTTGACCCCAGATACAATCATGGTTTGAGGAACAGACCTGAGCCCGCAGGTACGCACGGCGGGGCACCGCGGTCACGCCAGGCTTGGGTTCCTGCCAACGCTCTCCAACCACTGCGTAAATCAGGGGTCCCCAGCGGCAGCCCCGGGGTCCCTGCTAAACGCTGCGGCTTCAAATGACAGCTGAACTACCGGAATACGATACCCTAGAGAAAAGCTCCGGTGGGCACATTAGAGGAGGTTGGGGAGCGGGAGCGGCGTGCCTTTTGACCTCTCCAAGCCACTCGCCAAACCCTCGCCTACCCCGCCAGAAAAAATCTTAAATGAGCTGGGCGGAGCGCTCGCCGCCACAGGAGGGGTGGCGCTCTTCCCCGCTGCCGCCAGCGGCTCGGTGGCTGCGGCGTGCAGGCGGCCGCCGGGGGTGCGAGGAGCGTCTCGGAGTCCCCCAGCTCCCTGCTGGCCCCGCCTGGCGCCCCCTCCCCGCGGGCGGCCGAGCGCACGCGTGCGCAGGGGAGGGCACCAGAGCTGCTGACCTGGAGGAAACCGGCCGCTCGGGGCCGCCCGCGCCCGCCGCCAGCCTCAGGCTGCTCCGCCCCGCGCTGACCCTGGAGGTCGCGCCAGGCCCTCGGCGCCGGCGGCCCTTTGTTTCCGGAGCTGCGTGGTGGCGCGCTCTCTGCGCCTCCCCTTGCACCCGCCGCCGGCGGCAGCCTGGCAAGCGGGGCGGCGGGGTCGGGGTCAAGCACCTGCCCTCCCTGCCCCTACCCTGCGCGCCCCGCCAGGCCTCCCCTCCAGCTCCCCCCTCCCACCCATTTATCACCCGCGCGCGGTTCAATCTGCGCCCCTGGGGGGCCGGGGTGGGGGGGCGGCGGTGGCCAGGACCTGGGTTAGACCCCCCGGGTGAGCTACCACCCACCCGGTAACCCCTCAAATTGGAAAAATCTCCCATCTTACTTAGGGGGGAAAAACTATTTTTAAAAGACCCTAAACTATCAGTTTCTGTTGTCATTCTTTTATTGGTTTTTAATTCTCCGGGATTACACGAACAACAGTAGTAATTAATACTAAACCTTCGTCTACTGTATATGCTAATGGCAGGAGCCATAAAAATTAATTTGCAAACATGTCATTACACAATAGCTGTACAGGCAATAAACCTGTAATTATGGGCCAATCACAGGCATGGCACAGAGGGAGGGGTGCTCCCCCAATCTGCTGGGTGCCCCCCTTCCCCTGCTCCAGTGGGGAAGATGATGCCAGAAAGAAGCTTGCCTCCCGGGAGCCACCTGTGGGGAAAGGGAAAGGGGTCTCTAGTCTGGAGCTCCCATCGGCCTGACTTCCAGGCAAGACCACTTAGAGCCAGCCATCGAGGTCCACCTGAGACTGAAACTGATCGAGGAGAGAGGCAAGGCTGGGGCTTGGAGAGCTCCCCAGGCCTGGCTGGCGGTGGGTAGGCCAGACCAGGAAGGAAAGGACCAGAGAGGAGTGGGCACGCTGGTGGGCCAGCTCTTAGCTGATCTTTGCTTCCTTCTCCGAGACAAGCATCTCCCCCAATAAGTATTTGAATGCCTGCATCGAATTACCTAATTGCTTTTAGCCACACCCTTGGGAAAGAGAGCTGTAAGATTCTAGTGATAGCTCAGCCTCCTCTGGCCCTGGGTCTGGACGTCTCAAAGTAGGTTAGTGACATTTCCTGGCGACAGGGACCTTTGTAAGGGAGGAAAACATGAGATCCACTATGGGAGGGTGGTTACACCACAGCTGCCGACCCAATGCCAAGCAGCTGAGGAATAGAAAGTAACCCCACCGTGCCCCGCCGCGGCCTCCCTGGCAGCTTTCCATTAAATGGCCAGTTGTTTGCCATGATGGGGCTGAACGCGGTAGTGGGAAGGATTTTCCCCTTTCCACTGACCCTTGTGGCTTGGCTGTGGTTTTTGGAAGCCATCACTACAGCCATTCATTCCCAGGGGAGCCGCACCCCCACCTCTGAGGGTGCCTATGGCCTGGCTAGGGGTCACGGGCCACTAGTCTAGGCCACACCAGGACGGAGTGCCAGGTGCCCAGGTGAGAAGGGCAGTGCCCTTTGTAAGATTTCATCCCAGAGGGATTCTGTCCAAGGAAAAGATGTCTCTATTTTTCTCTATCCACACTTCTCCGGAAAAGCCCAGTGGTGGCAATGCCCTCTCTCCCTGTCCCTGAGCTCACCGCTAGAGAGGAGTCAGACATTTATGGAAAAGAGGTAGGAAACTGGACAGTCTGGACCACCCAGACCTGAGCCTCCAGGTACCCCTTGTTAAAGGCTGGGGACACCACGGAGCAAACTCGCCCCGCACCTACCTGAGAAACCCTGCCCACGCTGCAAGCCCACCCAGGGTCAGAGGGAAGAATGGGGCCCAGCAGCTCAGGGCCACATTCTGAACACGGCAGAAAAAAAGAGAAAATTCGGTGGCTCACGCGTAGGAGGCTGAGGCGGAGGGCGGATCACGAGGTCAGGAGTTGACCAGCCTGGCCAACATGGTGAAACCCCATCTCTACTAAAAATACAAAAAAAAATTAGCTGGGCATGGTGGCACTCGCCTGTAATCCCAGCTACTGGGGAGGCTGAGGCAGGAGAATTTCTTGAACAGGGACCTGGGAGGCGGAGGTTGCAGTAAGGCAGGATTGCGCCACTGAACTCCAGTCTGGGCTACAGAGCTAGACTCCGTCTCAAAAAAAAAAAAAAGAAAATTGCTTCATCTCTATAGGGAGAAAAAACCTCGCGGGAGGTCGCATGTAGCCCACCAGATCCCTACTCTGAAGATGCGGGGACCCCCAATCATCTGTACCTTCACAATAGAGGGTCCCCAGACTCCCCTAGCAGGGCTGCCTTCGCCACAGCACAGAGACAGCCTAGCTGGCCAAGAGAGTCAGCTGAGAGCAATATAAATAGCCTCCCAGCACGTGCTAGGAAAATTGAGGCTGCAGGCTGGGGCCTGGAGTGCACGCGGCGGGTGCCTCGGCTGGGAGCTGTGCCCACGGGCATCTGGTAGTCCCACAAGGCCAGGCTACAACCAACCTCTGTGGAGGGGGCACTGCTCCCCAGATTCCAGGAAAGGGAGGGACAGGAAGCCGCATGGCTAACCTGGAATGCCCTGTCTGTCCTCGGGTGGGCAGCCTCTGTTTCCCTCTTAGGGTAATAATACCAGCTGATGCTTCCCATGTGCTCAGTCTGTGCCAGCTGCTGTTCTAAGCACTTTTCCTGGATAGCACATTGGATCCTCATGACAATCTTGTTCAAAGTCACCATGAGTTCCATTTTCCAGATGAAGCACAGAGAGGTCAAGCAACCTGCCCAAGGACACACAGCCAGTGGGTGGCAGAGCTGGGGTGGGAACCCAGGCTGGCTCAGAGTGCATGTTCATTACCATCAGCAAAGGTTTGCAGTCAGACTTCAAATTCCATCTGGGCCCCACCCTCTGCGTGCCCTCGCGTGGTGATGTCAACATTCTGACCTCAGTTTCCTTACCTGGAAAATGAGGTGAATCACCCCTGCACTCGGGGCAGATGTATGTAATGACTGCGGCGATGGGCACACAGAGACTCCGTGCACAGAGCAGCCATTAGTCCTGCGATTCGGATAACAGCGGTAAGGATGCTGACGGCAGCTCCCACTGATGGGGCCTCAGGCACCAGGGCTCCACACCACCAGCTTTCCTGCAATGTCATCTTACTTGGGACCTACCCCAGCGCCCCCGCCCCTTGAGACGGACAACACAGTGGCCACTACCCAGTTTTGTGCATGAGGATGCCAAGGCCCAGAGAAGCGAAGGCGCTCACCAAGGGCACACACGGAGGGGACACACCCTGTTTCTCTTTCTGTCTGGCTCTAGTTCTGAAGTCACTGGACTGTCTATGAACATTCCAAGTCTCAAGCCAGTCTGAGGTTGAAAGAGAAACGGGAAGCTCCGTCTGCTCGCTCCTCACGGTGACTTCTGCATATCCAGCTTTCGTTGTTACCTTTGCTTGGTGGGAGCTACAGGGCACGCCCCACCCACGTGTGCTGTCTCATCTCAGAGCCGAGGCCTAGCCAGCCTACCCCGTGCTGCAGGAGAATGGTAATCTGCCAAAAGTTATGTCCACATTGTCAGGTACAGTGGCTTATACCCATAATCCCAACACTTGGGAGGCCGAGGTGAAAGGACTACTTGAACCCAGGAGTTCAAGACCAGCCTGGGCAACATGGTGAGACTCCATCTCCACAAAAATAAAAATGTTAGCCAGGTTTGGTGGCATGTGTGCCTATAGTCCCAACTACATGGGAAGCTGAGGCAGGAGGAGTTCTTGAGCCCAGGAAATCGAGGCTGTAGTAAGCCACGTTTATGCCACTGCATTCCAGCCTGGGTGACAGAGCAAGACCCTGTCTCAAAAAAAAAAAGATATGTCCGCCTGGTACCTTTGAATGTGGCCCTATTTAGAAAGAGTCTGTGAAGATGTAATTAAGAATCTCCACGCCAGGCACAGTGGCTCTCGCCTGTAATCCCAGCACTTTGGGAGGCCGAGGTGGGCAGATCACCAGGTCAGGAGTTTGAAACCAGCCTGGCCAATGTGGTGAAACCCCATCTCTACTAAAAATACAAAAATTAGCACGGCATGGTGGTGCACCTGTAATCCTAGCTACTCAGGAGGCTGAGGCAGGACAATCACTTCAACCTGGGTGGCAGAGGTTGCAGTGAGCCGAGATCACACTATTGCACTCCAGCCTGGGCAACAGAGTAAGACTCCATCCTAAAAAAAACAATCTCCAGGCCGGGCGTGGTGGCTCACGCCTGTAATCCCAGCACTTTGGGAGGCTGAGGCAGGTGGATCATGAGGTCAAGAGATGGAGAACACTCTGGCCAACGTGGTCAAACTCCATCTCTACTAAATACAAAAATTAGCTGGGCGTGGTGGCACGCACCTGTAATCACAGCTATTCAGGAGGCTGAGGCAGGAGAATCACTTGTACCTGGGAGGCAGAGGTCGCAGTGAGCCAATATTGCACCATTGCACTCTAGTCTGGCAACAAAGTGAGACTCCATCTCAAATTAAAAAAAATCTCCAGATCAGATAATCCTGGATTATTAGGGTGGGCCCAGACTCAATGGCAGGGGTCTTTATAATGAGAGGAACCATCTGCACCCCCACCTTTATCACAGCACAATTCACAATAGCCAGAACATGGAGTCAATCTTGGTGTCCAACCCACATGAATGAGTCTAGAAAATCTGGTACATACACACAATGGAATACTACGCATCCATAAAAAAGCATGAAACCCTGTCACTTGCAGCAACACGTGTAGAATTGGAGATTCTTACGTTAAGTGAAATAAGCCAGATACAGAAAGACAAATACTGCATGACATCACTTATAGGTGGGAGCTGAAAAAGGGGCTCTCACGAAGACATGGTAGATGGCGGCTACCAAAGGGGGAGGGGAGGGCAGGCGGAGGAGAAGGTCATTAATGGGTACAAATTCACAATTAAAAAAAGAAATAAGACCTAGTGTTCTATAGATCAGCAGGTGACCATAGTTTCTACTGTATGTTTCAAAATAGCTAGAAGAGAATAATTTGAATATTTCTAGATTAAAGAAAAGACAAATATACAAAGTACGCTGATTTTTTTTGTTTTTTTTTCTTTGTTTTGAGACGGAGACTCGTTCTGTCACCCAGGCTGGAGTGCAGTGGTGTGACCTCGGCTCACTACAGCCTCCGCCTCCAGGGTTCAAGTGATTCTCCTGCCTCAGCCTCCCAAGTAGCTGGGATTACAGGTGCATACCACCATGCTTTTTGTGTTTTTAGTAGAGATGGGGTTTTGACATGGTGCCCAGGCTGGTTTCAAACTCCTGACCTCAGGTGATCCACCCTCCCTGGCCTCCCAAAGCACTGGGATTACAGGCATGAGCCACTGCGTCCAACCCCAGTACACTGATTTGATCTACACAAATTACATAAATGTATTAAATTATCACATTAATTATATAAATGTATTAAACTATCACAGTACCACCCCCCCCCCCGAATTTTTTTTTAAAAAAGCAGCATACAAAAGAGAAGACACACAGGAGAGGCAGCCACATGAAAACAGAAGCAGAAACTGGAGTGATACGGCCACAGGCCGAGGGACGCCAGGAACCCCGCGTGCTGGAAGAGGCAGGAAGGAGAGTCCGCTGGAGTCCGGAGCAAGGCCCCGCTGACATGGATTTCAGTTTCATTCCGTGAGAGAATACCTTTGTGTTGTGTTAAGCTGCCACCCCATTTGCAGTGATCTGTTATAGCAGCCACAGGAAGCTCATACATCCTGTCACTTCTGTCAAACGACCTCTGTCCTACCAGCCCCGGGAAGCCCTGGGCACTGTCCAGGTCTGGAACCCGTATGCTTTGGGCCAGCTGGGTCAAGCTGTCCTTCAGGTGTGTCACAAGGGCTCAGATTGAGATAAGGTATCCCGAGGCCCTGGACAGGGGTGTGGTGAGGCTGCCCACCCTCCACAAAACTCACGTCAACACTCCACTGGGACCTGCCCGCTCTCTCATCTCACCCCCTCGTGACACGCATTTACCAGCCAGGTTTTGGGTGGAAGCCTGGCCCCAGGAGATCATCGGATGTGGCCATCTGCCCCGGGAAATGGCCCGCCAGCCTTCCTGAGGGTCGGCCTCTAACTGCTAGCCTTGCACACGCCTGCAGGTCCTGCGGGGCCAGGGGGACTGTAAGGACAAGAATCTCTGGTAGCCAGCTTCTTACCAAGCCATGCCCTTTCATCCCAGCCTCTAGGGCAATTGTGTGCAGCCAGATGACCAAGTTCTGGCCAAGAGAATGTGGTGGACGGAATAACTGGCCACGTCCAGGCCTGGCCTGGAAGAGTTGCCTGTGTGAGCCTCGGTTTTCCCTTCCTGGGTCTTTGTAATGGATGCCGACTCCTAGGATGACCCTGAGTGCAGATACTGAAGCCGGCAACACCTCCATCAACTCCCCAAAGGACAGAGGCCCCTGTCCTGGCTCCCCACCAATCCTACATTATGCGGGCGTGTCCTTAATAAATAAATATCTACTGTATAAGTTCTGTTAGAAGATGCTCCTGCAGTGTCGAGCCTCTCGGTTACAGGGGCTTGTGTGAGATTAACTAACACCACAGGCCGGGCGGGATGGCTCACGCCTGTAATCCCAGCACTTTGAGAGGTTGAGGCGGGCGGATCACTTAGGCAATGAGTTTGAGACCAGCCTGGCAAACATGGTGAAACCCCATCTCTACTAAGAAACACAAAAATTAGCCGGGTGTGGTGGTGCACATGTGTAATCCCAGCTACTCAGGAGGCTAAGGCAGGAGAATCGCTTGAACTTGGGAGGCAGAGGTTGCAGTGAGCTGAGATTGGGCCACTGCCCTTCAGCCGGGGTGACAGAGTGAGAGTCTATCTCAAGAAAAAGAAAACTACCAACACATACCCGTAGCCTCCTTTCCAGATGTCTGTGTCATGCCAGGTACTGTGTTACTTGCTTTAGGTACATTATCTTGTTACATTTTCACAACAAAAGTAAGCCTATTATCTCTATTTTTTTTTTTTTGGAGACGGAGTTTCACTCTTGTTGCCCAAGCTGGAGGGCAGCCCTGCTCACCGCAACCTCTGCCTCCCTGGTTCAAGCGATTCTCCTGCCTCAGCCCCGTGAGTAGCTAGGATTACAGGCATGTGCCACCGTGTCTGGCTAATTTTGTATTTTTTAGGAGAGACAGGGTTTCTCCATGTTGGTCAGGCTGGTCTCGAACTCCAGACCTCAGGTGATCCGCCCGCCTCAGCCTCCCAAAGTGCTGGGATCACAGGGGTGAGCCACCGCGCCTGGCAACTATTATCTCCATTTTTTAGATGAGGAAATTAAAAAGGCCTAGAGAAGTGAAGTGACTTGCCCAAAGTCACACAGTCAGTGAGGGAGAGTGCTCACACTGGAACTCAGACAAGCTGGAAGCCAGCCCCTGCTTTCCAAATCTCCATGCAGCCTCCCTCATCTCTCTGTGGCAGGAGATGGCAAAGACGCTCTGCCCAGAAACCCTTCTTAATTAAAAGCAAAACAAATAAAAAACAGGAAGGGCAAGAACACCGTGTGTGCAGTCTACATGCAAAGCTGCGTGTCCGACCTCCAGTTCAGGCCTGCCCGCCAGCTCAGGATCTGGGAACTCTTTAAAATAATGGTTTACAAGATAGAGGCAGCAACATGACAGAAGGCCTTCCTTCCTATGGCTACGGAGATGCCAGAGAAACCAGACAGCGGCCGCGCTGGGGACTGCCCAGGCCACATAGCTCATCCCCGTGAAGGGACCCTCTGCCTGTCCTCGAACACCTCCCGGGACGCAGACGGGCCACTTCTGGAGGGAGTCCATTCATAATCTCAGACAGCTCTGGTTGTCAACATTTGGCATCGTGCAGAGCCAATGGGGGCCTGGCAAGAGCTGCTGGAAGGCACCACGGAGGTTTCCCGAGGGGAGGAGAAATAAGGGAGTAAATACAACTCCGCAGTCCCTGGACCAGCGGCCCACACCATCTGTGGACGCCGTGGACGCCCGGGCACGGCTGGCCTCCGCACATCCTGCTCCCGCCACGCTCCTGCTCTGCTGCCTGGGGCAAACCGACAAGGCTTTCTTCTCCCCACTGGGGCCGGCCCTCCAGAGACCGCCCTGCTGCAGGGAAACAGGCTTTGTGAGCAGCCCTGCCCGCTGTCCGCAGCTGGGGTCTGCCGGGCAAGAAGCCACTGCCAGGCTGTAATTCCCCATTTGTGGATGACACACAGATCCCGCTGTCTCCCCCTGGGCCTGACTGGTTCAGGCCGTGTAGCCCTCTGGCCAACAAGATGTGGTTTCTCCCAGCGGCTTCATCTCTGCCTTTCCCCTCATGCCGGGTGCGAGCGAGCTTTTTAGTGCAACAGACTGGAGTGGGGTGCCTGGGGGCCCTCTGTGCCCTTCTCTGCCTTTACCTTACAAAGAAATCCGGAGTCACCCCTGGCCACTTCCTTTCCTATCAGTCTTCCTCGCCTGCTCTTTCTGGGCTGTCCCCGTGGCTTGAACTGTCCTTTACCTGCTCCGGCGGGTCATGGCGGAACTGATGAAGGAATTCCTGATGCGTCCCCAGCACGGGGCATTTGGTAGAATGGCTCCCTTGTCCTGGCACTTACAAAGCATGGGCATGGCTCAACGTTTCTTAGCCTCAGCACAACTGACATTGGGGGCTGGAAGATTCCTCACTGCGGGGGCTGTCCTGTGGATCACGGGATGGTTAGCAAATAAAACAGCACGGTCCTGATGACCACCACCGCTACAGCCTGGCACGGCGTCTGACACCTGTAATCCCAACACTCGGGGAAGCCGGGGTGGGTGGATCACTTGAGCCCAAGAGTTCGAGACTAGCCTGAGCAACGTGGCAAAAACCCATCTCTACAAAAAAATACAATTAGCTGGGTGTGGTGGCGCATGCCTGTAGTCCCAGCTACTTGGGAGGCTGAGGCAGGAGGATCGCTTGAGCTTGGGTGGCAGAGGTTGCAGTGAGCTAAGATCGCTGCCCTCCAGCCTGGAAGACAGAGCAAGACACTGTGTCAAATTTAAAAAAAAAAAGTTTCCAGATATGGCCAACTGTCCCCTGAGGAACAAACCTGCCTCAGTAGAGAACCACTCAGCCTAAAAAGCCAGCACCTGGGCGACACCCGTGTTAGACCTCCTCCCACTGGCCTTGAGCAGACAGCTGCCCTCTCCTGGCCCCAGCTTTACCACACACACGTAGAAGGCCTGCGTGGGGGCTCCGGCCTTCCTGCTGTCTCAGATGCTCCACTGCTACTTAGAACCAATGGTTCCAAGATGGGGTGGCCTTGCGACTCGGGACAACGGGATCAGAAGGGAAGGGACCCAGGGCCTGCCCCCCAACAGGGCTCATGCAAAAACACAGGGAATAGGGTAGGACTATATGGGGTGGGCAGCCCTGGTGCCTCTGGCATCTCAGTTTTCTCCCTTTTCTCTGCAGTCCTCTTTCTCCCCAACCTAAACAAGGCCTGCTCTGAAAAGCAGTATCTACTATTAATCATTCACACTCTAGTATGAGTTAGCCTTACCTCGGCTGTCTCTATAGAATCCAGGCTGTATCCCCGGTTGGGGCCCCCTCCTAGCCCCTGGGAGAGGTGTAGGAGATATTTGGGAAAAGCAGGGCAAGGAGACATTCTTAAGTGCATTTAAGCTAAAAACAGTGGCTTCCAGCTCATAAGGTCATGCGATGAGGGACGCTACGGAGTGCCCTGTATTACAACAGCAGGGAGGGAGGGGCCCAGCCTGGTGCTGGACTTAGCGGGAGGTCATGCGACTCAGAGGGAGCATGGCGAAGAGGCGGGTCCAGCAGGGCCACCCACAAACCAGGTGCTGTGCGCCCAGTCCCCCCGGGCTTCCAGACCATCAGTCTCTACGGCGAACACCAGCTTGTGCTGGGCTGAACATGGCACCCAGGCCAGGGCGCTCTTAGCAGCCACAGTCCCAGCCCATGTGCCCCAGACAGCCCTTCCAGCTGTTTGTGGGGGTGGAGTCTCCCAGAAGCATCTCCGCTTTGGCTTTGCGTTGGGAGGTAGGGTGCCTGCGCCTGGGCAGAGGGAGACACACCTGTTCATGTCGGCATGGCGGGGGGCTTACGGTGTGGGAGAGGATGCTGGGTCCCAGCATGGCTCTGCCCCTGTGGCAGCTGCAGCGTGACTCTGGCCTTCTCTGGCCTTCAGTCTCCTCCTCTGTAGGACGCTTGGACGAAATGATCCCCCAGGCCCTCCAGCTCGGTGAGCCCATGATTAATAAAACTCAGACACACCATCTGCTCACTCTGACATTTAAGAAACAGAACGGGTTTCCAAAGAGAAAGCTGCCCTGAGCAGCCTGCTCCCCGCCTTCGCCTGCTGATCCAAATGTGGGTTCACACCCTCCCCGCATCCCAGCCCTGACTCTACAAATTCCAACATGCACACACACAATCACACACAGAGTGGGCTCCCTCTCCTCCACCCAGAAGGTCAAAAACGGATGGGGTGGGGGTGGGGCAGGGCAGCCAAGGCAGAGGCCTGCCCTAATAAAACCCTGACACGACTGAGTCTTCTGGCCTCCCACCCTTTATACTGTTTCTCCACCCCAGGGCAAGGGATGCATTTCCATAACCACACGTCTCGACACTTCACAACTCCCTCGAGCCGAGACAGCTTTCCCGTGTGCTCAGCCCGGACCCGGTGCTGGAGAAGGAGACTGCTTCCCCTTCTGCAGATGGGGCCAGTCAGCCCAAGGTCGCACCAGGGACAAGCAGCGAGGCAGGGACGCGGCCCCTGGCAGAGTACACGCGTGTAGAATGATCTGTGGCACGCAGGGTCCACTCCCCCTGTAATGCTCATCACCACCACCTCGCCCTCTGCCCTCCACACAGCCCTTCACTGTGCAGTGTGGTTCTGCCTCTTACACAAGGACGCAGAATCGGGGCCTCAGGCCCACTCTGATCCCAGGCACAGAAGCGAACCCTCTGTGCCATGCCCGTGCTCTGCCTTGGCCAGGGAGTGGCTGGCAACTGTGAGTCCTTAAGGCCAGGCTGAGAGGAGGGCAGTGGGGGACAGTGTGGACCCCCAGGTGAGACTCTCCCATCAGCCGCACTCAGGAAGGGATTTCACTTGGCCCAGGAGCTGAGCCGGGGCGGTGGGGACATGGTCAGGACAGCGAGGCCTGTGCCAGCCAGGTGGGACAGGCCTGCTGTGTGGCTTCTTCCGGGTACCCAGGCATGGCCTCCGGCAGGGCGCAATGGAGAAAGTCCCTCGGGAAGGCCCTAGCCGAGGCCCTGGAAGTCTTGGATGACTAAGTCTCGGTCACCCCCAACTCAGCTGTCCTCTTGCGGTCCTCCTGGACCCCCCAGATGGTCAGCTCTCACTGTCCCAGCCTTGGCTTATCGGCCTCCCCTGCTGACTTCTAGATTCTTCCTCTGTGCTGGTCTCTTCCCAGACACAGCACACAGCTGCCTACTCCCACCCTGACTGCACTGGACAAAATGTCTGCTGCTCCCCACCATTCTCTCTGCAGGCACTGCCCCAGACTCTCCTCTCAGGCGCTGTCTCCACCCCTACCCCAGTCCCGCCACACCACCCTGCTTGGAGAAGTGGCCTGAATGTTTTTCATAATGGCCAGTAAAACCAACCCAAAAAGCTAGGTAAGAATGTGCCCCTAGCTTCTTTTTTTTGAGACAGGGTCACTCCATTGCTCAGGCCGGAGTGCGGTGGTGCAATCACAGCTCACCACAGCCTCAAACTCCTGGGCTCAAGGGATCCTCCTGCCTCAGCCTCCCTAGTATCAGGACTACAGGCCCATGCCACCTCACCTGGCTAATTTTTTGTAGAGACAGGGTCTCACCACATTGCTAGTCGCAAACTCCTGGGCTCATGCAATCCTACCTCAGCCTCCCAAAGCACTGGGATGACAGTTATGAGCCACCACACCTCGATACCTCCAGCTTCTCAAAAGCACTAAAGAGCAGGCCTGGCTCAGTGGCTCACACCTGTAATCCCAGAACTTTGGGAGGCCAAGGTGGGTGGATCACCTGAGGTCAGGAGTTCAAGACCAGCCTGGCCAACATGGTGAAACTGTCTCTTCTAAAAATACAAAAAATAGCTGGGTGTGGTGGCATGCGCCTGTAATCCCAGCTACTCGGGAGGCTGAGGACGGAGAATCGTTTGAACCCAGGAGGCAGAACTTGCAGTGAGCTGAGATCATGCCATTGCACTCCAGCCTTGGCCATAGGGCAAGACTGTCTCAGAAAAAAAAAAAAAAAAAAGGCACCAAAGGGCTGTGAAGACTAAAAGGAATTCCCACACCAAAAGGAATGGGAACAGGAAACCCTCAAGCTGACCTAGTGCAGAGGCCACATTTGCCCAAAGGACATCTACAATGCTAGGAAATTTCAATTTCTGTTTTTATGGCCTTGACAGTCAGAGCGGAACACAAAGCCAAGCCTCAGGCACTCTGCACAAGTTGGGGATCTGATAGGAGACCCTCTCCACAGTGAGCTGGGGCTTCAAAGAACTACCCATTCTGCATGAGTGAAGGGCAATCGACCAGCCCCTGTGCCGAAGTACAGGCAGGGTGGCATCTCTAGTGCTGCCCAACGAACATCAAGTCCTGAACTGGATGAAGGGGGTCCAAAGCTGTGTCTCTAGGCACCTGCCAGACATGCAACTCCTCTTGAAGAAAAACACCTTCATTCAGGGCTTCAAAGTACGCCTACAAAAATCTTTCAAATACGGTGAGCTGTACACAATCAAAAAGAACCAGGCACACAAGAAACTGCACTTCCCAGTTGAGAATCAGCAGCCACAACAGCTGACAGAAGCAGACCCATGGTGACTTTGGAAAACGGAATTACAGGCACCTGCACAACAACCCCACTGACTTTGATAAAAAATAAAAGACAAGCCTGCAGCTGTCTGCAGAGAACAGGAAATCCTAACAAGAGGAGCAGCAGCACAGTCTCACCTCTCACCGGAGCGCAGGCCCCAGGAGCACAGGCCCCATGAGCACAGGCCCTGTGAGGGGCAGGCCCTATGAGTGCAGGCCCCGTGAGGGCCAGGCTCTCCGTTGTTCCCTGCCATGAACCCTGGAGCAATGCCCTGCCCACATGGGAGCTCAGTAGCAAACTAACTAAATGAACACACTGGACTAAGACCTTCAGGGAGGGCACAGGGCAGCCATCTGCCTGTTTCAGGCGAGCCTGGTGAATCATTCTAGTCAGTGAGCAGATAGGTGAGAGGAGGTGATTAACCCCAGATTTCCCTTCAACGTGACATTTCTCTGTGTGAAGGCAGGCGCTAATGAAAAAACAAACCCAGCCACAGAACGGCCTCCACAGTGGAGAAAAACAACGCAGAGGTGTAATGACTATTGCAAAAAGCTGAATCCTTTAGGCCAAAACAAGCACCCCCCACCGTTATAATTTCGAGTTATCCATTCTTTATTACAGCTCATAGCCTTGGCTTGAAAAGCTTCTACCAGGGATTCTTTCTGTGGGGGCAATTTTGGTGCCTGCAATTAGCTGAACAGGCAGCTTTTGTCCCTGCTAAAGCACTCAATTGCAGGTGTAATTAGGTTCCCTCACCCCTGAAATCTGCAGAGAGCCTCCCGCCTTGACTAACTGCACCCACAATTAAGTGCTTACGGGCATGTGGCTGGAGCCGGGAAACATGTGCACGCAGCTAATAGCAGGGGCACCAAGCAGGTTTGCAAAAATAGACACTGCGGTGCAGAGATCCAGCCTTTTTGGATTTGTTGTCGAAACGACTCTGTCCAGCTGGGAATAACGAGGAAAGACAAACACACCAATTAGGCTGGGACCATACATAAATAAACTACACAGCTCCTTCATTAAGATACTTACAGGAGTGGGCAAAGCCGTGCGGAGGCAGGGAAGGTGAGCCATGCCCCACGGGGCTGGCGCTGTGTGGGGGCAGCAGCCTTGAAGAGCACCTAAGAGTGGACGCCATGGTGGCTGGGATGGCGGAGCTGATGGCAGACCCGCTCCTGGTGAATGCAGCTGTGGGCCACTCCAGCCAAGGGATACCGAGGCAGGTGGGAGAGATTTAGGGGCTGGAGAGGGACTGGTGGGATATGGGGAGGAGCTCCAGAGGCCCCCCAGGACAAGAGGGAGGTAAAGGTAGGAAAGGAAATGAAGGCGGCTTAAATCCAGTGTTCGGCGAATGGCAGTGGGGCACAGCCTGATCCTGGGTCCTTTTCCAAGAGCTGTTTGGTCTGGTGGGTGATCTCCTCCCTGCCAGCAGCGGCACCTGCCCTCTCCTTCTCCACTTCCTCCCCTCAAGGGCCTCCAAAGGTGGCAAGTCCCCAGTCAAACCATCAGCAGCTTCCAAGGCCGGCTCCCCCAGGACACCTTTAATGGAGACCCAGGCCCTTGTCAAGCTCCCTGGCTACAAGCGGAGTCAGAAAAAGGAAAGGATGCATGCACGCGGTGGGCGGCGAGGACGGTGCATGGCAGGAGGTGAAAGGCCGCTGGGGACGGAGGGCAGTTTCTATATTTCTGCTCCCCAGCCCCCCACACTTGTCAATTCCCTGCCTAGCAGCCCTATTGCCTGTCAACAAGAAAACCGAGCAGATGATAGTCGCTGCACTCAGGCCAGGGACAAAAGCTTCCCTCTCCCCACAAGTCGCAGCCACTGAAAGCAATTTGCCTTTTGCAGGGCTCAGCAGTCCTGGCTGAAAGCAAAGGGCAGAGGTAATATTTAGATAATTAAAAACCCACGGCTGGCGGGCCAGCCGGGCGGCCACAGGTGGCTTTAGAGTGGCCCGGCAATGGCTCAGAAAGGCCAGTGTGCGTTTCTTCTCCCTGCCCCTTCTGGCCTGGGTCTCCCGATTCAGCTACAGCTGTGGGAGACGAGAGGCCAGCAATCCCGCCGTGACCAGTGGGGAATGCAGCCCAGGGAGGGGTTCGGGCCCAAGGCCTCAGCTGCCTTTCCGTCCGCTGCTGCTCCAGCCACGCTTGCCTCCCTGCCTCAGGCGGGCTGTGCCCTCTGCCTGGCTATCCATGACTCCTGGCTCTATCCCAGTCTGTACGCAAACACCACCTCCGCAGAGAGGCCCTCCTGACCTCCCCAGCCTCCTTTACCCTCACTCTCCTGTGGGGCTCTAGGTACCATGTGGTCTCTGAGTTCACACCTTGCTTTTCTGTCTTTCATTCATCCTTCTCTCCAGGGCATCTTTGGCCTTCACCCCAGTGGGCACACTGGCACCTCGAAAGGGAGCTGGGCATGAATCCACACGGGGACTGTGACCTCTGAACCCTCTGGAAGCTTCCTTCCACGAAGGGGGTCCCTGCTCCATGGCAGCTCCAGCCCGGAGGGCGAACCCTGGCTGAGCTCCACCCCAGCTCTCAGGAGCCCAGCCAGGCAGCCCTCAAGCCTTCACTTAGCTTTGCCTTTGCATTTTTAAAGCTGGACTCAGGATCAGGGATCGCAGAGCTCCCAGGAGCAGGCAGGGGTCCTCTGTCCTGCCTCTCTCCACTCCCCTGCTCTGAGCAGATGCCCGTGAAAATCAAAATCAGGATTGGCTCCTTTCACACGGCCCAGCCTCAGTGATCTGTTGTCATGGGGACAGCCAGAGCATAGCCACCACCATCCACAGCTAACCTGCAGCCCCTAATTCTAGGCCCTGCATCACCTGCCTTCCGACCAAACACTGCCCAGAGCCACTAATAAGCCACCACATGGGCAGGTGGAATTTCTCTCGGGTCTCGCTGCTGTGTCCGGGTTTCACTGGAGCCCTCCTGGGCCACGTGCTGGAGAGGGCAGGCCCACTCATCGGGGTGGGGCCTGCTGGCTGGAAGGCTCGATGACCTCGTCAGGCCTCCTGCTCTTTCTCCAAACTCACAGAGTCACCATTCCTCGCCAACTCATCCCAGGTCCTGAGTTTCTAGAGACTTCCCCTGTGATCAGTGATCTATCCTGATAGCTGCCCCATCCCTTTGCCTGTAGAAGTGGCAAAATTAGCCACACCTGACCCTTCTTAGGAGGCCTGGAGTGCCTCTTCCTTCCCTCCCATCCCTCAGAGACAGGAACAGTGAGATGGCCGTTCAGGCCAGCCAGGCTTCTGGGGTGGGCAGGGGCCAGGAGCCAGAGGGCTTGGGTTCAAAGCCACCACCACGCAGGGCCTGTGGCCTCGCGGTATCTCAGATCCTTGACGCACGGAGTGTAGGTGAAGGAGCTGCCTCCTGACAGCAGGAAACAGCAGAGCCCCAGCAGTTACATCATCCGCGCTCAGCAAGGCCCTGGCCACAGCCCACACGGGCAAGGGCTGCAGAGACGCCTGGCGAGCGGCAAACGCCTTGGAGACCCTCCTCCTTCTCCCTGGGAACTGAAGGCTCTTGGCCAACCATCCTGGCCTCCTGCAGCTTCTGGATGGGGCCGTACTTCTCACCCCCATGCAGCCAACTCCACTATTGGTTACTGAGAGAAGGTTCTGCCTCTCCATTTTTAAAATTTGTTATTATTTTTTTTTTACTTATTTTTGAGTCGGAGTCTCACTCTGTCGCCCAGGCTGGAGTACAGTGGCACACTCGCCTCTCTGCAACCTCCGCCTCCCGGGTTCAAGCGATTTTCCTGCCTCAGCCTCCTGAGTAGCTGGTTTTACAGTTGTCTGCCACCACGCCGGACTAATTTTTGTATTTTTAGTAGAAGCGGGGTTTCCCCATGTTGGCCAGGCTGGTCTCTAACTCCTGACCTCATGTGATCCGCCTGCCTCAGCCTCCCAAAGCCTCTCCTTTTTCAGAGGCGCCCAGTCTACATCTCCTGAGCAGCAGCCACTTCCCTAAAGGAAGCAAGCCAGGGAGGCCACGGAGACAACTCAGAACTTCCTGGCCTTTAGCCACAGAAGCCTTGTTGGTGACCTGGCCAAACCCCATGAATCTCTAGAGGTGGCTGGGCCTCCCTCCTGGGGTCCGTTCCCCTAAGATGTTCTCTCCGAGTTCCTCTGAATCTCTTTCTAGTGGCCTTCTGGGTCTGCTTTGCCACTGTCCCCTCTTCCAGCCCCCGTCCTGATGACTCAGCCCTTACTGTGTCTTCCATCTTTGAATCTCAAAGCCTAGGCCTAGGGCCTCTGTATGGCAGGTGCTCAATAAATGCTTGCCAGGTATACAGCAGGTATCCAATGAATGCCTGTCAGAGACCACATGCGGCACAGGCAGGGCCGGGCAGGGCAGGCCTTTGAGGCTGGAGGGAATTAAGAAAAATGATCCACTGGCCCTGTGGCAACGGCTTTATTTCTGCAGGCAAAGTAGGGGTGAGGGTGGAAAAATGGCTCCCAGTGGGGCCAGGCCAGGGGCTGGTTTTGTGCTGGTCTCTCAGGCCCTGGGGCTGGTATCATGACACATGCAGCTCCAGGTCAGTGACAGGACCTACTGGTAGCCCCACCCACTTCTCCCTTCACCCAGTATCACCCCAACCCCCAGGAGCCTGCCTCTTATCAGCCAACTGTCACACCTTTGCTTTTTAATCCCTCTCTCCCAGGCCCAGATAAGGAGGCCAACCTTTACCCTCTGCTGCTTTCCCTCAGCTGCCTGGAAAAGCTCCCAGGTCACACAGGTCTAGGGCGTCCATAAAATCGCACTGACTCCGGAGGTAACCCAGGAGGTGTGGAGAAGGAAGGCCGAGGCCGGGGTTTCCATCTGGGAGACTCTCATACCCCTGAGACCCGGCTGTGGCCCCAGACAAGAGGAGGCAAAGGTGAGCGCCTCATCCCCGAGGGCCCCGTGACGAAACCTTGTAGTGTGACCACGGCTCTGAACTTGCTGCTTTACCATCTTGGCACCATGAGGCAGGAGCCAGAGTCAGTCGGGGACACACAGGGCAGGCCTTGCTCACGCCTCCCCCAGGCAGGCGCGGCCCTGCTCCACCTCCCTGAGCCTGGAGCCCTCTGGGACAGGGGCTGGGTCTCATTTCTGTCTGTATCCTGGCCCTGAGAATGCCTGGCCCCTGCTCAGACTGTCTCTGCAGGTATGAGACAGTCCCAAACAACCGGCTCTAAGAAATAGGCGTGTAAGGAGCTGCTGCCATGCTGTGCACCCAGGCTCCGAGACCAGGGGCTCCTCACTCCTCATTTCACATAGCCCCAACCGGAAGCGACCCAAGCCAAAGAATGGACCCAACCAGTAACTCCCCACCACGGAACACGGCGCAGCGAAAGAACAGGCCATCAACACTCACAGCAACGCTGACAGATGTCACAGGCAGAGGAGCAGCGCTGTGTGACTGCATTTCCGTGAGGTCCACAGCGGGCAGCACTACCCCAGTCATCACCCAGAAGAAGCGACAGCAGGGCCCCCACAGACACTGCACACCCGAGCTCATACAGCATGACCCGCAGGGGCCAAGAGGCAGGTGCAACCCGAGAGTCTGCGGACGAATGACGGATCCACAGAACGTGGCACGCACACACGGTGGAAGATGACCCTGCCTTAAAAAGGAAGAAAATGTGGCCCCATGCCACAGCCTGGGTCCTGCACTGGGTAAAAGGAGCCAGTCACAAAAAGAGACTGCAGGATTCCACGTAACACGATGTGTACTTTACCACGATCTTCAACAAAAAAGAAATTGGCCAGGCATGGCGGCTCATCCCAGCACTTTGGGAGGCTGAGGGTGGGCAGATCACTTGAGATCACGAGTTCAAGACCGGTCTGGCCAACATGACGAAACCTCATCTCTACCAGAAATACAAAAATTAGCCGGGCGTGGTAGTGCATGCCTGTAATCCCAGCTACTTGGGAGGCTGAGGCAGGAGAACTGCTTGAACCTGGGAGGTGGAGGTTGCAGTGAGCCATCGCGTCACTGCACTCCAGCCTGGGAGACAGAGTGAGACTCCATCTCAAAAATAAATAAATAAATAAATAAATAAATAAAACATAGCCTAGAGGGATGGAAAGCAGATGGCGGTTGCCAAGGCTTGGCTATGGCAGAGAGATGAGGTCGGGAAGGAATACCTGGGAAGGAACGTTCTGGAGTAACAGGGTTGTTCTTGACTTTAGCAGGGTGGGGGTTACACAGATGTATGCGTGTGTCAAACACCAGTGAGCAGTACCCTCACAATGGGTGCATTTTATTGAATGCAAACAATCCCTCAGTAATGCTGAGTTTATCTCTTTTTAAGACGAGGTCTCCTTCTGTTGCCCGGGCTGAAGTGCAGTGACACGCTTCACTGAATCCTCCACCTCCTGGGCTCAAGTGATCCTCCCACCTCGGCCTCCCAAGCAGCTGGGACCACAGGTGCATGCCACCATGTCTGGCTAATTTTTAATTTTTTTTGTAGCAATGGGGTCCCACTCCCACTATGCTGCCCAGGCTGGTCTCAACCTCCTGGGCTCAAGTGATCCTCCTGCTGCAGACTCCCAAAGTGCTGGGATTACAGGCACGAGTCACCACGCCCGGCCAATAACATTGACATTAAAAGCTAAAAACATACTTTGAACACCCATCTGCCAACATATGCATATTTATTTAGGAGTTATTTTTATGTACTATATGTTAAAGAGCTCTCCATTATAACATATGCAAACAGAGAAATTTCTTTCTTTTTTTTTTTTTTTTAAGGAGTGTCGCTCTGTTGCCTACACTGGAGTGCAGTGGCGCGATCTTGGCTCACTGAAATCTCCGTCTCTGGGTTCAAGCCATTCTCCTGCCTCAGCCTCCTGAGTAGTTGGGATTAGAGGTGCATACCACCACACCTGGCTAATTTTTGTATTTTTAATTTTTTTTTTTAGTAGAGATGGGGTTTCACCATGTTAGTCAGACTGGTCTTGAACTCCTGTGATCCACCTGCCTCAGCCTCCCGAAGTGCTGGGATTATAGGCGACAGCCAGTGTACCCGGCCAAACAGAGAAATTTCTAAAAAACAAGACGAACTGAATTCTAGCATTTTCTTCCAGAGACTGCTGGGTTGCTATCCTCACCTTGGAGACCAGATCAACACTCTTCATAGGCAGCGGCTGACGCCTCCGGCAGGATAGAACATGGGGAGTGGACTGGTTTGAACTGGTCTGGGAGTACCTGGGGCATGTTCTGGGGAAAATCTCAAGCCCCTAAAGTCTGCCAATGACAACCACCAAACCTGGGGTCACAGGCACAGGATTTTCGGGGAGACCCGTTTTATGCCGCATGCACTTTGTAGCTTCTGGGGCCCTCTGCCTACACCCTCACATATTAGAACAGGTGTGACCCCAAAATACACATGTAGCAGGTGCGCCAGAATTCTCCAAAGCAGCCAAAGTCTCCGCCTGGAGCCACAGGCCCATCCTGCCTTCCACCCGACGCTGGACCCTGGGAGCTCTGCTCAGAATCTAGGCAGGGGTGGGGGCGACCACCGAAGAAACACAGCCGTGGCACGTAGGGCGGTGATCAGGAAGGAGGGGTCCAGAGCAGAAACACCCAGGTTCACATTCCAGCACTAGGCCAGACGTGCTGGTTCACACCTGTAATCCCAGCACCTGGGAGGCCGAGGCAGGAGGTCTGCTTAAACCCACGAGTTTGAGGCCAGCCTGGACTACAAAGGGAGACTTCATCTCTGCAAAAAATAAAAAGTTTAGCCTGGCGTGGTGGTGTACACTTATGGTTCCGGCTACTTGGGAGGCTGAGGCAGGAGGATGGCTTGAACCCGGAAGGTCAAGGCTGCAGTGAGCCAGGAATGCGCCACGGCCTGCAGCCTGGACAACAGAGCAAGACTCCGAAACACAAAACCATCCCAGCTCTACCACATCTTAGCTGTGTGGCCTTAGGCGTAATCCTACATGCCTCAGTTTCCCCATGCTTGGGGTCATCAAAGTTGTGAAGACTAAGAAGCTAATATAAGGAGCCAGTCTACACGCTGTATTAAACGGAGTGTCTGTGTCCGTGTTTGTGAAGGCTAACACAGTCAACACACACAGCCCTCAGAGCAGGCCTGGTGCTGCAGGCTGGCCGCCGTTACTGTCTCCCTAGACACCAGGGTCCTGCCTACTCCTCCCACCCCTCACCACTCGGGCCCTTTCTCCGTGGTCGTCGGCTCCCTGGGAAATCTGTGTTCTCTCCGAGGGCACCAGGGGAAGGGGAGGAGCGTCGCAATCAGCCAAAAGTCTCTCGCCTCTGCAGCCCAAGTCGCAGTGGGTTTGTGTTTATCTTTAAGTTGTCCTTTTCCTGACCTGCGCCCAGCACCTAGCCCCTCCCTGGGCCCATTGTCTCAGGAGCCAGGGCCATCCGGTCCATCCTGGGGGAGAACAAGGGAGCCCCCCGCCCCCATTTCCTCGGACTTCAAGTCCCTTGGCCGAATAAACACAACTGCACACAAAAGACATCCCGGCAGGGCCGTACAGCAGCGTGAGGCCGGGGCAGGGCGGAAGGGGGCTGGCGGAAGCCGCTGTTCCAGAACATTCTGTGTAAGGTGCCAGCGGAGCCATCCTTGGGTTCCAGGGATTCTTTCAGTAGAGGCTGGGGAACGCCTGTGTGGACAGCTGAGGCCCTCCTAGAGGGCTCCTTCCTCCCTCTCTCCTACCCACACCACACTGACATGCCCTGTGAGCATCTACAGATGAGTCTGTGCTGGCCCCCCCACCTGGGCAAGGGCCCATGTCGGGGGTCAGTGGCCCTGGACAACTCGCTCCTCCTCCCAGGCTGTCTACAGCCACCATCTGACCTCCCTGCCCCAGCACTGTGTTTAGGGCCTTACAGGACACAGGACACAGGGGCACTGGCAGCTCAACACCCAGCCCTCTCAGAGCTGAGCCAGGCCCCCTTCCCACTTTCTCCCGCTAGCTTCAGAGATCATTTCCCAAATAAAGCTCCTGCATTGAGATCCTTCAGTGGAGGCCTGAATCCAGGTAGCAAACCAAGCCAGAGGCAAAGGTGTGTGCATGGCATCGGCTGGCAACCTGAGAGCCAGAGATCAGTGCCTGCTCCCAGCACGTGGCTGGGCCTGGTGGGGTTCAGCCCAAGGTGGCAACCCGACAGCGCAGGTCACACAAAGGGAACCCGGGGCAAGTTGTCATCCAGGGAGCACCCGAGGGGCTACGCCTCTGCCCTGGGACGGAGGCGACAGGAGGAGAATCCTCCTCGCTTGGGCCTCATGGCTTCCCCCGGTCTCGGTCACGTTCGGGTTTTCCATCCTCCGAGGAGACTGGACTGTCTTGGAAGGAACCGCCTCGCAGGCTGTAATCCTTTCCTGTGTATTCCATCCACTAACTAGAACTTGGGTCCCCTGGCTGGCTGCTCCGTGAGGCTTCAGGTAGCAATTTTCCATTTGTGTTACAAATTTTAATGAACGCAACTGTCCCCTGGGCCCTTGCTGCAGCCTGTAATCCTCACGGAGTGGGTCGCAGGTGTGTCACCCAAGGCTGGGTTCCAGCGGGATTTCTACAAGGGCTTGATTTCTCCAGGGAATCGCTCCAACGAAAAATGGTCCATGCCACAGCCTCCTCCGCCTCCACCACCCTCCCCGCTGGCTCAGTGTCGAGCTGGCTGCAAATCGTAAGATTATTATTTCTTTCTGACATCTCCAAAGTATCCTATATCCCAAGATAGAGAGCAAAGTTCAGCTCTGATAAGATTGCATCACTGGGGGGGAGATACATTCTTGCCCTTGCTCCCTCTGCCTCTGGCTAACATAATTCCTTTCTGATCTTACCCAGGGCATCCAGTCAGGCTGGGAGGCAAACAGGATAATCCATTTTAGAGAGATTGATCAATATCGTTAGGAGTCTTTTAAATGGTTCCACAGGCTTCAGGGAGCCAGGGCAGACAGCTGAGCTGGGAATCGGGGGCTGGAGGAGGCAGGAGGGCAGGCGCTACCCTTGGGGATATTCAGACAGTCCTTCCATTTCCTACCAGGCTTCAAGAGCTGGTTCCCATCAGGGCAGGAAGGCCAGGTACATGCAGGCAGGTTGTGCACTGCACAAGGGGCTGGGCAAAGGGGAACAGCAGGCTGAAGTCCACTTGACCTTTCACTCGTCTTGCCAGCGCCCCTCCACAAAGAGTAGGAATCCCTTTTCCAATCTGCAGCAAGGTGCCCTAGAGGCCACGGCTGGTCCTGCTGGCAAGGGACAGAGGAGTTCCCTGGCTCCCAGCTGCCTAGCATTCTTGGTCCTGTTTCCTAGTAATCAGGAAGACAGTCTTTCTGGCAAACCCCCTCTAGCTAGAAGGTCTAATCGGTGAGGTTCTGGAAGCCTCCCTGTTCTGTCTCCACCTATCCTCCCCTCGCCTACGCTCAAACAGGCCTCCATGTTCCAGCCAGGGACACTTCCAGCCCAGGCTTAGAAACTTGGGTGCTGAGAGGAGCAGTTAGGCAGGAAAAGGGACCTGGTGGCAGGGGTGGGGGGTGGCTAGAGCAAACAGGAGGGCGTCTGCCCTGTCAGCGCTGCAGGGGCTGCTCAGCTCCCCCAACAGGTGCCAAGGGGTGCACAGACCCAGGGTACCCGGAGCTTCAAAGAGATGCAGGAACTCTGGAGTTTAAATGTGGGGAAGAAATTTCTTTGTTTTTAATTTTAAATATCGGCAATACATCTTAAAAAATAAAATCCCGTGTAGGAGCCAAGGAAGCATGGCTGCAGGCTGAATATGGAGCCATCGGGGCCTTCCACCAGCTGCAATCTGGGGACTCTGCCCCCGTGTCCCCGACCACAGCTGACGTGCCACGGAGTCACTGATGTGTCCTTCCGGACCACACACCAATGGCGCCGCTTCTCTGCTGTAAACTTCCTGACAGCTTGACACCCCTAGCCAGTCCCACCTGCACACATCCGGAATTGGACCAAGTCTCACCCGGCCACGACCACCCGGGACCACTGCAGCAATGCCTTGCTGGCCTCCTGCTGCCACCCATGCCCCCTACAGTCCATTCTCAGCACAGCAGTAGAGGACGCCGGTCCACCAAGATGTGGGTGCCTCTGCCCAGAACCTCCATGGCTCCCATCTCACGCTGAGTAAAGGCCAAGTTCTTACAATGGCCTCTGGTGTCCCGAGCTATCTTCCTCCCACTGGCTGACGTCCTGGCTTTCACTCCCACCCCCGGCCCACTGCAGTGACTCTTCCCTTTGCCTGTCTAACCTTCTCCACAAGGCATCCATAGGACCAGAAAGGGCTTTATCAATAATCAGGCTGGAACAAGAGGCATAAACGTGTACTTCCGCAGACGATGGGACGTCCTCCCACCCTTTGTCTCTTCTGTGCTCTGCCAAAGGGTATCAGAAGGCCCTTCCTGACCACCCCATTTGAAAAAACAAAACAAAACAAAAACAGCAATCCACAGCTGGGTGCAGGAGCTCAGCCTGTAATCCCAGCACTTTGGGAGGCTGAGGCTGGAGGTTCGCTTACAGCCAGGATTTTGAGACCAGCTCTGGCAACATAATAAAACCTCATCTCTACTAAAAATTAAAAAAAAAAAAAAATTAGTCGGGGATGGCGGTGCACACGCCTGTAGTCCCGGCTACCGGGGAGCCTGAGGTGGGAGGATCGCGTGAGCCCAGGAGGTCGAGGCTTCAGTGAGCTGGGATCATGCCAGTGCACTCCAGCCAGGGTGACAGAGCAAGACTCCGACTCCAAAAAACAAACAAAAAACCCCAGTCATCCCTGCCCCGTCCCCTAATCCTTCTTACTCCATTACATCTTCCCCATACCGCTTTTCACCATCAAACCTAACACAGATTTATCTATTTATCTGTTAGTTCGAGGCTCTCACCACACTGCACGCTTCACAGGGGCGGGAGTCTTGTCTGCCCAGCTCACGGCCACGCACCCAGGTTAGAACAGTGCCAACGGCTGAAGGGCTCCCTGCCAGGCCCGTGCGAGCTGCTTCGACTAATGCTGAGCCCCTCACGCCCCTGCCCACCTCTGCAGCTGGCCCCGTCTCTCCCTGTCGTGAACCGCTGGAGTGTGAGAACACATGTACGCACCTGCTCCTCCCTCCCTTCCGGGAATGGCCTTCTCCTTCCCACCTACCAGGCAAACTCCCATCCATCCTTCAAAACCCAGTGAGGAAATCCCCTACTTCAGGAAACATTCCCTGACTCTGTTCCCACTTCCGCCAGTTAATCCCTCCTCCGACGGTCACTCCTGGATGTGTCTGTGCTGCCATTCACGTGCTCCACACCCATCGCTGTGGGCAGGTCCGTGTGCTGTCTTCCAGAGCACAGGCTGCACAGTTAGCCCCCTGTCCCCAGCCCACTACTGACCCCACCTCCCCCGCCAGGGCAGGCTGCTGGTCACAGCACTGCACTGACTGCTGGAAGCCCTCCCCGGGGCAGTGTGGCTTGCGGTGCATGGGAAGGAACCGCCTCCTGGCACAGAGTGACTGCCTTTTTGGCAATGGCTGTGCAGCCGGGAAGAGGGTCAAGAGCCTGGCTCTGGCCCCAGCTGTGGGCACGCTGCCCTCGTCCTCAACCCCCGCCTCCCCCATAACCCTGGTCCATCCCAGCCCAGCTTGTTCCCCGGGAGGGGTTCTTCTGAGGGTGAGTCTCTTTAGCATTGCCTATTCGGCTTCCTGCCCTCCCAGCAGGGCCAGTGGCCTTCCCATCAATCATCCGCCCACATGGTGCCCTGTAATACACCCGTGTGCACAGGTGGGCGAGGCCGGACCCGCGGGGAGACAGGCCCGGGCAGCAGCTCCTCCCGAGAGGGAGGCACGAGGAGCCGGGCTGCAGCTCCCTGGGCTTGGAGTCAGGCCGCTGCTCAGGAAGACGGAGGAGGTGAGGCGCAGGTCAGGGCCTCATCCACATCATCCTGACCGGACAGGCGAGGGCAGGGAGAGGGCCACCCCCTCCCCAAATCCCTGCACCAGGGACAATATTTTTACAACACGGTTTTGGCACTTCCACTGTGAGCTTAATTTAACATCCATATTGCTGCTACTTAATTAAATAGATGAACTCATTTTACATTTACAAGTCTTAATTCATCCTGAACAAAACTGGCCGTGTTTAGCTCTTTATACACTAGCAGCTCCCTGGAACAAATGGTGACCTTTTCCAGTTAACGGTGGGGACAGGTTAAAAGCTAATTATCGGCTCTGGTCGCCTGTGAGAGAACGAGCAGACATCTTTATCCATCATCAGAAGTGAGCGGAGAGGTGGCTGGGTTGAATTCTTTCTTATGCAGTCACAGGCAGCCGGGCTGGCAGGCGGTGTAGACATGGGCCCAGATCCCTGATGGTGGGCAGGTGGCCCCGCCCCCTCATCCCTGCTCTCCACCCACATCCCACCCTGCCTATAACACCTGTCCTCTCTGTACTGCTCCACCCACCCCGCGTCCCTCGCGCCTGCCCAGCTGACCCCAGCCTCACTCCCAGGCAGCCCCTGCCCTTGGACCCACCTTTCTCTCCCCACAGCCTGACCCTTTCAGACCCCTCTGTCCTGGATGCCAATAGTCCTGGCTGCTAGCACGTGGGGAACTGGCCGTTCTCACCCTGCGCCAACAGTGGGGCACACACTCTGTACTTCTTTTTTTTTTTCCGAGACAAAGTTTCACCCTATCACCCAGGCTGGACAGCAGTGGCGCGACCTCGGCTCGCTGCAACCTCTGCCTCCTGGCCGATTCTCCTGCCTCAGACTCCTCAGTAGCTGGGACTACAGGCGCCCGCCACCACGCCCAACTTATTTTTGTATACTTAGTAGAGATGGGGCTTCACCATATTGACCAGGATGGTCTCAAACTCCTGACCATGTGATCCACCTGCCTCGGCCTCCCAAAGTGTTGGGATTACAGGCATAAGCCACTGCGCCCAGCCTAACCCTCTGCACTTATGTAGCTCTTGAGGGTCTGGGGCCAGTGGCACAGCAGCCTGGGTCCCCAGCAGTGCCCTGGAGGCCCCATTGCTACAGGTGGCAAAAGAGAACATCAAGTCCCTACCTGGGGGGGCCGTGGAGAGGGTTCTCGAGCTAATCCCTTGTGGGGAGCTGGGTCTGGCACACAGTAGGTGCCCAGTGAATGCGGCTTGCTGCTGAGCCCAGGGTGTGGATGGCAGAGATGTCTGGTTGGTGGGCTGGAAGTCATGTGTAAGGCTCAGGTGCCTGTCTCTCAGCGGCTGTACCGGGTGGGGATTGTCTGCACCCAGGAGCTAGGACCTAGGGGACAGAGGGAAAGCTGCATGGTCCCCGGTCCCTTGCTGGAGACGTCTGGCAAGTTCCTGCCTTTCCACCCCAGCAAAGTCCATGCAGCCAATGCAAGGCTGCTGGCTGGTGTCCTGAAAGGCTGATGGGAGGCCGGAGGGCCGCGAGCTCAGGCTCAGCCTCATCGGTGAGGCACCCAAGGCGGCCAGCGCTCCCTCTAGGAGGCAGGCGGGTCCTATTACTACCCCTGCATTATAGGAAGAAACTGGAGCCCAGAGGGTTAAACAGCTTATCTGGGGTCACACAGCTAGCAACTGTGGGGACAGGAATTGAGCCTAGACACACTGGTGGCAAAGTCTGTGGTCTCATCACAAAACACACTGCCCCTTGAGGGACAAATGAAACCCCAAAGGTGGGTAACTCTGTAGCCTGGGCTCTGTGATGGTAATTGGTTCCCAGGCATGTGGGCAGTGACACCCCCCATTTGGGGGGTCAGCTCCTACACCATGAGGCGTTGACCCCCAAAGGAAAGGCTGCCAGCCTGCCCTGGGCATTGTGAGCAGGGTCGGAGAGACACCACAAAACAAAGAAGTCTGGCTGGGCGTGGCGGCTCACGCCTATAATTCCAGCACTCTGGGAGGCTGAGGCAGGCCGACCACAAGGTCGGATCGAGACCATCCTGGTCAATATGGTGAAATCTCATCTCTACTAAAAAATACAAAAATTAGCTGGGCATGGTGGCTCATGCCTGTAACCCCAGCTACTTGGGAGGCTGAGGCAGGAGAATCACTTGAACCAGGGAGTCGGAGGTTGCAGTGAGCTGAGATTGCCACTGTACTCCATCTCAAAAAAAAAAAAAAAAGAAACAAGGAAGTCTGGGGTCAGCCTGGCCCCCTCACTCCTTCTCAGCCCACGGGATCTCCCAGATAACCACGCCGACAGGTACTCTCCCACAGCCGCCCTGCCCTCAGGCTGAGCCAGCCACACTGCGTCCACAGCAGGGAGAGGGGCACTGATCCCAGGAGAGGGGCAGTCTGTGGCCCTGGTGGTCACCTCACCATCATTTGGGGGGGTCAAGTGGGCCAGAGGAGCCAGCTGCAGGCAGGGGTCAGCCGCTGCCAAGGTGCCCCCTGGCCGATGAAACCACTGGGTCGGCCAGGGGCCACTTACCCCCTGGCCCACTGACCTCAGGTTCCCTGCGGAGGCCAGGAGGCCAGCGAACCAACCCCACCGGGCGAGTGGGCGTGGTGACGAAACCATGAGGGCTGATTGCAGCAGAGGCTGCTGGTGGCAGGTGAGACTTGAGGCGGCCAGATCACCCCAGGGGGCAGGTTGTTTGTTTGGGGAAAGGGGAAGCGGGCGTTGGGGGGCTCACTCATTCATGTTTAATCCTGCCGGGCTCACTCCTGGCAGCCTCCATGGCCTCCGGAGAGCCCAGCGGTGCACAGAAGAGGCAGGGCTGCTGCAGACAATCCCGAGACCGTGGACCAGCTGCCTCAGTTTACCTAGGTGTAAGCGTCCTACCCCTACCCCCCACCCATACAGGATGCAATGAGGCTATCAGATGACCCTCGGGAGAAGCTAACCTGCCCCTGTGCCCTCTCCCCTCGTGTTTACAGGCCTGGCCTCAGGCTTCCTGGCCCAGGAATGCAAACAGGTTGGGACAGTGTCCACATACCTGGCTTCCTGGCTGAGGCTGACAGCCCCTCCCCACCCGGGGCATGAGGCCTCAGCATCTCTCAGCTCCTCTTGGACCCCGCCCTCCCATACGTGGCAAGCCCCAGGAAGAAGACTGCAGGACCCAGGGGTGCTACTGGCCTGGGAGCAGGGTCCCATCTGACAACTAACTGCCACAGCCACGGCGGCCACGCTGACATCTAGGAGCCCTCATGTCTCCGCCATCTTGTTCTGAGCTTCGCAGGCAGCCCCATTTCTAGACGAGCAGACAGAGGCCCAGAGAGGCAGAGCTCCCTTCCTAAAGCCACACAGCTGGCAAGCAGTAAGACTGGGCTCGCATCTGAGGTACCCTGAGGTCTCAAGGCCAGAGCTCTTCCCATCCCCGCCACCCTGCGTCACCTCCGCTGACATCCAAAGGGCAAAGACCTGGGCCACCAGTCTGCCAGCCAGAGAGAGCCAGCCACCTGTAGGCAGTCATCAGCACAGGAGTCAGAGGGGGGAGGCTTGGACACGTAGGTCAGCCCACCTCACCAGCCCCCAGACCCAGGCCCTGGAAATCAGAGGGATGAGGGGCTCCTGGCTGTGGTTGCTGGCCCCGGACCCTCCTCCCAGGAGGCAGGGCTCAAGGCAGGCACACTGGGGTCTGGGAAACAGTGGCTCCCCAAAAGCCTTCCTCTCTGCAAGGCATTCCTCAGTGGTCCGGAAATGGAGGGAGTCAGCTGCCCCCTCCCGCGCACTCCCGCCCCTGCTGCTCAGTCTGGGCCAGGCTGCCCCCACCTCCCGCAGCACTGCCCTCCAGGCAACAGCCCTGAGGCATCTGGCTGTGAACCACGGCTGCGCCTGAGGGCAAGCCCCTCCCCTGGGGAAAATGTGACACCTACACTGAGCTACCCAGGCCAGGCCGCTGGGACTCCCTGGGTCTCTCATGTCTGGGGAGCCCACCTAGGGTGACACTGGAACCCGGGGAAGGTTTGGGGGCACAGGCGGTCAAGAGGAGGGCCCACTCTGTCCCTCAGTCCCCTGGAACAGCATCAGCTCCAGTCCCCAGGGCTGGGGCCAGGAGAGGGGTGGGAGGCGGTTCCCGGGGGTTCCAAAGCCCCGCTTCCTTCCTGGCCCCCGCCCTGGCTCCTTCCCCAGTCCCTGCAGACTCTCCCTGACCTGGGGAGTGTGGCCAGCTCCTCCCAACCCCAAGGCTGTTCCATGCGACAGTCCGCAACACATTTACCCAGCACTGTCCTGAGCACAGAGGACGGTGATGGGGTTTAACCAAACTGGGAGGACAGAGATGAGGTTTAATGAAGGCAGGAGAGGGAGCTCTGCTGGACGGGTGCAACAGGAACAATGCCACGCTCACACACACACATACACACAGGGCACACACCACAGGCACACACACACAACACACACACAGGGCACACATAACCACAGGCACACATGCACAACACACACACAGGACACACAACACAGGCACACGCACACAACACACACAGGGCACACACAACCACAACAGGCACATGCACATACACAGGACACATACAATCACAGGCACACACGCACAACACACACACAAGCACACGTGCACAACACACACACAGGGCACACACCACCACAGGCACACGCACACAGGCACACACACACACACACAGGGCACACACCACCACAGGCACACACACACAACACACAGGGCACACATAACCACAGGCACACGTGCACAACACACACAGGACACACAACACAGGCACACGCACACACACACAGGGCACACACAACCACTACAGGCACATGCACATACAAAGGACACATACAATCACAGGCACACACGCACAACACACACACAAGCACACGCGCACAACACACACACAGGGCACACACCACCACAGGCACACACGCACAACACACACACAAGCACACGCGCACAACACACACACAGGGCACACACCACCACAGGCACACACACACAACACCCAGGGCACCACAGGCACATGTGCATAACACACACGCAGGGCACACACAACACAGGCACACGCACATAACACAAACACAGGGCACACACAACCATAGGTACACATGCACATACACACACACAGGTCTCACACAGGCATGCACACACACACATCTCACACAGCCGCACACACACAGGGCATGCACAACCACATGCCTGTGCACACACAGTCTCACAAATACGCACACATGCACAGGACATGCACAAACAGGCACATGCACACAACACACGTTTCACACACAGCCACAGGCACACACAACACACACAGGTCTCACACAACCACAGGCAGACAACACACGTCTCACAAACACAGCCACATGCACACACACACACACGGCACACACAACCACAGGCACACACAAACACACAGTCACACACAACACAATCACATGCACACAGTCACACAACACACACAACACATACACACCCACATAGTCACATTCATACACAATGCACAATCTCACGCACAACATACTCCCACACAGATCAGAGTCACATGCACATGCAACATACACAAACACAAAATCACACAACACACAGCCATGCACACAACAAAGTCACAGACAACAGACACCTGTATGCACATACAACACACTAAGACACTTATACATGTATCCAACACCCATTCACACCACACAGCACAACCACACACACACACAGTAAAACTCCAACACTCTGCACAATACACAGACACCCACACAAGCCCTCACACCCACAGACTTGGAGCTGGCCTGCTATGCACCTTGGGCAAGTCATGTCACCGCCAGGTGACTCAGTTTCCCCATCTGTGAGCCACACATGAGCTAAGGCTGAAGGCACAGGCGGTCCTCAGAACAGCACCACTGGCTACTCCCACCCCATGAGACACGCAGGGGCAAGTCGGTTGGACGAGGTGGGCAGGAAGGTCTCCTATGCCAGGGAGGGGGTCGTGCTGACCCCAGAAGGACATGGGGAGGGATGGGTGGGGGAGGGGAGGGAAGACTGTGTCCTGGGGTGGCGGGTGGCCCGGGCTGTGGACATCTTTTTTGTTTGTTTCTTTTTTTGAGACGGTGTCTCTCTCTGTCGCACAAGCTAGAGTGCAGTGACTTGATCTCAGCTCACTGCAACCTCTGCCTCCCAGGTTCAAGCAATTCTCCTGCCTCAGCCTCCCGAGTAGCTGGGATTACAGGTGCGTGCCACCATGCCCCGCTAATTTTTGTTTTTTTAGTAGAGACGGGGTTTCACCATGTTGGCCAGGACGGTCTCCATCTCTTGACCTCGTGATCCGTCTGCCTCAGCCTCCCAAAGTGCCGGGATTACAGGCGTGAGCCACCATGCCCAGCCTGTGGGCATCTTTTATACCTGACCCAGCCCTGATGGCCCTGACCACAGCTCGGGCAGGCGTGGGGAAGGGCGCAGTGCAGGGGAAGAGACGGGGATACTGGACAAGCCATCAGCCCGGCCAATCCCACAACTCATCCGGGGCTGTGGGAGGAGGACGGGAAGGAGCCCCAGTTCCTCAGGCATCCACTAAGGCTGGTTGGGTGGGGGCTGGCGATTGTCTCATTAAATTCTTAGTGCCACCACCCACCCAGATATGCCTGCCTGGCTTCCAAACGCCACCTTCCCATGGGGCTCCTGGAGTTTCTAGGAGGCTCTGGAGAGGCTCCCGTGGGAGGCTGCTTCCGCTGCCACCTTTGCAGCTAGAAGATGCCCCTGGCTTCTGTGAGAGGGGCCCAGCTTCACGCTGGCACGCTCTGTCATGGGAACACTTGGCATCACCGGGCCCTCATTAGCAGAGGATCTGAAAACAGTCATGTGGAAACCCTTCACGACCCCCTGGGCCGAGTGCCAGCGCACTCCGGAGTTTATGGGGTGAGAACACTCAGACAGAAGAGGCTGGCCCCTCTCAGGGCACTCGCAGTGCACAGCCAGGCCCCTGCCCTCCACACAACACCCTCCTGCTCCTCCAGGCGGGAGCTGGAAACCCCTTAGCCGCTGCTCAGACGCCGAGGAAAAGGGAGGCTGCAAACACACGTTACTGACTGCAAGGGAAGGATGCCTGAGCTGGAAGGGGACTTCAGGGACACCACTGCAAAGCAGAAGATACCGAGGTCCACAGAGGACCCACACATGCCCAGAGCTGAACCATGGCAGGTAAAGCTGGGGCCTGAAACCCCGGCCTCCTGACGCCCACGGGCCTGGCCCTGGATAGGATTCTGAAGCAGGGAGGAGGAGAGCCCATATGCCCAGAGATGCTGGGATGGGAGGACCGCACTGGATTGGAGGCAGGAGCTTCGGACCCCATCCTGGCTGCTTCACAAACTTGCTCTGGGCACCAGCTCCTCTTCTACAAAGGTGAGCACAAGGTGAGTTTTAAGTACAGGCACAGGGTCACTCTTCGGGTTTATGTCTCTAAATCTAAACAGAAAACCAGCTCCCAGGCCTGGCGGCGGTGCCTCTGATCTCTGACCCTGCCCTGGGACCACACCAAGTATCGCTGGATGGCAATCAGTGGTCAGGGGTCGAAGGCCTCCGGGCAGTGGTCAAGACAGAGGTGCAGCCTGGAGGTCAGAGTGTCAGCAGTGACCGTGTTGATCTCTGAGATCTTCGCAAAGAACCCAGACAAACCGGTTCACTGGGCTCCCAAAGGCTCCTCAACCCCAGCTGAGACCTTCCAGCCCCAAGCCAAGACCTGCTCAACCAGTCTCTCTGCCAAGCCACCTCCATCCAGGGCGGTGCTGGCCCACTGTCAGAGGCCGGCGGGACCAGGCCCACTCCGTCCTTGGTCTTGCACCTAGGACACTGCCCTGTTTCTCCTTCCCCCGAGGCTGGTCCCCATTGTGATCCACAGAGCCCTTTTCTCTGGCATAAAATCAGAAAAACAGAATGTGGGTGTGTGTTGGGGAGTATTGGCCTCCGAGAGATTGGGAATAAAAACAGGAGCAGGGGTCGGGCACGGTGGCTTACTCCTGTAATCCCAGCAATTTTGGAGGCTGAGGCGGGCAGATCACCTGCGGTCAGGAGTTCAAGACCAGCCTGGCCAACATGGTGAAACCCCATCTCTACTAAAAATACAAAAATCAGCCAGGCATGGTGGCAGGTGCCTGTAATCCCAGCTATTCTGGAGGCTGAGGCAGGAGAATCACTTGAACCCGGGAGGTGGAGGTTGCAGTGAGCGGAGATCGTGCCACTGTACTCCAGCCTGGGTGACAGAGCAAGACTCCACCTCAAAAAAAAAAAAAAAAGCAGCAGGGCCGGGAAGATTCCTCAGAGACCCTCCATGTCTTATCTCGGGGGTCTGTGACCATCCAAATGTCTGTGTCCCCTGCCCCCAATTGCTGTGTTGAAATCCTCACCCTTGAAGAGATGGCATTAGCAGCTGGGGCCTTTGGTGGTGACTGCGGCATGACAGCACACCCCTCACGACGGGATCAAGCTCTTGTTAAAGGCCCCCCCTTCCACCATGTGGGGACACAGTGAGAGGACACCGTCCATGATCCCTGAGGTGAGCCCTCAGCAAACAGCTCATCTGCCAGCACCTTGATCTTGGACTTTCACCTCCAGAAATGGAAGCGATACACTTCTGTTGTTAAGCCTCCTGTTCTGTGGTATCTTGTTACAGCAGCCTGAGCTGACTAAGACAGGGCCTCCCTGTGCACCCAGAAGGGCTGGAAGCCCCAAAGCACAGTGGGTCATCAGGGGAAGCCTCTGGGACCCTTTCCCGAGTATAGAGAGCATGAGAGAAAGGTACCTTCCTGCTCCTCACCCCCAGCCAGGCTTTCCAAATCCCAGGGCATCAGCCTCAGGAAGAAAGGGGAACACTTGGATCCTTAGCCATGAATGACGATGACAATGACAAATGGTAGCGGAGATGAGGATGCTGGTGATGATGGTGGTGATGATGATGGTGACGGAGACTGTGGTGAAGGTGATGGAGTCTAGTGATGATGGTGGTGATGGTGATGATAGTGATGGTGGTAAAAATGGTGATGGTGATGATGGTGGTGATGGGGGCTGTGGTGATGGTGGTGATGGTGATGACAGAGACTGGTGATGATGATGGTGATGGTGAAGGTGGTGATGGTGATGGTGATGATGATGGTGATGGTGATGATGGTGATGGTGGCAAAAATGGTGGTGGTGATGGGGACCGTGCTGATGGTGCTGATGATGACAGTGATGGTGATGGTGGTGATACAGATGGTGGTGAAGGTGACGAAGGTGAAAACATGAACAAATACCTAGAACCTAAGTGGTCCCAACACTTGATACCCAGTACCTCATTTAACCCTCATGGATCCCTATGAGGTAGTGGCTGCATTACTCTGTCCAGAGGAGAGACTGAGGCACAAAAGGAAAAGTGATCTGTAGTCACACGTGGTGGGGGAGGGGCTGGGATCTGAACCCAGGCGGACGGGTCCAGTGTGCAGTCCTCAGCACCACATGGTCCTGCCTGGATCCAGGTCCACAGAAGAAAAGAATGAGCTGGCTGAGGGACAGGACGGGGGTCTGTGTTGGGGGCCCAGGTGTGAGCCTGAGCTGGGTGGCAAGAAAGGCCCTTATTTTCTACATGGGCATCTCACAGTGCCAAGTGCCAGTCTTGTGTAAGGATAGGTCCTTATTATACCACAGGGGTGCTAAACCCATGGTAATGGCTCTGGGCAAACCTGAGGGCACATCCCCCGCTCACTGGGTGATTTCCACACCACATTTTGGCTTCATAGCCTGACTCTGAGTCTCCTCTATGCATAAGACACAGTACTGTGCTGTCCCCATTTATAGCTGGGGACACAGAATCTCAGAAAGAGCAACTGTTGGCCGAAGGCAGAGTTGGGGCCAGAAGCTGAACAAGACCCACTCTGAAACACACTCAGCAGCCCAGCCTCGGCTCCCAGTCGTGTGACCTTGGCCAAGTCATTTCTGTGCCTCGGTTTCCTCAGATGGTTGCATAACAACGAATGAGATGATGCAGACATAGCACACAGGACACTCGCGGCCACGTGGTCAGGGCACCGCCCTGTGGCTCCTTTCCATAGCTCCTTCCACAACCTGCCCCATCCACGGTGAGCGCCCTCATCACCCAGAGACCGCCTGCATTCTCTCTCTTTCTTTTTTTCCCTTTTGTGGAGAATGGAGTCTCACTATATTGCCCAGGCAGGTCTCAAACTCCTGGGCTCAAGCTATCCTCCCGCCTCTGCCTCCCCAAGAGCTGGAATTACAGGCTTGAGCCACTGCGCCCGGTGACCCCCTGCATTCTCTCTCGGACCCTCACACCCAGAGAAAACTGACCCCATGGGGCACACCCAAAGTTCCCCGCCATAGGGTCACTGGACCTGGGCCTGCAGGCACAGATGTCTGGGTGGCCGGGGATGACGAGGCCGTGGCAGCAGCCTCTGCAGGGCAGTGATAACCCGGCTGGCGCTGGCGGGCTGTGCCCAGTTTCAGCAGATGCACCTGTCAGGACATCTCGGGCCAGGAGCCACATCCCTGGCTCCCGGCTCGGGGCCAGCAGCAAGAAGCGACAGGGAGGCAGAGCCCCTGACAAAGCACACGTCCTCTGTGAGCAGAGATAAACCTCGGAGGGGAGAGGGGTGCTCCATCAGCCTTGCGGCAAGCCGCCACACGCTGACAGGGCACATGCGAGGCCTTTCGCGGCCACGCGGCTCGGCGTGTCGTTATTCACGGCGGAGCCTGCTTTATCTCCCGCACGGTATGTGAGGCCACGAGGCGGGCGCTGGCTCCGCGCACGGGGCTCCCTTAGAAAATATTAATATGTAAATGTCACTCTCCGAAGACCAGAAATGAAATGGAATGACCGACTGCAAGATGTTCTGCTGGCGAGATAAAACGAGAAAAGGAGAAAAAGCTGCCGGGGCTGGAGGCGGGGGCGAGCTTCGCGCTTAGGTGGCGGGGCTGGAGGGGAGCGTGGGATTTGGGGGCCGGAGGGTCAGCCACTTCCACTCTCTCCAGGCAAACAGCTTCGGCACAAGGCCTGAAAGCAGGTGGAAGCTTCCAGGCTGCGGCTCCAGTGTCTTCTCCCCGTACAAGATGACACACACGGGCGCTCGTGTCACTCTCTCCAGGGGTCTGCGGGAAGCTTTTCATGCACAGAGCTCACTTGGTCACTGGCAGCTCTACTGCCCCATTTCACAGATGAGAAAGCTGTGACACGGGGAGGCTAAGTGGCAGGACCAAGGACCCACGGCTATGCTAGAACCTAGGTCCCCGAGTGTGTCCTCGGGGGACCCCATCTCCTCCCATCTCCGTCAAAGACACCAGGAGGGAACCATATGATGGCCTGTGTGCCTTTCTCATCTCCCCAGCAAGGGGGACATAGCCTGCTGTCAGTGAAGGCAGAAGTCCTTACCCACCAGGAACATCAAACACCAGGACACACCCCCACACCAAGTTGCACCCCCTGATTAGTGGTAACGCTATGAATACCAGCTGGCTCCTCAAATGGAGGTGGAAGAAATGGCAGGGGGGCCTTAGAAAGAATCCGGCCCACCTGGTTCATGTCTTTAATTTTACAGCTGGGGAAACTGAGTCTAGGGTAATTTTTAAAACTTTTTTTTTTGGCCAGGTGCAGTGGCTCACACCTGTAGTCCCAGCACTTTGGGAGGCCAAGGCAGGCAGATCACGAGGTCAGGAGTTCAAGACTAGGCTGACCAACATAGTGAAACCCATCTCTACTAAAAATACAAAAATTAGCCAGGCATGGTGGTGGGCACCTGTAGTCCCAGCTACTCAGGAGGCTGAGGCATGAGAATTGCTTGAACCTGGGAGGCAGATGTTACAGTGAGCCAAGATCACGCCACTGCGCTCCAGCCTGGGTGACAGAGTGAGACTCCATCTCATCTCTTTGAGACAGGGTCTCTCCTGTTGCCCAGGCTAGAGTGCAGTGGCAACATCATGGCTCAGTGCAACCTCCACCTCCTGGGCTCAAGAGATCCTCCATGCCTGGCTAATTTTTGTTATTTTTTGCAGAGATGGGGGTCTCGCTGTGTAGCCCAGGCTGATCTCCAGAGAATATTTAATCATCGTTGAAATATCTACCACCCGCAGGCTGCACCACACCGCCTCCCGCCCCTTTGAACTCTGGTGAGTGGGTGCCGGCACCATCTGAGAGGCCCAGTCACAGGTCACAGGTAGAGCAGCAGCCTGCCCAAGATCCTGCGATCACAGGTGCTGGCACCAGATCACAGCCCAGCTCCGCCCCTTCCCCAGGCCTCCCAGGAGTGAGTATTCCAGGGGGCTGGTCGCTGTGAGCCTCACATGCAACGATCTGTCCCCAGCAGGGACCAGAGACTTAGCTCTAGGGAAGCTCTGTCAAGACTGGAGTGAAGATCAGGGATGCCACTGCCCCCAGGCCTCCCTTCCCAGCCTTGGCTGCTGCCAGGCACCAGCATCTTATTCCTCCTCTTCCCATCTCTTCTCCATCCCTTCCCCTGCTTGCCCCCCGTCCCACGTGTGCAGTGCTGAGACAGCAGAGAGTGGCATCCTGGGCTCCAGGTGGGGGCACCCACTGGCCTGAGCCAGCGGGGAAGGGCAGGGTTAAGGCCTCGGTAGAAGAGGCAGGAGGAGGCAGGCTCTCTTCCCCTGGGTTTCTGGGGTGCTTAAAGGGCTGTGTCCACGTGTGCTGGGGGCCACTGAAGAGCACTGGGGTGGTGTCCAATGTTCCACCCCACCTCATCCTAGCCTTAGACCTCAGCTCTGCACAGACCAGCTGCAGGCGCCTTGGAAGGCATCAGGGGCATTTCCATCTCCAGCCCTCGCCCTCCACGCCGCTGACCTGTTCAGGCGATCTCCCCTCACACAGAAAACTGCCTGGCCCAGCCCAGGCCCCTGCTGCCCGAGTCCTGAGAGGGCACAGGCAGAGCAGAGACCAGCCTCTGGCCCTTGTTTCTGAGCTCCTGCCCTCCCTCACGTCCCTCCGCCCACCCGCTACCAGATCTCATCAGCAGGCTCTCAGGGTGACCCCAGGCCCCGAAGCTAAAGGAGCAGTTGTGTTTCTTCGTCAGTCACTGCCAGCTTGCTACTTAACCCCACCAAGCACGGAAGCCCTCGGCCCGGGAGGCTGGCAGGAGGGGCCTCGGGGGAGCGTGGGCTGAGACCAGCAGGGTCCTGGCTCCCCAGGCACTGCCCCCAGGCTGGAGTGCAGGCCCCTGGGACAGGGATGGGGGCAGAGGTGAGGCGGGCACCGGCAGATGGAAACAGTGATTTCAGAAAGCTGGAATGCAGCTTGGGAAATATCAGGGCTTGTTTGTCAAAGTGAGGCGCACTGGGAGTGGCGAGGCTGGCTCCCGTGGTCCCCGGAGGCAGAGTGCCCCTGACACGTGTGCGCACGCATCCAGATGCAGGCATTCATACACACACGTGTACACACATCCACCCACACAGATAGTCACATGTGTGCATGAGTATGCCTGCACACACACACACACACACACGCATGCCCACTCACACACACAAACACAAAAATACATGCCCACACGCACGTACAAACACACACACGTGTGCACGCGCACACACATCCCTGCCAAGCCTCTGACTCACCAGCCTGCCCTGCAGGGACCGGGAGAGGAGCTGCTGGGGGCTCAGGAACCTCCCGCCAAGGCCCTGACCACCCCCAGGCAAGGGGCAGGCAGAGGGCAGGCACTTGGGGCCTGGACGTGTGACCTGGCCTTGGGAAACCTCCATCCTGGAATGAGAGGTTTCTGGCAGCAGAGGCCCTTCCCAGGGACAATGGGCGCAGAGCCTCTGAGCTCGGCCGCCTGTGTGAGGAGCCGGCAGGGTGAAGACGGGGCTGGCCGCCTTCCCAGAGGCCGTGCCAAGCCTTCTGCGGCGTCACTCTCCCAGGCAAGGGGTCTACACAGCCAAGCCTGCCACCTCTAGGCCTGACTGCCCTGCCCTCCTTCCGGGGCCAAGGAAGCCCCAGGAGCTGCCCTCTTGGGGGGACTCAAGAGCAGGCAGGATCCTGGGGGCAGAACTGAGGGTGCCGGGGATGGGGGGGTCCCACGAAGCAGGAAATGCAGGCAGCAGTGCAAAGGTGTTTCCAGGAAAGCCCTGGGGGCTCCTGGCCCTCCTCCCCTGAGACTCAATTAGAGGGAGAGGAAGAAGAGAGAGGGAGAGGGGAGGAGAGAAACGGGAGGTGAGAGGGGAGACAGAAGAGGAGGAAGAGCAGAGGAGGGACGCTGAGGGGTGGCAGAGAGCAGGGGAGGAAAGCCGGATGGGCAGGGGGGTCTTCTAGGAGGAGGTGGGGAGTCAGTAGCCCTGAGCTGTGCACCCAAGAGAGAACCCCTCTTTCTTCCAGCATGGCGCACCCTGGAAACACCTGGGGACCTTGGGGCCTTTTGTTGTCTTTAGGAGGCCCCAGGGATTGAATGTGGAGTGGTCTCAACGCAAGACTCCCGTTCAGCAGCCACACTGCGTGGGAGCAGAAACGCAGACGCAGATCCCGGGGCCCTGGCCCAGAGAACCAGAGGCCGCGGCAGGCCCCCGATTTCTGTGTTGTCCACGTGCCTGGCCCCAGGGGGATTCTGATGTTTGCAGGAGTGTGGGAACCCCTCCCAGTCTGCGCTGGGGCCGGGGTGGGCGGGGAGAGGGTGGCTCCAAGAGCAGCCCTTTCTCAGGAGGACAGGGAAGAATGGCCCAGGGGCCAGGCGGGAGGCACAGGCCCAGGAGAGCTGTGGGGATTCGGGAAGGATTCCTTTTGCTTCCTGGAGGAGGAGGGGGGGGGCCTGGAGGCAGCAGATTCCCCCAGCTCCCTCTAGAAGCCAGGCGACAAGGAAGGGCTGGCCCAGTGAAGCCTGGGAAAGTGTTTTCAGGCTGAGGAGCAGCAGTGGGGAAGAGGAGAGAGGAAGCAGCTAGAGACGGAGGGAAGTCCTGGGTACCCGAGTGCTGAGGGGGGCAGCCAGCACGAGCTCCCACGGCGAGGACAGCTAGTGCTTCTCCGAGCACTGTGTGAAGGCTGTTCTTCCCACACTACTCAGGGGCAAACAGGGCACAGAGACGTTAGGCAAGTGGCCTTAAGTCACCCAGCTGCAAAGTGGCTGAGCCGGGAGAGGGAACCAGGCGGGCGGGAGCCCAGGTTCATGCTCCCAGTCACCACCTCTGAGCCGGGAGAGGGAACCAGGTGGCCTGGAGCCCAGGTTCATGCTCCCAGTCACCACCTCTGAGCCGGGAGAGGGAACCAGGCGGGCGGGAGCCCAGGTTCATGCTCCCAGTCACCACTTCTGAGCCGGGAGAGGGAACCAGGCGGGCGGGAGCCCAGGTTCATGCTCCCAGTCACCACCTCTGAGCCGGGAGAGGGAACCAGGCGGGCGGGAGCCCAGGTTCATGCTCCCAGTCACCATCTCTGAGCCGGGAGAGGGAACCAGGCGGGCGGGAGCCCAGGTTCATGCTCCCAGTCACCACCTCTGAGCCGGGAGAGGGAACCAGGCGGGCGGGAGCCCAGGTTCATGCTCCCAGTCACCACCTCTGAGCCGGGAGAGGGAACCAGGCGGGCGGGAGCCCAGGTTCATGCTCCCAGTCACCACCTCTGAGCCGGGAGAGGGAACCAGGCGGGCGGGAGCCCAGGTTCATGCTCCCAGTCACCACCTCTGAGCCGGGAGAGGGAACCAGGTGGGCGGGAGCCCAGGTTCATGCTCCCAGTCACCATCTCTGAGCTGGGAGAGGGAACCAGGTGGGCCGGAGTTCAGGATCATAATCCCAGTCACCACCTCTGAGCCGGGAGAGGGACCCAGGAGGGCCAGAGTCCAGGTTCACCACTTCTGAGCCGGGAGAGGACAGGCAGGACACAGAGGTGGCAGGAGTCAGGTGTGGCTCGAGGGTCCCTGCCAGGCCAGCTAAGACACCGCCCAGATGGCTGATGGGCCACAGGACAGAGTGATAGGGATGCCTGCAGGGCCCAAAAGTCAGGCTGCGGGCCTGGAGACAGCAGACAGCGGCGAAGGCACAGGAGTGTTTTCAGGGCTTTCAGAGCTCCCCACAGCAGCTGGGCTTTAGGGTCAGGTAAAGCGCGGTGGGCAGAACAGCATGGCTGTGGCTGGCCCTTCCGACTCCCTCAAGGCCCTGGCTGGTGATGTGCCACTGCCCAGCTGTCCCTATGACTCAGCAGGCCGGAATACGCAGGCAAGATTGGAGTCCCCCATCCCCGACCCTCTCAGACCTGCAATTAAATTAGCCTCTGTCTTCACCAACATCACTGGCTAATCAGCCCCCGCCGCTCCCGTTCCCTGGGTGATGGGAACGCTTTGATAACGGAGTGGACTCTAATGTGTGCGGTGTGAGGGACCCTTAATTTATTACGTGCCTGTAATTGATGTTTATATAAAGTAGCTCTTACAGCTACTCAAAGTAGGAGATGAAAAGCAATCAATCAGCCATTTGCCTCAAAAGAGAGGGAAGAAAACACCACACATCTCACAAGCAGTCCCCGAAAAAATCTTGGGGAAGGGGCTGGATTAGCACATGAGCACTCTGAAGCGTGGGGTTCCCACCAGGCAGACGGATGGCACAGCCAGGATTTGGGGAGTGGCACAGGCTGCCCTGGTTCACAGAAGCACCGCGAGTGAGGAGTCCCTTCTGGAGAAGCCAGGCCTCTGTGCAAGACACCGTCCTGGAGCCCAACAGCTGTCTCCAGCGACTGGCTGGTCCTGCCACCGACGGTAACCCCTTCACAGCAGCCTGCTGTGTTCCCTCTGGGTCTCAACTCCAGTGAATACTGCCTGGGTCCAGGCTGGGAGTTGAGGGCGCTCTGCTGAGCCTGAGGATGACCCCAGGGCCACACCCCTGCCTCACAGCTGAGGTTTAACGATGCCCATGGTGGGCCCAGCCGGGCTCTGGACTCACAGAACAGTGCTCCCTATACCTTGTGCAAATTCTCTCCCCTCTGCTCCCACCCACACATTGCATCCACCCTGGCAACCTCCCACCACTGCAAAGCAGCTTCCCCCAGTCCTGCATGGGGACCCCAGCTACAGAGCCATGGAGAGGCTGGGATCGGAGCCGTCCAAGCAGCCTGCAGGGGTCCCTGCCCTGTGTTGGCTTAAAACAGCAGAACAGCCTCCTCACACTTCTGGAGGCCAAGAGCTGGAAATCAGTAGCACTGGGCTGAAAGCAAGGCAGAGGCAGGGCCCGCGCCCTGCGGAGGCTCTAGGGAGGCGCCTTCCTGCCTCTTCCAGCTCCGGGGCTCCAGGCATTCCTTGGCTTGTGGCCGCATCACTCTAGCCCCTGAGTGTCTCAAATCTCCCTCTGCCTGTCTCTTTGGAAGACACCTGAGATTGCGTTTAGGCAACCTTAATACTCCAGAATAATCTCATCTTCCAATCCTTAACTTAATCACTTCTGAAAAAACCCCTTTTCCAAATAAGATCACGTATACAGGTTCCGGGCATCAGGGTGTGGGCCTCATTTGAGTGGCCATTTTTTGTTTTTGAGAGTCTCGATCTGTTGCCCAGGCTGGAGTGCAGTGGTGCGATCTCAGCTCATTGCACCTTCTGCCTCCCGGGTTCAAGCAATTCTCATGTGTCAGTCTCGTGAGTAGCTGGAATTACAGGTGTGCACAACCATGTCTGGCTAATTTTTTTTGTTTTTAGTAGAAAAGGAGTTTTGCCATATTGGCCAGGCTGGTCTTAAACTTTTCTGGCCTCAAGAGATCTGCCTGCCTCAGCCTTCCAGTGTGCTGGGATTTCAGGCTTGAGCCACCACGGCCAGCCTTGGGCCATTTTTCAGCCTATCACACATACAAAGGGAAAAGCCTTCCAGGTTCTGGCTTCTCTGAGTGCAGCTCAGATGGCCACAGAAAGCCAGGTACTGGGCCAGCAATTCTTCCATCCAGCTAATGTTCACGGAGTGCCAGGCGCTGCTCTGGGCAGTGGGGACACAGGAGTGAAGAAAACAGAGCACAGCCCCTGTCTTCGTGGAGCTTATGGGTACCTGCTGTCAAAGAGCAAAGCATACAGCTGGGCGCGGTGGCTCACGCCTGTAATCCCAGCGCTTTGAGAGGCCAAGGCAAGCAGATCACAAGGTCAGGAGTTCGAGACCGGCCTGGCCAACACCCTGTCTCAACTAAAAATACAAAAAATTAGCTGGGTGTGGTGGTATGCACCTGTAATCCCAGCTACTTGGGAGGGTGAGGCAGGAGAACTGTGTGAACCCGGGAGGCGGAGGCTGCAGTGAGCCGAGATCATGCCACTACACTCCAGCCCGGGAGACAGAGCGAGACTCCATCTCAAAAAGGAAATAAAAAGGGGAAGCAATGCACACAAGTGGAAAAGAAAAGCTGGAAGAGGAACTGCGTGTTTTTTGACCCCATTTTTGACAGGGCGGTCAAGTTGGCTGCTTTTGGATAAAGGCCTGGAGGAGCTGGGAGCATAAGCTTGTGCAGATCTGGGAAGGGCGCTCCAGGGAGAGGGGATGGCAGGTGCAAAGGCCCTGGGGCAGAAGCCATGAGACCCGTGAGCCAGAAACCACGAGACCTGTGAGGCAGGAGCCATGAGACCTGAGAGGCTGCAGTTGGGTACACGGTGTGGGGAGCAGGATGAGCAGGAGGCCTGCGGGGGTCTTGGGGAGTTCTGGGGTTCCAGTTGGGGCTCTGACTTTCACTCTTCATGGTGGGTGGGAGCTGTGGAAGGGTTCCTACAAGGCCAAAGCTACATGCACCCACACCTGGGGGCCTGCCTCCCTAAGAAGGCTGGGTTCCCCTCCCTCCCAGTATTTTCCTCCAGCACAGAGCCTCGGAAACAGCCCCGACCCCTGCCGAGGTACCAAGCCCAGGACCTGTTCCCAGGTACACAGCTCCGGGCACAAAGCAAGGCTGCCATGTGTGCCCCTGCCAAGGCAGGTGTGTGCAGGCCATACCAACACACACACACACACACACACAGAGACACACACACACACAGAGACACACACACATGGGCCCATGTAGGACACACCAACACACACTGACATACACACACACATGCTAGGGCCTGTGCAGGCCACACCACACACACATACACACACACACGGGCCCGTGTAGGCCACACCAACACACACTGACACACACACACACGCTGGTGCCTGTGCAGGCCACACCACACACATACACACACACACACACACACAGGCCCGTGTAGGCCACACCAACACACACTGACACACACACACACACATGCTGGGGCCTGTGCAGGCCACACCACACACACACACACACACACACACACGGGCCCGTGTAGGCCACACCAACACACACACACACGCTGGGGCCTGTGCAGGCCACACCAACACACACACACATACTGACACACACATTGGGGCCCATGCAGACCATGACACACACACACACACGGGCCCATGCAGGCCACACCGACAGACACACTGACACACACACACAGGGGCCTGTGCAGGCCACACCAACACACACACTGATACACATACACATGCTGGGGCCTGTGCAGTCAACACCGAGATACACACACACACACACACACATGCTGGGGCCCTAGGTCCTCCCCCTGGTCCTAGGCTGGGGGAGGTGGTGGGTGAGCCCAGGGGACCCTGGAGTGCAGCCTCCATTAAGAATTTATCAGCCCAGAGGGAAGAAGTCTTTCGGGCTGGGCCTCACACAGTGGGGTCCTCCCGGCAGCAAAACTTTGCTTCTGGGAATAAAATGGAAATCCAGCCCCCGGAGTATAATGAAAAGCCGGCTCACAAAGCATTTTCCTCTGAGCGGCTGAGCGGCCCCCTAATGATGGGAGAGCCGAGGGGTAGGCTGGAGCCCTGGGGGCTCCCGGGCGGGTGCATCTGATGATGGCTGCGTGGGGGTGCCTGCCCCCTCCCCCGGGCCCCACCTGCTAGGCACTGCCTGGCCTAATAAAGTCTCTCTCTTTGGAGTCACATTCAATGTGGTTCCAACAGGGAGCCATACGTCACCAAATCCAGCAAAAATTTGTGCTAAATTGAATCAATCCATCTTGGAAATGGCTCTTGTCAGCTTCTGTCAGAGGAACCGTCTGCGGGGGACGAAGGGATCAGGATGTGGGGGGTTGCGGGGGTCTCCTCTCCCTTCCCAACACCTGCAAGGTTTCCACAGGCTCTGACGGAGGTGAGGAAAGGACTCACGCACACACATTTACCCTCGAGAATAAGGCTCAGGGCACACAGTCGGGGGCAGGCGGGCAGCAGAGGTGTGCCGGTAACAGCACGCATGTCCCACACCCAGCATGACCAGTCTGCCCTTGGTCCCCACGCTGGTCTTTGGGGCCAGCACACGGCCTCAGATGGAGCCTCCAGGCCCCTCCATTCAATGTCACTCCATACTCATCAGGCGCCTGCAAAGCATCTGCTGACAACAGCGAGGGCCAGGGTGGCCGGCCAAACGGAGCTCGGACGGAGCACGGTGGCTCAAGCCTGTAATCCCAGCACTTTGGGAGGCCGAGGCGTTGTCCACCAAAGACGACGGCCCCTTTGTACTCTGGAGCAGGCTGGTAGGGCCCTGGCCTTGGCCTTGGCTCCTCCTAGTATGTGTACGTGGAGCTGGGGGCTTCTGAGATAAACAGGACACGGTGTGGGAGTCAGCTGTTCCCCCACTGTTCTGAGGGGCCACTGAGTGAGACTCAGGCAGCCTCTGAAGGCCCCAGCCTCGGTCCCCCCACCGACACTACCTTCCCATGGCCGGGAGCTTGCTACCTCCACCCAAGGCTGTCACCAGCATGGATCCAACCCTTCCTGCCCCCTCGCTTCCACATGCACTCACACAAACCCACACGCCCATCATGTGGGCAGGCCACTTTCCCCATCACACAGTGACCCCGCTCGTGAGCCCTTCTCTACAGAGGCCATATGGGTCCCTCCTCTCCTTCAGGTCCTGGTTCAAGTCCCTCTCCCTGCCGTTCCCGCCTCTGCCCAGCCCTACCAGACGTATCCACTGCGTCCCAGACAGCCAGGTGCCAGTGACCAGGAGTGCTGTTGACCAATGAACCATGTGTGCCCAACCGGTGGACATGTGCGGTGGGGGGAGACCCCGACACGCACGACTGTACATTCCCCAGGACCTGACACCAGGCTGGGCACGGTGACCAACCTTTCCGCTGGACGTCAAGTTCAAGGGCCCCAGTTCAGGTAAAAGACACAGCATGAAGAGCTGCCTGCTTATTTCAGTCTCTACAGAAAAAGAGACCAACATACCTGCTGCCACCAGCATGTCCGGTGCAAGGGCAGCCTGCCCTGAGAGGCTGTGTCTGGGTAACGTAACTACTGCCACGTGTTCACGAGGCAGCTCCCTCAGGACGTAACTACTGCCACGTGTTCACGAGGCAGCTCCCTCAGGACGTAACTACTGCCACGTGTTCACGAGGCAGCGCCCTCAGGACGTAACTACTGCCACGTGTTCACGAGGCAGCTCCCTCAGGACGTAACTACTGCCACGTGTTCACGAGGCAGCTCCCTCAGGATGTTTTAGAGGCCTCGGGCGCCACCCTGACACCCACCCAGGCCACAGCTGGGGGTATGGATGGCTGGACGTTCAGGGTGAAGTTCAACCACCTCTCCCCCCTCGCAGGCAGGCTCCTACAAAGCCCTCCAGGGCCCTGTGCTCCTCCTGGAGCTGGTGGCTTCACCCCCGTCCGGTCCTAACTCTCTCCCCTGATGGTGCAGAAACAGAACAGGTGCTGGGCGGAAGCCACCTGTGTGGGTCACTCTGTAGTAATATCATGTGTTCCAAAAAATTAAGTGAGGGAGGCTGGGGGCCGTGGTGTCTTCCCAGCACTTTGGGAGGCCGAGGTGGTTGGATCACCTGAGGTCAGGAGTTCGAGACCAGCCTGGCCAACATGGTGAAACCCCATCTCTACTAAAAATACAAAAATCAGCCGCAAGTGGTGGTATATATCTATAATCCCAGCTCCTCGGAAGGCTGAGACACGAGGATCACTTGAACCCTGGAAGAGGACGTTGCACTGAGCCAAGATGGAGTCACTACACCCCAGCCGAGCGACTCCATCCGAAAATTAAAAAAAAAATTAAGTGATGATGTTAGAAGTCGGGGCACTGGCTGCCTCGGCAGGGGGCCAGGGGGGCTTTTGGGGGCTGCGCACACTTTCTCCTCTAGGGGCCTATGACACAGTGAGCTCAGGTCCTAGAAATGCACGAGGCGTGTATTCGCAACTGTTCTGATGAATATGACGCATCCATTTCAAGTTGAAAAAGAGGGAAAATGGGCCGGGAGCGGTGGCTCGCGCCTGTAATCCCAGCACTTTGGGAGGCCGAGGCGGACAGATCACAAGGTTAGGAGATTGAGACCACCTGGCTAACATACTGAAACCCTGCCTCTACAAAAAAAATCCAAAAATTAGCCAGGCGTGGTGGCGCACACCTGTAATCCCAGCTACTCGGGAGGCTGAGGCAGAGGTTGCGGTGAGCCAAGATCGCACCATTGGACTCCTGCCTGGCGACAGAGTAAGACTCTGTCTCAAAAAAAAAAAAAAGGCAGTGCATGGTAGCTCATGCCTGTAATCCTAGCACTTTGGGAGGCTAAGGCAGGCGGATCATGAGGTCAGGAGTTCAAGGCCAGTCTGACCAAAATGGTAAAACCCTGTCTCTACTAAAAACACAAAAATGAGTCAGGCGTGGTGCTGGGTGCCTGTAATCCCAGCTACTTGGGAGGGTGTGGTGGGAGAATCGCTTGAACCTGGGAGGCGAAAGTTGCAGTGAGCAGGGATCCCAGCATTGCACTCCAGGCTGGGCAGCAGAGTGAGACTCCGTCTCGGAAAAAAAAGGGAAAATGACACCTCTGATGGGCTGATTCTCATCCTCCCCAAGTTGATCTTCTGGGATCCCAGCCCCCAGGCCTCAGAATGTGACTGTATTTGGCAATGGAGCCTCTGAGGAGGTGATAAGTTCAAATGAGGTCACCTGCGTGGCCCTCATCCAATAGGAGTGGTGTCCCAGTAAGAAGAGGAGGTGCGATCACAGATCTGCACACACAGGGAAGGCGGCATTCACACGCCGAGGCCACAGGCCCCAGAGGAAACCATCCCCGCTCCCACGTGACTTCAGGCTGCTGGCCTCCAGAACTGCGAGGACATCCATTTCTGTGGCTGAAGCCAGTGTGTGGCTTTTTGTCATGGCAGCCCCAGCAGATGAACGTAGCACACCCTGGGGTAAGGAGCAGTAACCCTGCGGTCCCGAATGGGAATCCCAGCCTTCCGGCTGCTCTCTCCACCCTAGCCCAGAAGCCTGTCTGAGGCCAGAGGAAGAGAGAGACGAGTGGGGTTTGGCCTTGTGGGGTCACCTACCACAGCCCCCCACTCGGTTTTCAAACCGGATACCACATACGCAGAACGCTGAGGACGGGGCTCTGCCGAGGGATGTATGAGCAGGCGGAGGAGACAAAAGCAATCTCGCCTGACACAAATCTAGATGAATCCGTGGATGGGAAACCCACAGACTGGCAAATTAAAACGTGGTTCGGGGCCGGCGAGTGGCGAGGACGCCCGCTGATGGATCCTCAGCCACGCAGCTACGCCAACCAAGTATGTCACCATGATGCACTCCTCAGAAACCGCAACCCCACACGGCTACCCCAGGGCCAGGAGGGAGGAAGAACTGCCGGTCGGCGTGCACAGGCCACTAAGGCTACAGACTCCAAGCTTGCGGGGCGGTGTGCATGCATCTCTGGACCATGCCTTGGGAGGAGAGGGCTGTCAGGGCCTCCCCTGGCTCAACAGGGGAGGGTGGCTGAGCAATTGCTGGGTTGCTAGCGCTGTCCCCCCACTAAGCTGTAAGGTTTGGGGGAACAAAGGCTTCCTCTGCTATGATCACCTCCCCCAGCAAGTAGCAGAAGCTCACGAAATGGTTGATGAATGAATGAATGAATGACAGTGGCTGGCACAGGGCTAATCAATGTCAGCAGTTATGATTACGGCGCCAGGTTAAAATGCATTGGAAACACACCCCATCTACGTACAGGAACACACCCAACCCAGGAGAGTGCGTTTCCCCTACCTGGGACAACCTCCTGTTCCATCCTCAAAACACGCCTTCTGCACCAGCCACTCCAGAAGTTCCCTGGATTGTCAACGGGCCCTGCTCTTCCGGCTCCTTCTTCACTTAAGAAAAGGACACCCTTTTCCTGGAATAACCCTTCCGTCCCTCCCTCCCTCCCCGGTGGACCCACCAGATCCCTCAGGGCCACGCTTGGATGCCATCCATCAGCTGAGCCTTCCACCACCGCGCCTGCTCCTCCCCACCCCCAACAGAGCCGCGCCATCCATACGGTAGCCACATGTGGCTATTTACATTTAAATTATTGAAATAAAATCAAAGGAAAAATTCGGTTCCTGGGCCTCACGGACCACATTCCAAATGCTGAAGCGCCACATGTGGCTGGCGGTGACCGTCAGGGACACACCAGACACATGACATTGCTCCACGGATGCAGGAAGTTCTGCTGGCTGCAGCTACCGCAGGAAGCTCTGTGGCACAACTGCTCGCAACAGCTGGTGCCTGCAGGTCAGCTCCCTGGGGATGAGTGCCCAGTCAGACTCAGTGGCGTCCCTCTTAAAACCTGGCATTCAGGAGGCACTCAAAACTTGCATACAAACTGGAGATGTTTAGGGTTTGGAAACAGGTCTCCCCCAGGCTGGAGTGCAGTGGTGCAATCATAGCTCACAACAGGCTTGACCTCCCAAGCTCAGGCAATTCTCCTGCCTCAGCCTCCCAAGTGGCTTGCACCACAATACTCAGCTAGTTTCTTATTTTTTATTTTTTGTGGAGACAGGGTCTCGCTATGTTGCCCAAGCTGGTCTTGAACTCCTGGCCTCAGCCTCCCAAAGTGCTGGGATTGCAGGTGTGAGCTACTGCACCCGGTCTACCTTTTGTTCTTAATTCCAGGGAGGCAATTTCCAAAAGATTTTGTATCACAATCATGTGTGACAGGTATCTAGACAGGCCAGACCCGGAGCAAGTGCCCCCGAATTCTACCTTCGCCCTGTGATGTCTGATTTCACATCAATTGACATTGATGCCCTCACAGGTGATGGAGCTGGCACTGGAATGGTGGGTGTGATGCTACAGCAGTGCCTTAAAATCACTGCTGTAGGGCCTGGGCTCCATTCTAAATTCTTGGTAGGACCAGCCAAGGGCCATCCTCCGTGACCTTCCCCACCACCCAGGCAAGTGATGGGCACCATCGCAGGCCCAGGTGCACTCGCTGTGACGGATGTGGGCATGTGGTAGCCTCAGGAAGACCTCCCAGGTCGGACTCCCGGGCTCATGAGAGATTGGGGCTGGAAGTGGCCTTGGTCCCCCTGGCCACATGGCAGGCCCTGAAAGGTGAGGGAAAGGCCTCAGGTGACAGGAATGAAATCACCCCATCCCCTGCTCTCGGCGCACCTCCCACCCACAGTGCCACCCTTCCATGTGCGTCAGAGATTCCATCCTTAGGCACACGACAGGGCCAGGCCTAACATTCAGCAAACCAGGGTCCAAACTGGAGAAGGAGAAGGCAAATTCGGCCTGGGTGAGGGATGGGAGTGCTGGGTCCCATGGGAGTGTGTGTGCGTGCGTGTGTGTGCATGCGTGTGTGCGTGCATGCACACGTGTGTGTACGTGCGTGTGCGTGTGTGCACGCGTGTGTGTGCACACAGGATGCCCATGAGTAGAATGGCTGGGAACAGAGGGAACTCTCTCAGTGCAGCGACTTCATCGTCATAACTGCCTTTCAGGCCTTCCTCTTCCTATAAATTCTTCATGCATCCAGCAAACAACCCCAAGGGCAATGCTCACACAGAGGGCCAGAGCCACTGGCCTGGAGCCGCCCCCTACGCCCTAGCTCTGCACCCCTTGCTCTGGGACATTAAAACTCCCTAGACGGTTTAAGCCAATTTGAGTCAAGGTTTGCTGTAACCTGCAGCCCCACCCATCCGGACAAATAAATTTACCTAATACTTATTATCTAAATTGGCTCACTTGCCATTTTTTTCTTTTTTATTTACCTTTCTTATTTGTGTTTAAAAATGTTCTTTTTTCCTTTTTTTTTTTCCTTTGAATCCAGCTCCTCGAAAGCAGAATCTTTTTTCTTTTTTGAAATGAAGTCTCGCTCTGTCGCCCAAGGTGGAGTGCGGTGGTGTGATCTCGGCTCACTGCAACTTCTGCCTCCCGGGTTCAAGTGATTCTCCTGCCTCAGCCTCCCAAGTAGCTGGACTACAGGCATGTGCCACCACACCTGGCTGATTTTGTATTTTTAGTAGAGAGGGGATTTCACTGTGTAAGCCAGGATGGTCTCGATCTCAACCTCGTGATCTGCCCGACTTGGCCTCCCAAGGTGCTGGGATTACAGGCGTGAGCCACCTCGCCTGGCCAGAAATTTTTTTTTTCACCTCTTTATTTCACAATTTTAACTACGTGGCAATCACTCACTATTTAACCCGACTGTCCCTGATCCCAGACACCCAAGGACCTATGGGCTTCACGCTAACTGTACGCTACCTGCAAATACCTTCAAACAGCCATCGGGTGCCTGGTGAGTCAGAGACACACATGTGTGCCCCTGTGACCTCTCTGAGGGCTGCAGCTATCCTCACACCCAGCTCTGGAAAGCCAGACCGCTGGGTCTCAAAAGACCTTTCCAGATCCGGGCTCCACCATTCCGCCTCTAAGGGGAAAGCGTGTGGGCAACAGCGCGAGCCCAAACCCACTTGCTCATGACAGGCTTTGCAAACCCCCAGTGCCCGTCTCAAGGAGGGTCCATACCCCCACTCCTCATCCCACCTACCCCAAGATGCCTCCGCTGAGCGGGGTCCCTGTTCCATCCGACCCCTCTTCATGCATGGGGTCCTGCAGAGTGCTACCAGCTGGTAGGGATCAGCAGTAAACACAGGCCTGGAGGAGGGGTGCGGGCGGAGCCATGGGAGGCAGAGGGCGGGCAGCCGATGGCGCTTTTCTGCAGGGTCAGCAGCCCGGGCTCCCAAGACCACCGCCACACCTGACCCTCCCTCCTAATGAAGGGAGCAAAAAGGATGACCATCTATCTTCCGCACCGCCGGTCCTAATTAAGCGCCAGCAAATTCCCCGGCCTGGCTGCTTTCTGTCCCTGGCATAATATGTTATTTACCTGCAGCTAATGGGTTCACGGGTGATGATAGTCTTGTATCAAATGACGGCCGCTTGGCTTCTGACAGTTTTAAAGACCAGTCTCGGGGACACCACAGTTTCTAATTACAGAGTCTGTCATCGGCGAGGTTTGCTTCGACACTGCCTTCTTCTCCCTCGGGTGACACTTCTGTCCAGATAGGAAATTTAAGTTCAGCCCCGACAGTTAAGGTTAAAAATACTGCTTGGTACGAGGCAAGAGATCATAATTTGGGTCGCTGCCGTGTTTAATTAATTGGACTGCGGCAATCAGAGCTCCGTGGGCCGTAATTACCGGCAGGGCCAGAGGCCCCGCTCCCCCTCGCCGTGTCTTACAGCTGTAATTTTGCAGAGGCTCTGACCTGGCTCTGAGCAAGAGGCCCCAGAGTTGTCTGCAGGCCTGAGGTCCTTCATTAGGGAGGCCGTGATTTGGGAGGAGCTGGTGGTGGAGGAGGAGGAGCAGCAGCAGCCCAGGCCAGGTGGAGGCTGGGGAGCTAGGGCAGGAGGGGCTGCGCCTGGCCATGCCCTTCCCACCCGGGCGCTGCCTCTCCACCAGGTCGTTTTGGAAGCTGACCCTCCTGAGACACCAGTGCGGCGACCCCTGGATGCTGGAGAAAGTCATAGGGAATGAAAATCCAGGCTTCAGAGTCTCCCTCGACCCCGTGAGTGGTTCCCACCCACTCCGGGCTCCTGCTGTTCTGCAAATGGGCTGGGCATGCTGAGACCTCAGGGCCTTGGCACTGGCCGTGCCTCTGCCTGGGACACCCGTCCCTCAATGTCAGGAAGGTTTCCTGCCACTCTCTTTATTCACATACAAGCTCGGTGCCACCGGCCTCCTCATGGGGCCTTTCCCAGCCTTCTTACCCACATCACACTCCAGCCCCAGACCCTGCTGTCTCCTGCGATAATCCTCCCCCCTGGGACCATCCTCCATCCACCTTGCAAACTGCCTTCTGTGAGGACCCGGCCCCGGCCTGGCCTGGCCAGGCAGCTCTTTTTCACCCCACTGCCTGTTCCTGGTCCCCCAGGGCCACTACTGCTCTCCAGCCCAGGCTGACCTTGTTCAAGCTTCAGGGGGATCCCTGGACAAGCCAGAGTGAACGCTTCCTGGCTCCCCAGCTGCCAAGATCGCCCTGCCATGCTGGCTCCTTGACCTTGCCCCCAGGCTCCTCTGCAGGTCAGGGGTGGCCTTGCCTCTGACCCTGTAGGGTTCCTTCTCCAGCTTCTTTTAGCTCATGATCTCGAGGGCAGAGGCCTCACAGCCAACATGGCAGACAAGCCAAGAACTCGGACCACCACCTGGAGGAGGTCTTGGCTCAGGCCTCGCCCAGTGCGGCGGAGCTTGGGAAGGCCCGTTGCCCTCAGAACCTCTCTCTGCAGCCTCAGGGTGCACTGGTGATAGCTGGAACTTTGGGTCCAGACTGCCCCCTGCTGAACCGCAGTTTCCCCATTGGTAAAATGGGAAGAGTCCTGTTTCCTTCCTCCCGGGAGCTGTCCTTCCAAACGGATGAGCTGACGGTGCTCACAGCCGGCCGCACACCCAGGACCGTGAAGATGCGCTACCCATGGTGGAGGTGGGAGGGGCCAGGCTGACCTCCTAGGGAAGCTGCCAGGATAGAACTCAACCACACAGGTCCTACAAAGGCTGGCTCGGGACTCAGCCCATATGGCCCCCGTGGCCGCCCCAAGCTCGGCCGGGCAGGTCCATCCCACCTTGCTCAACCGCGAGCTGCCTTTCCTTGGGCTCAGCGCCTGCAGCCAGCACAGCCCCTTCCCACGGAACCCCATTGAGCGCTCCTGCGGCCCACTCCCCTCCTGCCGGGATCTTCCTGCCAGAGATAGCTCTCGGTGGGCATCCAACTCCCCTGCCAAGACCCCCGTGAGGGGAGCAGTCCCTCAACCCCGCCCCAACAAAAATATTCTGAGATGACAGTTCTCCCAGGGCCTGGTGGAAACTGAGAAAGGAAATTACTCATATGAAGGAGATCTAGCCTGCAAGCGCTGGGTGGTGAGCGGAGGAGGCAGGACCCCGTCGGGGGTCGGTTCCTATTCTAAACCCACACAGCCCCGGGGCAGCATCGGGCGGCAGCCTGACCTGGGCAGTTCTCACCCCAAAGGGGGTGTTGTGGGTTGAACTGGCACCTCCAAAATATATGCTGAAGTCTTGGCAAAGCACGTGGTCCATGCCTATAATCCTAGTGCTTTGGGAGGCCGAGGCGGGAGAACTGCCGAGGCTAGGAGTTCAAGACCAGCCTGGGCAACACAGAGAGACCCTGTCTCTGCATAAAAATATTTTAAAAATTAGTTGGGCATGGTGGCACACGCCTGTAGTCTCAGCTATTTAGGTGGCTGAGGCAGGAGATCACTTGAGCCCAGGAGTTTGAAGCTGCAGTGAGCTAGGATTGCACCACTGCCCTCCAGCCTGGGCAACACAGCAAGACTCCACCTCTTAAAAAAAAAAGTGAAGTCCTAATCGTAGTGCCATGTATGTGACCTGATTTGGAAAGAGGGTCTTTGCAGATATTAGTTAAGGAGAGGCCATCCTGGAGTAGAGTGGGCCCTTCATCGCAAGACTGGAGTCCCTAGAAAAAGAGGAGAAGGGACTCACACACACCGGGAAGACAGCCACGAGCGGACAGAGGCAGAGACCGTCAGGAAGCTGGAAGGGGTGAAGAAGGATCCTTCCCTGGGGCCTAAGAGGGGGCATGGCTCTGCAGACACCTCGATCTGGGACCTCTGGCCTTTACAACATAAAAGAATACATTTCTGTTGTTGGAAGCGCCCCCACCCCCGGCCCCTAGTTTTGGTATTTTGTGTCTGCAGCCATGGGACACTGATGGAGGAAAGGGGGTGACATGGAGGACAGGGGCAGAGCAGAGCAGCTGGCTGATGCCCTGGCACACCCTGCTCAGTGCCCTCTGTGGCATGCCCAAATCCATCGCTGCCATGACGTGCCCCTCCCCCCAGACCCTTGGTGCTCCGTTCCCATGGAGCTCGGGGACTCAGGGTGGGGTACAAACGTGCCCGTTTATTAGGAATCGAAGGCTGGGCTGCGCACATCTCAGCGGAGAGCTGCTTTTGAAGTGCCGAGTGATTTATTTTAGCCAATTACTGGTGCACTTCCCCTTCCCCAAGACCACACGTAATTGATTGAAACCTATTGAAAACAAATTAGCCAGCACCAGGATGCAAAGATCTGTTTATCACTTCTCTGGAGGTTTGCAGGAAATCCACGTGAGCGACAAAACACATTCCCATTTGTTTTTCCCTTCCCTAGAAGGACAGGAGGAGAAAAAAGAACAAGCCTTTTCCAGACTGAGCAGGCCTCACTCTGCACCTGGCAGCCTGTTATTTTCTAGCTCTTGCAACATCAGGGATGCTGACCTGGAGGGGGCCCTAATATTCCACCGTACTGACCCGGCGCAGTGGCTCACACCTGTAATCCCCGCACTTCGGGAGGCCAAGGTGGGCAGATCATGAGGTCAGGAGTTGAGACCATCCTGGCGTACACGGTAAAACACCGTCTCTACTAAAAATATGAAAAATTAGCTGGGCATGGTGGTGAGCACCTGTAGTCCCAGATACTGGGAGGCTGAGGCAAGAGAATCGCTTGACCCCAGGAGGAGGAGGTTGCAGTGAACCGAGATCGCACGACTGCACTCTAGCCTGGGTGACTGAATGAGAGTACTTCTCAAAAAAAAAAAAAAAATTCTGCCATACTAGCACCACTGCTCTGTGCTGGGGTGTTTAGGGGGGTCCCGCGATTCTGATGCAGAAACAAACATCTGCATACCCCCGTTCGTGTGTCCGTTTGACTTGCTATCTTACAATAAATTCCCCAGCAAGGGATTTCTGGAATTCAAACGAAGAAACATCTCCACTGGCCTTTTTGCTTTTCCAAAAGGGTTTTGCCATGTATGTGATGCGAGGGCTGCAGAGGTCTGTCCACTTCACCACAGCTGTGCCAGCAAGAGATGTTATCATGTTACGTTTGGGGCGGACCGAGCAGGTATAAAATGGTACTGTAGGGTGGCTTCAAACTGCAGCTTTTATGTAAATTTTTAAAAATTATTTTTAATTGCAGTAAACTGCACATGAACTTTGCCATCTTTGCCACTTCGAAGTGTGCAGTTCTGGGATATTAAGTGCATTTACATGGAGCTGCATTCTTAAAGATGACTTTCCTGCCTTCCCTGTGACAGCTGGCAGGCGCCCTCTGGCTGATGGCAAACTGGGTTGTCCTTTATGCCGAAGCTCCAGTGAGCTTCACTGTGCCCTAGCCTTGACCTCAGGAGCCACTCCAGGAGTGTCCTGAGTCCTACTTATACTGAAGGGCTACCATGGGGGCTTCCTCCTCTGCATTTCCTATCAGGCCTCAACTCCTCCTGGAGAAAGCCCTGCAGGCTAGGCGCGGTGGCTCATGCCTGTAATTCTAGCACTTTGGGAGGCTGAGGCAGGCGGATCACGAGGTCAGGAGTTGGAGACCAGCCTGACCAACATAATGAAACCCAGTCTCTACTAAAAATATAAAAAATTAGCTGGGCATGGTGGTGGGCACCTGTAATCCCAGCTACTTGGGAGGCTGAGGCAGGAGAATCACTTGAACCCGGGAGGCAGAGGTTGCAGTGAGTCGAGATTGCGCCATTGCACTCCAGCCTGGGCAATAGTGCGAGGAGACTCCGTCTCAAAAAAAAAAAAGCCCTTCCACTAAATGCAGGTCACATGGTAGCCCCACCCTGCCTGTCTCCCCGCTCTGGCATCAAGCTTCCAATTGCTGGACCTGGCATTTTCTCTTCCTGGTCTGTGCGATGTCTCTCGCTGTCAGTCAGCCCAAGCCAGGTGCAAGCTGTTCTAACCACAATGGCCCTGCCAGTCTCCAGGGGGCAGGGTGGCCAGGCCAGATAGCAGTTCCTTCAACTGAAGTCCAAGTGAGAGCTGCCTGTGCCACCCCTGGCCAGCTGCACCACTGCCCAAGCTGAGGAAAGTAAAAGCTCCCAAGCCCTGGGAGACCCCAGCCCTGTCCCCTGCTGTCACAGTTACCATCGCACGCCGACGTGTGCAAACACGTGTGAGTGTGGGGGTTGCCTACGTTGTATGTGTGCATGTGTGGATGTTGGTCTGTGTACATGTTCTTATGTCAGATGTGTATCTGTGTGCATGTGTATGTACATATACGCACACATCTGTGTTTACACACATGTATGTATGCATGTGGGTGCATGCGTAAGTCTATATGCATGGATGTCTGCGTACATGCACGTATCTCTGTGTATGTGTCTGTATGTGTGGTGTCTGTCCCTGTGTGTACATGTCTGTGTGTATGTGTACAGCTGTTTGCAGGGATATCTGTATGTACATGTGTGTGTCTGTGTGTTCGTATGTCTGTACATCTGTGCATGTTATGTCTGTGTGTGTATCTGTACATGTGTGTTGGGGTGGGGAAGGGCGCACACTGAGGACACCCCAGCAGCTCAGTGCCATGGAGGGAAGGATGGGCACAGGCTGGGAGGACGCTGGGAGAGGAACCACAGCCTGCAGAGCAAACATCCGGGTGGGCACTGCGCTTCCCTCTCCCACCAGCTCCACCCCTTCTTCATCAGCCAGCACAGCCCTGCCCACACACACCAGGCCCCCACCCCCCACCCCGCCCCACTGGGGTGTGGCACTCCTACATAGCACACGGGCATGGTGGTCAGGGCACGGGGTCCCTAGGTAACCCGCCCCCCCCACATCCCAGCTGTCACACTTCTGTTAAAAGCAATGTTAGCTCCTCATTCCTCAGTTTCCCCGTCTGTAAACAGGGGCTAACAACAGTGCCACCCTCCCAGGCAGGCTGTGGGGATTCACAGTGTTGCCACGTCAGCTGCTGAGAAGGTGCAGGCTCTGGGCTGGGGGGGTGCAGAAGTGCAGCCCGCCCCACCCCGGGTTCCCATCTCAGACCTTGAAGAAAGTGCTGGTTGTATCCCCCAAGGAGGCGTGCCCATGTCCAGTCCCAGGACCATGCATGGGACATTATGTAGTGACGGCGTCTTTGTAGATGTGACAAAGGTGTAAGTTCAACCCACACCGTGCTGCTGCCCGGACGTGAGAGGCCTGGTCCCTTTCAGCAGGTTCCTGTGTGATCACAGTTTGGAGAAAAATAGGTTCCCTTTAAAAATAATGACTAAAAATGAGAATGGGGTGCCTTTCCGGGAACGATGGCTCTGTGCCGGGCACTGGCTGAAGAATTCACGTGCATGGTCTTGCCTATCCCAACCATCCTGTGGCCCCTGGAGAGCTCTAGAGGCCCATTCTACAGATGAGGAAACTGAGGCACAGGGCTGAAGCCTCTCGCTCCAGGTGCCACACGTGCTGGGATCCAGGAATCCCTGTTGCCACAGGAGTCCCACTGTAAAGCGCAGAAGGCAGAGGAGGCCTAACACAAGAGGCGCGCCCACCCTGCTTCACCCACCTGCTCCACCCTCAGGAGATCCAGCAGCTTCAATGAAACCAGAAAAGCCCAGACCAGGGCTGGGTGCGGTGGTTCACGTCTATAATCCCAGCACTTTGGGAGGCCAAGGTGGGTGGATCACCTGAGGTCAGGAGTTCAAGACCAGCCTGGCCAACGTGACAAAACCCTGTTGCTACTAAAAATACAAAAATCAGCGGGGTGTGGTGGCACACGCCTGTGATCCCAGCTACTAGGAAGGCTGAGGCAGGAGAATCGCTTGAACCTGGGAAGCAGCGGTTGCAGTGAGCCAAGACCGCGCCACTGCACTCCAGGCTGGTTGACAGAGTGAGACTCTTACTCAAGAGAAAAAAAAGACCCAGACCCAAAGGGGAGACATTGAAACCCTCCTGCCACAGGGGCTGCCCTGAGCCCCAAACTGGCCGGTACAGGAACAGGTGAGGGGCACTTGACAGAGCTGCCTGTCCTGGGTCTCTGGCGACAGTGTCTCTTTGCTCCCGCCTCCCTCTCCTGCACCCCCACCCCCACTTACACCCTCCATGGAACCTGGCCTCGAGTCAGGCTCTGAATCTCCCAAGCACTCCAGCTATCTGTCACGACACCACGGTCCCAGCTCCCTGCAAACAAGTCAATTTCTCCCCAATTCCATGTCCGCCCTCAGCCTGCAAAAGCTGCCCAGTGCTGGGTAGGTCAGCCCCCCTGCCCACAGCCGGCCTGGCTGCCACTCCGCAGACACGCCCCAGTGAGGCCTCCCAGGCTGCCCGCCTCCCTACCCTTTGCTGGTCCCCCGGGTGCAGTAATGGTTCCCGCTCTGGAAGCTTCCACACGGTGTTTTATCGCTCTGCTCTCTGTGAATCTCGTTTCCGGCACTGTCGGGTCCCAGCGGCGCTCGGCATCAGCAGCTCGAACACCATCACTCACGCGGCATAAACCTGTTGTAACCATCCCCGCAGGCTCACGAGGGGCGGCCCATCACTCATCCCTGAGGACGGCCTTGGAGCCATGGGGTGGCGGGAGATGGATGGTTCTGGGAATTGCCATCGGCTGGAAAGTGGGCACCTCTCACCTCTGGGGAGTGGGGTCAAGTCACTGTCACCGTAGGCTCAGGCCCTGGGGAAATGAAGCCGGAGACCCTGTTTGAGGCTGTGCCCCCATGAGTGTGTCTGGATGGATTCCACACCGAGATCCAGCTCTGGCTTGCAGAACAATCGATTCCCCTAGCCCCCGGGGCTTTTGACAAATGAGGAGTCTGAGACCCATGGACACCGGATGAATTACCCCAGGTCTCCAGGCTCCTGCGTCCTTTCTGTCAGGACAAGCTGCTCTGGCAGGCCTCAAACTCAGCCTCCCCTCCTCCAGCCTCCAGGAGGCTTTGATTAGGCCCTAACTGCCCTCGCAGGGGTTTAAAATGTTCCCAGCATGGCCGGGTGTGGTGGCTCATGCCTGTGATCCCAGCACTTTGGGAGGCCAAGGTGGGTGGATCATCTGAGGCCAGGAGTTTTGAGACCAGCATGGGCAACATGGTGAAATCCCATCTATACTAAAAAAAAAAAAATTTTTTTTTTTGAGATGGAGTCTCGCTCTGTCACCAGGCTGGAATGCAGTGGCATGATCTTGGCTCACTGCAACTTCCGACTCCCTCGTTCAAGCTATTCTCCTGCCTCAGCTTCCTGAGTAGCTGGGACTACAGGCACCTGCCACCACACCCAGCTAATTTTTGTATTTTCAGTAGAGACGGGGTTTCACTATGTTGGCCGGGAGATGGTCTCAATCTCCTGACCTCGTGATCTACCCACCCCGGCCTCCTAAAGTGCTGGGATTTAGGAGTGCTGGCTCACAGGCGTGAGCCACCGCGCCCAGCCAATTTTTTTTTTAGTTAGCTGGATGTGGTAGTATGCGCCTATAATCCCAGCTTCTTGGGAGGTACAAGAATTACTTGAACCCGGGAGGCAGAGGCTGCAGTGAACTGGGATCCCGCCATTGCACTCCAGCCTGAGCGCAACAGAGCGAGACTCTGTCTCAAATAAAATAAAATAGAAATAAACAAACAAACAAATAAATAAATGCCCCCAGCATGTCCTCATCTGAGCTTCAAACCCAGCGGGACAGCATCTGCCTTTGTCGGTGGCCCAAGCAGCCTGGCAGGGCTCACGCGGCCAGCACGGGGCCACAGGCCGGGAGTCCCACTCCAGTGCCCCTCGTCTCCCCATGCCATCCTCTCCCTCAGAAAACATGATGGGCAGGGGCTTCCAAACTAGCTTGACTCAGGGTCAGGGGTTTCAGGGACCCCAACCTTGGCTATTGGGGAAAGGGCCCGGTCATCCTGGCCTTTTCTCTCCCTTTCTCCCTTCCTCTCAAAGGGCAAAGAACACTGGAATAGCCACGTGTTAAATAATTTAGTGCTGGAAAGAGTCCAGCATGATCACAGCCCACAGGAAGGCTACCGGCCTGACCTAGAAACTCCTGGGCAGGGCTGGACCCAGCAGGGCTCTGCCCCTGTGCCCAGGGGTCGACCTCTCCACCACCCCCCGTTTTCAGGCAGCAGGGGGTCAGTGCAGAAAGCCTGCAGTGGCAGGGGCAGGGGACAGGGCCCGGCGCCTCCTTTCTGTATGGGGGCTGCCATGGAGGCACCTCGCCCTCCTGGGCTGGGCTTCCTCAGCAGAAGAAGAAGGGGTCACATTTGGTAAGCCCTAAAGCCCCTTCCAGCACCTGAGTCTATGCCAGATTTGATAGTGTTCCCCCAGACTCATATCCACCCAGAATCTCAGAACATGACCTTATTTGGGATAGGTGTAGTTGCTTACACCTGTAGTCCCAGCACTTTGGGAGGCCAAGGCGGGAGGACTGCTTGAGTCCGGGAGTTTAAGGCCAGTTTGAGCAACATGGCAAAACCTCATCTCTAAAAAAATAACATCTCTACAAAATACAAAATACATCTCTACAAAAATACCAAAAATTAGCTGAGTGTGGTGGTGCAAGCCTGTAGTCCCTGCTACTCGGGAGGCTGAGGTGGGAGGATCACTTGAGCCCGGGAGGTGGAAGCTGCAGTGAGCCAGGGCTGTACCAATGAACTCCAGCCTGGGTGACAAAGTGAGACCCTGTCCTGGGGGGGAAAAAAAGTGACCTTATTTGGAAGCGGGGTCTTTGCAGATGTTCTGAGTTACCAAGAATAAGGTCCTTTTGGGATACGGTGGCCCCCAAGTCAACGTGACTGGGGTCCTTACAAGAACCCCCTAAAGCCAGAGGAAGAGACTGCAGTGAAGAGGCCACAAGCCAAAAGCCACCTGGAGCCACCAGAAGTGGAAGGCGCACAGAAGCGTCCTCCCCTAGAGCCTGCAGAGGCAACACGCCCCTGCTGACGCCTGGATTTCAGACTTCCGGCCCCCATAACTGGGAGAGGATACGCTTCTGTGGTTGTAAGGCCCCTTGTTTGGGGAAGGTTCTTATGGCAGCTTTAGGGAACTCATACACAGTCCTGCTTGTTTGTTTGTTTTGACACAGAGTCTTACTTTATCACCCAGGCAGGAGTGCGGTGTCGTGATCACGGCTCACTGCAGCCTCGAATTCCTGGGCTGAAGTGATCCTCCCACCTCAGCCTCCCAAGGTAGCTGGGACTACAGGCATACACTACCATGTCCGGCTAATTCTTTTTTTTCTTTTCTTAGAGACAAGGTCTCATGTACATTGCCTAGGCTGGTTTTGAACTCCTGAGCTCAAGCGAGCAGCTCCCAAGCAGCTGGGACTACAGATGTATATCACCACAGCTGGCTAATACTATAATTTTTTGTAAAGATGGAGTCTGTCTCTGTGGCCCATGCTGGAGTACAGTGGTGTGATCACAGTTTACACTGCAGCCTCCAACTCCTGGGCTCAAATAATCCTCCTGCCTTGGCCTCCAAGTGGCTGGGACTACAGATGTGCACCGCCATGCCCAGCTAATATTATTTTAATTTTTTGTAGAAATGGGGTCTCATTATGTTGCTTAGGCTGGCCTTGAACTCTGGCTTCAAGCAATCCTCCTGCCTCGGCTAATACAAAGTCCTAAACTTCAAGCCAGGTGCACTGGGAATGTACCACGCAAAGTTCTGCCTGAGGCCTCTGCATCACCCCTCACTGGAGATCACAGGGCTCGATGGCTTCCTTCTGCCAGGCTTCTGTTCCTATGTTCCCCCACCAGCCTCCGCTGCCCGCCACTGGCGCCAGCCCTGTGGCTCCACGCCCTGCCCTGGCTCTGAGCTCTCTTAGTGCACGTTGCCACAGACCAATCACCTACTCTCAGACGTTTACTGTCACCCCCAACACACAGAGAATATAAGCTTCTCCAGGGCAGGGGTATTGACCTCTGTCCCCGCTCTGTCCCCGGCTCCAGGTTCATAGAAGATGCTCAGCAAACACTCCTAGGATGAACACGTGTGATCTGGGCCCAGCTCCATGCCAGGCAAACTCAGGAAGGAACAGAAAGGCACCGTGAGTTCACGGTGTCAGAACCCCCAGGGACGGCTCCCTCTGGAAAGGAAGAGGCCTGAGTGTGTGTCACCACTGGTAGGCAGTGTGGCCACTTAAGGGCGTTGTATCTGGAAACTGCCTGTGTTCAAACCCACCCTCTGCCACTTCGGAGCTGTGCAGCCTCAGGCAACCCGCAGAGCTTCTCTGGGCCTTAGTCCTCCGTCTGTAAAGTGGTTATATGAAAGCACCTCCCCTCGCTGAACTCTTGTGGATATTAAACAAGTCAATGTGGGAGGGGCCCTCAGAACAGGGGCTGGTGTTTTGTAAACACCAGGTAAGCATTTACTGCTGTTGCCGTCATTGCTGGAATTCCAGGGAAAGAACTCCTAAGAAAGTAGACTGCAGCAAGGGAAGGGGATTGGATTTGAGAGGGAGACTCAGACAGGGATGGGGCCTGCTGGGTTCCCAAACTGCTGGAGATGGAACCCCAGAAACCTCAGCACAGGACGACAGGGGATGGCGGGGCGGGGTGGGGGGGTGCGGCTCCCAGCCAGCGCAGCCTGCAGTCTATTTATAGATCAAACAAACACATTCGCCATCAAGGTCCCTGTGTCCCCGCCAAAAAGCTGGTTCTGACAAGCAGGAAAAGCAAGTCGACTGAAGCCTCTGGCCAAGCCCGTCTGGCACCTGCTGCCTCTGAGGGCTGGGCGTGGCCAGTGGTAGCCAGCTCTCCAGGCCTGGCTGCTTGCGCCAAGGGTCAGCTTCCTAGCACCTTGGTGGTGCCCAGGTGAACAGAAAAGATGCCCCAGCCCACAGGGTCCTCAGGGCAGCCCCAAGGCCCCGGCGGGGGGACAGGGACAGGCAGGCAGAAGGCACCTCCTGCCCACATGAGGGGAGCCATGTGGTGTCAACACAGGCCACAGCCACCCGCAGGCTGGCCCACCGAGAGGCGTTGTGTCTCCCAGGAAAGGGCACCCACCAGGCTGCATCCAGCCAGGCCCAGTGTCACACCTCTCTCTGCCCCGTCCTCATCAGACTATGCCACTGAGACTGGCTTTCAGGCTCCCAGCAGGGCTCGGGGCACCACCTGCCCCTTCCTACAAGGAGACCAGGCTTGGCCACTTCCCTCGCCTCCTCCACCACCAGGTCTGACTCCTCAAGCAGCCCATGACCCGGCCTGAGCCCAAGCTCTTTCCATCTGCCACATGGGCCTTCTCGCCCTCCATGCCCACAGGCCAGCCCTCCCCTGCGCCCAGCACCCCTGCCAGAGAGCAGCTTCTGGGCTCACACCCCGGCGCCCCCAAGTCATCGTGCACATATCACCTTCTTAATCCCTTCCCAACCCACTCTTCTAAAACCACCCCCAACCCCCAGGACACCCGCATCTTCCAACACCCCAGCTTTCTCGTTCCTCTGGGGGGCTTCCTGTCTGTCTCCGGGGACAGGGACTGTTCCCTGTGGCTCCGGGGCACCCCAGGTGCTGGCAGATACTCAATGAACATGGGGTGAAGAAACAGATGGCTCCTGGGTCCCTTATCGTGGCCCCAGGTGGCACCCAGGGGGGTCTGAATTGAGGCCTGTTGCTGCGTGAACACGACAGCGCCTGCTAGCGGCTCCGGGCTGAGCTGCAGCTGAGAAGGTTCTAACACTTTTTCCAGCTGTTCCAGTGCCGCCCCCTCGTGATGGGGCAGGGGGAGCCTAGCTGCACCCTCCCCTGGCAACTTCGGGATGTACCTCAAGGAGGGCTTCGGGGTACCCTGGCAGCCAGGGGCAGCGGGAGAGATCGGGGTGTGGAGTCCAGCCCTGAGGTGGGGAGGCTCCCGGGGACACTAATGGCTGTGCCCCCATCCAGCGGACTTGGCCAGCATTAATTTGACCATATATACACACGCTAATCAGCTGTAACCGTGGCACCCAGCTCAATTCAAATTGATTTACTGAGCCTGGAAATGGATACAAATGTGATTAAAGGCTTTTTATTTTACATAGGTTCTCTATAAAATGATTTAAATCAATTGCCCGGCAGGCCCCGCTCTACTAGTGCACAGAGCCTTCCTCTTCTATTGATGGATACGCTGCTCCGAGCCAGAGCTGGAGTCACAGTGTTCTCTGTCCCTGCCCAGGGATCGAAGTCGGGGCAGCCACAGCACCCACTCGCCGTGTGGTCGCCTCCACTCGGGGTGCCTCTCTGAGGTGACCGGGCACCTTCTCAGGGCCTCAGGAGCTAGCTCTCGGGTGAGGGGCAGGCTGGGAGCCAGGCGGGTAGTCATGGTGACAGCCTCCTGCACCATCATTCCTTCTGGCCACGATGCCCTGAGCCTGGGAGGTCAAGTTCAAGATCTAGACCTCTGGCGGCGGGGGGCGGCGGGAATGAGCGCTTCTGTAGCTATCACCTGCCCTACCCTGCTGCCCCTTTCACACATGAGGAGACCAAGGCCCAGGGGTGTGCACCAGGGTAGCAGAATCAGGGACAGACGGGTCCCAGCCCCTGGGCCACCCACAGTATCCACGAAGACCCCGCCTGCTCACATGAGCACCTAACGGCTGTTGTTGGTTTATAAAACATTGTGTCCTGCAGCGAACACAGAAAACAGGAGGTGCTGATGGGCCCCTCAGCCTGTGGGAGGGCTCAGCATGGAGCCGGGATGCCACCTAACATCCAGCGCAGGGGAGGCCTGGGCAGCAGCCAGCAGGCCAAGGTAGGTCTCTGCCACCACCCCCATCTGTACGCCTCCTGGGGCCACCATCACACAGGACTGCAAACGGCACAGCTAAAGCCACAGAACTTTCTTCTCTCAGCTCTGAAGCCCAGAAGTCTGAAATTCAGGTGTGGGCAGGGTGGCGCCCCCTTCAGAACGCTCTAAGGGAGGTCCTTCCTGCCTCTTCCAGCTCCTGGTGGGTGCGGTCGCCACAGTGCTACTCTCCGTCTGTCGTCACGTGGCCTCTCCTGCCTGTCTATCCTCTTTTCCTGAGAACTACCAACCGGATTGGATTTAGGGCCCACACCAGTCCCATGTGACCTCATCTTAACCCAGTGACATCTGCAAAAACCCGATTTCCAAAGAGGGTCACATTCTGAGGTTCTGGGCAGACACGCCGTTTAGGGGGACACTCTATTCACCCCAGTTCAGACGGGGTCTGAGTCACCACACCGGGGGTACAGCTGGGAAGAGCGACCCTCTTTTAAGGCGGGGCGGGCCATTTAGCCGCTTTGTGAATGAAGCCCAGCTTGTGGGGTGGGCGCTGGGCCACGTGCCTATGTCTAATAGCTGCACAGTCCCTGCTCTTTGGAGGGGCGATGTGCCACCGCCTGTCTCTGCTTGAGAGCTTCCGCAGCGGTTCTGAGAACTGCAGAGGCAGACCCCACCTGGTTTCCAGGTGGACCCCCGGCCCCGGGCACCCACCAATATGAAGGGGCCACCAGCCTCTTACATCTCAGTGGCAGGGCTGTGGCTCAGAAAAATCCCACCAGCCCGGCTCAACAGCCCATCCAGGATGGGTAAGGGCTGGCCGGGGCAGGGAGAGGTTCTCTGTCTCACTCTAGACCTGAGCCATCCAGTAGAAGAGCCACAGGCGGTGATTTCAATTCAAAGTTAAACTAATTAACATGAAAAAAAATTAAAATTCCATTCCTGCATTGCCCAGGCCATGAGCAGCTTGTTGCTGGCACACAGGGCGCTGCAGATGCGGACACTTCCCAGCAAGAGAGAAAGGTCTGTGGGCCGGGCGCAGTGGCTCACGCCTGTAATCCCAGCACTTTGGGAGGCTGAGGCGGGCGGATAACCTGAGGTCAGGAGTTCGAGACCAGCCTGGCCAACATGGTGAAACCCGGTCTCTACTAAAAATACAAAATTAGCCAGGCATGGTGGTGCATGCCTGTGATCCCAGCTACTCGGGAGGCTGAGGCAGGAAAACTGCTTGAACCAGGGAGGCAGAGGCTGTAGTGAGCCGAGATCGAGCCATTGGACTCCAGCCTGGGCAACGAGAGGGAAATTCCGTCTCAAAAAACAAAGCAAAGCAAAGCAAAACAGAAGAAAGGTCTGCGGACGCAGCTCTGGAGTCACTGTTCCTGGTGTCGTCTGTACCATGCTGCCCACGGAACGAGAAAGAATCCACGCAAACACTAACAATCTAAAAACCAAAGGCCAGGGCTGCTGATGCCTCTTCACCCCAAATCTGACCCCTGAGGGGGCTGTTAGAATCGGGGGTCTTCTGCTGATTCAGCTTCCCTCTCTGGCCATGCTGTCCAGGAAACCACCCACCTCTGATCCCCCGCCCCCAGCCTAAGAGGCCCTTCCCTAATTCTCTGGTCTGCTCAAGCTTCTCTTGGAGGCAGCTCAAGGTCCTCCTCCAGTCTCCAACACTCCGTCTTCTGCTCTCCACATCTCACAAGCTCCTGCACATCCTTCAAAACCCAAGTCCAACTTCATGACCTCCGGAAAGACTGTTCCTACAGCACCTTGAACTTCCTCTCTTGTGGCTCTTTTCACCAAGAACCCAAGTCCCTGGTGCACCTGCTCTTCCGTGCCTGCCCGTGAGCATTTCGGAACCAGTCAGTTCAGCACCTGGCAGGACTAGGGAGCTTGGACCGGCCGAGAGAGCAGTAAGCCAGACTCTCAACAGGACCCTTAGTTTCCAGAGCTTAGCCAGGCAGACAGCCCCAAAGGCTGTAACATGCTGGCTGTGTGAATAAATTAACGCACTGCACAATGACCACAGACGGGAACCAGGTACTCTGAGCATACTCGTAAGCACACAGTAGGAGCTTAATAAATGGAGGTGGGGAAATGAGCTGAATGCAGCAGAGAAGACTGTAAGGGGATGAGGATGCAAGATGGGAAAACCGAAGAGCTGGAAGGAGCAGTAAGACAAGGGGGTGGGCAGGGTCTGTGTCCCTGGAAGGAAGGAGTGGCCCTCCAGAAGCCAACCCCATCACTGGGCTTTTCCTCCACCACCTTCCTGGCTGCAGAGGGAAGCATGGCCCTGCAAGGTCACAGCGAGCACGGCCATGGACTCTAGGACATTCCCCCACGCTCCCCCACTCCACTGCTCTGCAGAGCCCAGAGGAGTGACGGTGGCACTGAGGTATAGCCCTAGAGCTGCCAGGGAGCATCGGTGATGGGTGAGTCACCCTTGCCCCAAACCACCCTTTGTGAGGCCTGGAGCCACACAACTGAGGGACCACCAACTGGGATGGAAAAGGTGACGTAACCATGCAAGGTCACACAAACACCTGCCATTCCGGAGTGAGCAGTGGCCTGGAAGGCCCACCTCCTTCCCTCACCATGCCCCGTTTCCCAAGGGCACAGTCCTGGCCCCAAGCCCCCAGCTCCCTACTTCTATTTCAAGGTCACCATCAAGGTTGTATCGCAGCGTGATTCCCATCCTGGACTTGGGGACCTGGACTCGAGGGCCTGGGCCTGCGGTTCCCAGCTGTGTGACCTGGGCGGGTCAGCTTGCCGCTCCATGCCTCGGTTTCCCATCTATAACACAGATAGAAATAAGGAGAACAATGTGGTCCCCGGGGGCTCACATCTGCCCGGCTCATAACGAGGCCTCAGTGTTCAGGAAATCGACCTGCCCAGGTGCAAACACGGACCACATGAGGGTTCCCAGGCCCCTCGGACCCGCCCGTTACAGCCGGGAAGACTCTACAGTCCCCAGAGCTCGGCTGTGCAGAGACTGAGTTCTAAAAGACTCCTCTGTATCCACGGGACGCAGCTCGCCACATGACTGAAGGAGAGGCAAGGCAGTCAGTGCAAGCGGACTCGGTCATTTTATAAATGCAGAATTTTGCCTGGGGGCGAGGAGGTGGCACCCAGTGGGGCGCTATTAGTATCCACGTTTACTTAGAGCAGGACGATCTCTTCTGCTCCTGTTTTGATCCCCTTTTCCCAAGTGGACAGAGAGCCCATCCGCTGGAGCAGAGCAGCCTCTGGAAGCTTCTGGAATCCGTGCTTTTCAGCATGGCTCAAAGCCTCCCTGCATCGGAACCCCCTGGGGTACACAGCAACCACCTGTGAACCCCAAGTCCCTGGTGCTATGCTGAGGTGGGCACAGGGCTAGGTGCAAAATGACCGCTTGAGAAATCGGTAAAAAACTAATTTCGCCTGAATCCCACAGCCTGCATTTAGCAATAGCTAAACTCATCCCAAGAAACGCACGCTGAGGCCAGGGACCAGTGAGGCTTCAGCCACGCCAGGAGGGAGGGAGAGGGCTCTTCTCCCAAGTAACGGATGGGGAGCTGGGCACCCCCCCCCGAGAACAGCCCATGTGACAGGGCAGAGGCCGGTTAGGCCCCCGAGGCAGGGCAGAGGTGGGGAGGCGCTCCCCACCATCCTTGCTGGGGCAGGAGTGGGACGAGGCTGGCCAGGCCGGGGCGGCCCTCAAGGAGAGAGCTCCACACCAAGGCCCACCAGCCATGGGAGCTGTGGACGGTTCCACACAGAGGTAAGGCTGTATCAGTTTGGAATCCTGAAATTCTAAAGACAGGAGGGAGACAGGTCACCCCCTGAATGGAGCCACTTGGTGCCACTTAGTGGCTGCGATGTCTTTTTGATGCCTGCCATGCCAAGAGGTGGGAGCTGTGCTGCAGGGTGACAGGGCCCTGGGCAACCCGGGGACAACAGTGGCGGGGGGTCCCTGCTGCCCTCAGAAGGCTTCCTGGGCTCTCGTGTGCACATGAGAACATGTGTGTGGGAGCATGTGCATGTGTACATCTGTGAGAGCAGGTGACAGTGTCCACCTGTGAGTGTAAAGGAGCGTGTGAATGTGTGAGTGTGCAAGTGTGTTATGTGTGAGTACAGAGAGAAGGGGAGAGAGAGAGAGACAGGGAGGGAGGGAGTGGGGAGGGAGAGGAGGTGAGGACAGGGGCTGTGCTGCAGAGTGACTGTGCGTGGGGTGCCCCCGTTGGCAGGGCTGTACCTGGGGGGGCTCCCTTACTGCACTCAGCTGCCAGAACATCCCCATTTGTAGAATGGGGCCATGACACCTGCTAGCAGGCTTCTGGGCCAGAATGGGGCCCCTGCGGAGGGGAGGCAGCCACCGGTGCAGGCTCATGCCCTTGGGGCCGGGTGAAGGGGCCTGGGCTCCCTCTCCGTGGGTGTTTCCCGGAGCAGCAGTAGCTCCCTGAAGTCCTCATCTGGGGCCTGGGCTGGGCAGCGGCAGCCGGGGGAGGGCTGCTCCCGCCTGCCTGCCATCCCCAGGGAGGGTGGCATCAGGCTCCCCAGGAGCGAGATGGCCCAATTACAGGAACAATTATGGCACGCTGATGCACAGCCGGCCGCCTCGGCGCCCACCTCGCGAGTGACAAGCTGGCCCGGCGGGCTGCGCGTGGCTTTAATCCGAGGAAGGCTCTCGAGTGCTAACGGTGCGAGCAGGCTCATAGCTATAATCCATCTGTCCTTAACGCGGCGGCGGGCCGGCCTTCGGGATGAAGGATGCCCTCCCAGACCAGCGGGTGGCAGGCACCGCAGGCAGGGGCCGCGCCTGGCTCCCTCCTTTGCCACCCAGGAACATGAAATAAAGGCAGAGGTGAAGGTACGGGGGAGGAAGAGGAGGAGGGCAGGGCTCCCCACCACCCCTGGTGTGATGGCGGCTGTGCCAGGGCTGCACAGGACCCGGCCCACCCTGCTGTGTGACTGCGGGCTCCTGTCTCTCCCTCTCTGGACTGATGCTGTCCTCTGGGAAAACACAAGGCCTGAGATCCATGCCTCTGGGCACAGGAACCCGTGAGTGGGTGGCCCTGGGGTGCCTATCTCTGGGCACAGGCTGTCACTCTACCTCCCCAGGAGGTGTGGTGGTGTGAACGCTGTCCAGAATGTTCCAGATGGTTTTCTGACAACCATAAATCCTGCCTTTGTCTGCGGTGGAGGAAGTAGCCCGACCACACCATCTGGACGGCGGGTACCCTGGCAAGGGGCGCTCACTGTTGGGTCCCCAGGGCCTGGCCCCGGGCCTAGGACAGGTGCTGAGGAACCAAGGCTGAATGAGGGCTGAGCAGGCAGGTTCCTCAGGTCAGACCTGGGGGGCAGCCTGTGCCCAGGGCAGGCACAGGGTGGGGTGGCACCCAAGCGGCCGTCACAGTGGAGGGCAAAGACCGTGAACTGGAAAGGCGGCCAGGGAGACAGGCAGGGCGGGGGAGCCGGCTACAGAACAGGGGCCGCCTGGGCACAGAGCCGGCGCACGGAGCGGAGGTGGTGCAGGTGAGAGGCGCTCTGCGCCAGGGCCCTGGTTTCCAGTCCTGGCTCTGCTGTGCAATTGAAGGAGGTTACTTAGCCTCTCTGTGCCTGCATCCCCAGTTGTAAAAATGTGGGAAATAACAGTCCCTCCCTCAGGAGACACGTGAGCTACTGCGGGGAAAATCTGTTCCAACATCCCTGACCCCGAGGCACCAACGGTGGCCCCCTCTGTGCCGCTGAGGCGTCTCCCTGGCTTCGTCACTCAAGGGCCACTTCTGCGGTTTCCGCCACGTCTGCATACACCCTGCCCATGTTATTTACTGACTCCTTCAAATCCATCTGTTGTTTCTGGTTTGGGTTTTGGAGGGATAATTTATATCAACTAATTTTTAAAAACTAATTTATCTCCAGAAGGAACCTGTCGGTCACTGGCAGAAACAGAAATCCAGGCTCCCATTCGAGTTATGCTGGCTCTGCTGGCTCTGAGCACAGACCCCTCTCCTGGTTCCCAGGGGACCTGCAGAGAAGAGAGGGAGGGAGGTGGGTGTGTGGGACCCCCTGCCCTGGACTGTTAGGATGGAAAAACCTCACTGCGGTTCTATGGAGGGGCATATTCCTGCACAGCGTAGCCAGTCTGGGAGTCACACAAAGTCACCAAGGGTGGGACGCCCCCCACCGAGAATCTGAGGGCCTTCCAGGGTACAGCATCACAGCCCCTAGCTCTGCCTTAGTTTCCCCATCTGGAAAACAGGGATGCACCTGTCGGGGAGCGTCGTGGAGGGGGCTTCCTCCAGCGCTCAGGTCTGAAAGTCCCCCACTGTCCCCACTGAGGGGCCGGCAGCAGAGCTGTCCCCGTGATGGGCAGGGCCCAGAGGCCTGCTGGCAGGGGACAGGAGGACAGTGCGCTGAGGACTGCAGGCTCCCCGACATTCTTCAATTATTCAAACAATAATCACACCCTTATTTAAAGTCTAGCCTTGCATTCTCGGCACCCCGGCGGCAAGCACTGAGCCTGCTGGTAGGTTTACACTGAGACGAGCTCCCTCTCTCAAAGTCAATTAATTAAGCAAACGCTTTTGCCAGCATGTTCTCAGGTGTGCGGCCAGGAGGCCTGTCCGTCTCAGCCCACCGCCTCGGGAACACTTGATCCCACAGGGCTTGCCAAGTGGGCGGGGACAATGGCGAGGGGCCTCGGCATCTCCTGGTGGAAGAGAAGGGACCAGAAACCACTGTTGACAGGGTTCGAGGAGCGCCCCCTGTGTGCCGGGCCGGGCCGGGCCATGGGCACTGGACAGGCTCTCACAACACTCTTGGCCGGTGCCCTAGCATCCCTAGAACAGGTGGGGAAACTGAGGCAGAGTGGGTGAGGGACTGGCCCAAGGCTGAAGGCCAGAGAGAAGGGGACTCAACATCACGCACTCCCCTCTGCCCACACATTCTGTTCTCCCACGACCCACCCAGGCAAGGACAGCGGGAGTGACAGCTGAGGCTGCCTCCTCCGAATGCTCGGGACAGAGAGCCTCGGCTTTTTCAGATCTCAGAATATTTGCATGTATTAACATGCAGCGAGATGTGTCGGGATGGGACCCAAATTGAAACAGGAAATTCATTTATGCTTCATATACACCTGATCCACACAGCCAGAAGGTAACTCACACAATGTTTTCGATAATTTGCAAATGAAATGAAGTTCACGTGAAGTCCTATGTGTGAGATTTTCTAGCTGTAGTGTCGCGTTGCCACTAGGGGAGTTTTGTGTTTTGCTTTTGTTTTTGAGATGCAGTCTCGCTCTCTCGCTCAGGCTGGAGTGCAGTGGCGCAATCTCGGCTCACTGCAACCTCTGCCTCCTGTGTTCAAGCGATTCTCCTGCCTCAGCCTCTCAAGTAGCTGGGATTATAGGCACCCGCCACCACGCCCGGCTAATTTTTGTATGTTTAGTAGCCACGGGGGTTCACCATGTTAGCCAGGCTGGTCTGCAACTCCTGAGCTCAGGGGATCCACCCTTCTCAGCCTCCCGAAGTGCTGGGATCACAGGCACGCCCCACTGTGCCCGGGCTGGTTTTGTATTTTGCAGCACCTCCGATGTTGGATTTTCGGATGGGGGTGCCCGATCTGTACACACCAGCTTCAAAACAGAGGCGGGTACCGAAGACGGGCGTCCCACCCAATCACTCACACGCATTTTCCTATCAGGCCCCCACGTAAGGACAGTTGTTACCAGCATTTTAGAGAGGGGAGGAACTGAGTCGCGGGGAGGCTGAGGGACTTGCTCCAGGTTGCACGAGCTGTCAGGGATGGGCTGGGGGTTTGAATCCAGACCGCCTGACTGGGACCCTGCTCTGGAGCCAAGTAGGGCCTTTCTAATCCCCTCGCAGGGCAGCTCGACGCACCCACGCCCTCCTCCAGGGCCTCCAGGCACGCAAGTGTGCTCTCTCACCCGGCAGGACTGGGCACCCACCCAGGCACCCCCAGCAGCAGTGGGTGCCAGCATGTTCTGGAGGGTCCGGGAGCTGGACCCTCACTGACAGTCTCCCATTGTCCATGGCTCTTCTCCAGCCGACGGTACCAGACACAGCATCGTGCCACAGCCTCCCTCCTGCAGCCGCCTGAGCCCCGAACAAACATGACAAGGTGCGTCGTCACAACAGCAGCTCCCTTTACGGGTGGGGACGTGAAATCCAAAGGCTGAATGCTGAGGCCAGGTGGCCCCACCTGCAAATGGGGTAGAGCCACGGAGGGCTTCGGCCACCCTGCCCCCAGGGCCTCGAGGAGCAGGCCTGTGTGGCCCGCAGGCAGCTGAGAGTGTGGATGTTGGGTCGAGGGCTGCTCTGCACCCCAGCTCTGCCACTTCCATGCTGTGTGACCTTTTGGGCAAGCCACAGGTAACATCTCTGGGCCCCAAAACGTGGTCTCACGGGACCATCTTCCCTCACCTTTTCCACGCTTCTCGCCACGTCTCCCGAAGTGCCGGCACTGGGCAGAGTCCTCCTAAGGCACTTGCTCTGGCAGCGGAATGAGTGACACCCAAGGTCAAAAGGAGCTGCTGGCTCCACCTGCTCATCCCAGCTCCTGGAAACGGACCATGCCGAGCGCTTCCAGCAAACGGACATTAATTGCCCAAACCCCGGCACACACACAGGACAGAAGATTCCAGCCAAGCAAAAGTATCTCAATCAACTCCCCACCCGGAAGGACGAGGAGCCATCCACAAAGAACTAACTTCAACTCCCTGGCAAGGTTCCTCTTACATGGATTGCCCTTCTCTCCCTACCATCTCCTTCTAGAAAACTCCTATCCACCCCTCAAAACCCTTCCTAAGCATCAAGCCCATCTGTCCCCACCCATAGTTAATCACTGCCTCTTCCCCTGGGAGCCTGGTACAAGCCTCTCTCATGACAAAAACAACCGACTATGCTAAGCACTTTACATGGTTTATCTCAGGAAATTTTTCAAAAAGGGAGATGTCTTTTATCTCCATTTTACAGAGAAAGAAACTGAGGCACGGAGCGGCTGCGCCGTGCGCCGAGGCTGGGTGTAAACCTGGGAAGTCTGGCTCTGACCTCAGCTGCTCCGGGATGGAGCCGGTGGGAAGGGGAGCAAGGCGTGGCTGCCCCAGGAAGAGGTGTCAGGGCAGGCTGGGGAAACACCGAAACCAAACGGCCCAGAGAGGGAGCAAGGGCAGGTTAAAAAATAAAACTGAAATCAGAGCAAAGGCAGCACACGCTGTCCCGGGAGGGGGTGGGGACCTGCGGTTTCACACGCGCTGCTCCCTGGGGGCCCCGCTGGCGCTCAGGTGCTCACTCAGCGTGGAGCCCAGCTGCTCCGGAGTATTATTTCAGGAGTGCTGGGAGGCGAGCGGAGGTCTCTGAGCCTCAGGTCGAAACTTCAGAAAGGGGCACTGGGATGTCAGAAAAATCAGACAGTGGGGATACAGGTCCTCGAGCTGACCAACAGCGCCAGTCACCTAATCTGGCCCCCCTCTTCCCAGGGGCCCTGGCCACCCTGCCACCCACTGCACCTGCTGGGAAGGTGACACCCCTGGTGGGTTGTCCCTGCTCCATCTCCCAGGATGGCAATCGGACACCACGCGGAGGAACAGGTCTGATGGGCTATGCGATTTGCTCTGGGTGGCCAGGGACAGCAGGGGCCCCACTGCGCCTCCCAGGACAAAGAAAGACTGTCCCATCAGCAGCTGCAGTCACAGGAGTGTCAAGGCCCAAGAGGGCTCTGGAACAGGGTGGAATGGAGGTGGTGGCAGAGCTCCCTGGGGACCTGGGAGCAGGTGGAGGGGCGTGGAGGCTCACAGAGGCCCCGAATGCGCCCCGCCGCATGGCCAGGAAGCAAGTGAGACGCAGAAGACGTTGCCTAGGAAAATTCACACTCCCACCTTGCCCAGTGGGGCCCCAGAATTTCCCCCCATCCCCATTCAAACATCTGCTTCTCATGCAAGTGAGACAATGCCAGGGTCAAGCTGTAGATTCTGAAGCCAACTGCCTGAGTCCTACTCCTGGCTGGGACCCTTGAGGCCGATGGCCCTGGCTCCTTACTTCACCTCTCCATGCCTCAGTTTCATCATCTGTTAAATGGGAACAGGACATTCAGGATGCTGTGAGAGTTTAGTGATTTCAGCCAAGTGCTGGGACTGTCCAGAAACACAGGCAATGCCAGGGAAACATCTCCTGTCATGCCTCGTGACTGCTGTGTGGCCTCAAGCACCCAGGGCCTCTGAGTTTTGGGTCCTTGGATCTGGAATCTGAAAACCAGACATGGAGAGCTTTGAGGAGAAAACAAATTCAGATGCTGCAGAACTATAAGCCACTGGTCCCAGGCCTCAGTTTCCCTACTCTGTACTGGGAGTGACGACAGTCCCGCTGGAGAGCTGCTTGGGCTTCTGTGAAGGGTTCAGGCTAGCACCTAACACACAGTGATGCCCAGAAAATGTTCACTCCCCCACGGCAATGTGACATCCACAGCCAGCCCCTCGCTGCACTCAGTGTCCCCAGCATCCACAGGAGGTCCCTCGCACAGAGAACGGACGGTGAGCCAAAACCTCAACACTCAGTGAATCAAAAACATAGCATGCAAGCTGGGAGTGGGGGTTCACACCTGTAATCCCAGCACTTTGGTAGGCCAAGGCAGGCAGATCACCTGAGATCAGGAGTTCGAGACCAGCCCGGTCAACATGGAGAAACCCCATCTCTACTAACAATACAAAAACCGGCCGGGCACAGTGGCACACGCCTGTAATCCTAGCACTTTGGGAGGCTGAGGCAGGCGGATCACTTGAGGTCAGAGTTCAAGACCAGCCTGGCCAACATAGCAAAAGTCTGTCGCTGCTAAAAATACCAAAAAAAAAAAAGCCGGGCAGGCATGGTGGTGCAATCCCAACTATTCGGCAGGCTGAGGCAGGCTAATCGCTTGAACCTGGAAGGTGGAGGTTGCAGTGAGCTGAGATGGTGCCACTGCACTCCAGCCTGGGTGACAGAGCCAGATTCCGTCTCAAACAACAAAAACAAACCTTACACAAGAACGTTCATGCCAGCATCATTCTCGATACCCAAATGGCAGAATTGGCCCAAATGGCCACCAACTGAGGAAAGGACACACTGATCTGTCCATGCCATGGAATTTTTTTTTTTTTTGAGATAGAGTCTCGCTCTGTCACCCAGGCTGCAGTGCAGTGGCGTGATCTCAGCTCACTGCAACCTCTGTCTCCTGGTTTCAAGCAATCCTCCTGCCTCAGCCTCCCGAGTAGCTGGGATTACAGGCGCCAACCATTACGCCTGGCTAACTTTTGTATTTTTTGTAGAGATGGGGGTTTCACTGTGTTGGCCAGGCTGGTCTCAAACTCCCGGTCTCAAGTGATCCACCCGCCTCGGCCTCCCAAGGTGCTGAGATGACAGGCGTGAGCCACTGCGCCCAGCCCCACGCCATGGAATATTACTCAGCCACAGGAAGGCAGGAAGCACTGAGGCACACTGCTGCACTGACGAACCACGAAAATGCAATGCTTGATGGAAGAAGCTGGCCACAGAACGCCACACAGCGTGGGAGTCCGTTTCTCTGAAACGGGGAGCTCCACAGACAGAAAGCGGGTGAGTGGACATCTGAGGCTGGGGCGCAGAAATGAGGAGCGGGGAGTGACCGCTAGTGGGGAGGGGGATTCCTTCTGGGGTGAGGGGAACGTTCTGAAATGAGGTTGTACTGACTAAACGACGTGGGCCTGTACACTTGAAAAGGGCGGGCTGGGCACAGCGGCTCACGCCTGTAATCCCAGCACTTTGGGAGGCTGAGGCAGGTGAATCACAAGGTCAGGAGTTCTAGACCAGCCTGACTAACATGATGAAACCCTGTTTCTACTAAAAATACAAAAAATTAGCCAGGCGTGGTGGTGTGCGCCTGTAATCCCAGCTACTCCGGAGGCTGAGGCAGGAGAATCGCTTGAACTCGGGAGATGGAGGCTGCAGTGAGCCGAGATCAAGACACTAAACTGCACTCCAGCCTGAGTGACAGTGACCAAAAAAAAAAAAGGAAGAAAAGGGTAAACTGCATGACATGAGAGCTTCGTCTCAATAAAACTGTTTTAAAAAAAACACCCTAAGACCTTCCTCCGCACCTGGAAAGTGACCACAGAGAGCCCAGGAGGCAGGAGGGGCTCGCGGCATTCCCAAGGAAGAAGGTGAGGGGTGCTGGGTAGACCCAAGAGGCTGTGGGCATGTCTGCCCGTGGCTGGGGGCACCCCCCTGTGTGGGCAGCACACAGAGGAAGCACCTAGGGTTTTAGTTTTGACTAGTCGTGACATGGACATTAAACGAAACAGAGTCTTCACTGAGCAGCCCCTATATACAAGTTTAGGGCACCGGGGACAGGCTGCTGCGCCAAGGGGCCCCCCAGTCCCTCCAGGTCAGCTCCACTCAGCAAGAAGCTGCACAGGGACCACGAGCCACTCATGCCTCCCAGAACTTTGGGAGCCAAGGCAGGTGGACCACGTGACTAGCCTGGCCAACACAGTGAAACCCCATTTCTACTGAAAATGCAAAAATGAGCCAGGCGTGGTGGTGGCCCTGGTATAATCCCAGCTTGAACCTGGGAGGTGGACGTTGCACTGAGCTGAGATCGCACCACTGCACTCCAGGCTGGGCAACAAAGCAAGACCCCGGCTGAAAAAAGAGAAACCACATTTAATGCCAGGCATGGCAGCTCACACCTGCTAACACTTTGGGAGGCCAAGGTGAGAGGATCACTAGAGCCCAGGAGTTCAAGACCAGCTGGGGCAACATGTTAAAACCCTGTATCTACTAAGAAAAAAAAAATCTCTCAGGCCTGGTGGTGCATATCTGTAGTCCCAGCTACTGGGGGGCTGCGGTGGAGAGGTCCACTGAGCTGTGATCATGCCACTGCACTGCAGCCTGGACAGAGTGACCCTATCTAAAAAAAAAAAAAAGAACCACATAAACACACTGGTCAGCCAGGAACAGCATTCCAGACGGTGGGAACAGCATGTGCAAAGGGACAAGGCGGATGGGACATAACGAACGAAAAATGGCTGGTCACCTGGGAACAAAAGGCAAGGGCGGCAGCCACCGCGAAGCCGAGACACGTGGAGCTTAAAGCAGAGCGTGCGGCCCAGGTTTGCACACTGCGTGCCTTATTTGGGATTGTCATATGCATGTGTGTGGGGGGATGAGACACCTCGCCATCCCTGAATGTCACCCCAGCCTTGGCAGGTGCCACCAGGCTGCCACAGGAACCCCTACCTGATTCCACTGAGCACCACCCCGGGCATCCAGGAGCCCATCGTGTTCTTAGGAGCCCGCAGGCCTCAACAAAAGGTAAGGCACGGTGGCTCGTGCCTATAACCCCAGCGCTCTGGGAGGCCAAGGCAGGAGGATCACTTGAGCTCAGCAGTTGGAGACCAGCCTGGGCAACATGGCAAAATCCCGTCTCTATAAAAAATTCTAAAAATTAGCTGGGTGTGGTGGTGTGCAACTGTAATCCCAGCTACTGGGGAGGCTGAGATGGGAGAATCATCTTAGCCCGGGAGCAGTGGTTGCAGTGAGCCAAGATGGTGCCACTGCACTCCAGCTCGGGTGACAGAGAGAGACCGTGTCTCAGTAAGAGTAACAATGAAGAAGGAGCTGGCTGTGGTGGCTCACACCTGTAATCCCAGCACTAAGGGAGGCTGAGGCGGAAGGATCACTTGAGCCCAGGAGTTTGAGACCAACCTGGGCAACATAGGGAAACCCTGTTTCTATTATTTAAAAAAAGGGGAGGAGGAGGAGGAGGAGGAGAAACAATCAGAAGGAACGGCCCCCACAGCTCCTGCCTTCTCTTTCTTCCCGGTAGAAGCAAGATGCTCCAGTTCCCTCTGGAGAGGGCCCCTGGCCTGAGAAATTTCAGACCTCAACCCCCAGACAGAGGCCCTGTCACTAGATTTACAGGCCCAGAATTGCCCGGGCACTGCAGACTGTACTGAGACATGCTACAAATAATCCAGCTTCTGAAGGCCGGAGCCAGCGTTATGATAAATCATCACTCCTTAGCACAATTAGAAGCTCCAGGCAGAAGACCGTCTCCACCTCAGCGTGGCCAGGCTGGAGGGACAGAGCCTGCCCTCACCTGCTTCAGGACACCAGTGGCCTCTACGAGGACAAACACCGCCCTCCTGCCCGTATCCCACCCCAGCCTTTGGGCCACAGGCTGGTGACGTCCCGCCCCACCCAGGTACAGGCAGCCCCAAGGGCCCCCAGCGCTGATGACAGATTCAGCAACGTGCTTGTCTACACTCGCACTGCTCCACAGACTGCCCCTCCCCTGCTGCCCCTGGTTTTCAGCTGGGGTGGGGGAGGGGTCTGGCCTGGTGGTGGCAGGGAGAAGGGGAAGGAAGGGGACGGGAAAGTTGGGACCCTGTCCCAAGGGGGGAGAAGAGAAGGGGGCCAGTAGGGACCGCCCGTCACAGTGAGGCCAATTCATCCATGGGGAAGTGTTACAGCAAGGCACAATTGATTGTCCCTGGGTCACATTAGTGGTGGCTTGGAGGACATGGGGTCGCCCGGACTGCATCAGGAGATAAAGTAGAGAAGTCTGCAGAGCAGCATCGAGGGGCAGATTACACTGAGATTCAGACGCCAAGGTCCCGGCCACGAATCTGTCAGCGCCAGAGGGTCCGTCCAATAAATTAGAGAAGATAAGGATTGAAGGACGAAGTATTAAAAGCAACATTCATTTCAGAAACTGGCACTAGGGCTTCGCGGCTTCGGCTTCGTGGCTTCTTCCTTCCCCAGGCTTCCCCCTCCAGGGGTCCTGGAGGCTCCAAGGAGAGCTTGTCCAGAAGGGGAAGGTCGGAGCGGGGAAGCGGGGGTGGGGGGCAGAGGAGAAGAGAGGGAGGAAGAGGAAACAAGAGGAAAGGAGGGGGAAGAGGAAGGTGGGGTGGCAAGATCGAGGGGGCTGGGGGAGGAGAGAGGGTGAAGGAGATGGACGGGGCCCAGGGAAGCACTTTCCCCAAGGCTGGGTCAGGCTTTCGGCACAGGCACTCAGGTTTAATTGTGGGAAATGCCACAGAGAGGGAAATGAAATGTGACTCCCCTCCTGGGTTGGCCTGGCCCCTCTGGCATCCCTTCGTGACCTGAGGTCCCCCTCCCACCTCCTTTCGTGCACCTCCAGCTGTTCTCCTCTGGCTCCCAGGAATAGCAGCTGCCAGCATGGCAGGATGGGAAGGAGGGTGGAGGACAGGACAGGCTGCTTAGGGGAAAGACAAGGCAATCAGGAGCCCATCTGAGCACGGCAGGCAGGGTGGGCAGAGTGCGCAGGGCGGGCAGGGTGGAGGCTACTCCAGACACGGGCTCTCCCCGCATGGAGAGACCAAACCCACACCCCAGGTCCCTGGCCTGGCCCAGCACCTCTCACCTGGATGGGTACAGGAGCCAGCTCACTGGTGTCCCTGCTTCTGCCTCAGCCTTCAGGCCCCATCCTCCATGTGGCAGCGAAGGACCCGTCGGAAGAGGCATCGGCACATGTCTCTACTCTGCTGGGAACCTTCCTATGTCACACCCTGCCTGCCTTGCTGGTTTCAGGACTGCTGCCCCCCAGGGCCTTGCCCCCCAGGCTGTTTGTCTGTCTGGAGCTCTTGCCCAGGCATCAGCACCACCAGCTCCAGCTTTTTTAAATTGGGTCTGGTCACGCTAACGCCTGGGGGAGTGTTCCAGACAGACCCTCCCCTGCAGCGCCCTGCTCCCCACTGCAGCCTTCCCAGAGAGGTCTCTGCTATCCTCCTGTCTGGCTGAATGGTGACCCCCCCCCCCAACAAAAGACAGGACCACGTTCGGCCCTGGGAACCTGTGTTCTTTGGAAAAAGGCTCTTTGCGGATGAGATTGAGTGAAGGCTCCTGCAATGAGGTGGTCCTGAATTATCTGTGTGGGCCCTAAATCCCATGATGTGTGTCCTTATAAGAAGAGGGGACGAGCAGCAAAGGCCACACGAAGACAGAGCAGGGAGATGCAGCCACAAGCCAAGGACCGCGGCAGCCAGGAGGAGCCAGCAGAGGCAGGGAGGGAGGAGCCAGCAGAGGCAGGGAGGGAGGAGCCAGCAGAGGCAGGGAGGGAGGAGCCAGCAGAGGCAGGGAGGGAGGAGCCAGCAGAGGCAGCCAGGAGGAGCCAGCAGAGGCAGGGAGGGAGGAGCCAGCAGAGGCAGGGAGGGAGGAGCCAGCAGAGGCAGGGAGGGAGGAGCCAGCAGAGGCAGGGAGAGAGGAGCCAGCAGAGGCAGCCAGGAGGAGCCAGCAGAGGCAGGGAGGGAGGAGCCAGCAGAGGCAGGGAGGGAGGAGCCAGCAGAGGCAGGGAGGGAGGAGCCAGCAGAGGCAGGGAGGGAGGAGCCAGCAGAGGCAGGGAGGGAGGAGCCAGCAGAGGCAGGGAGGGAGGAGCCAGCAGAGGCAGGGAGGGAGGAGCCAGCAGAGGCAGGGAGGGAGGAGCCAGCAGAGGCAGGGAGGGATCCCGCCGGCCGGATTTCACACTTCCAGCCTCCTGAACTGAGACAGAACAAACATCTGTGGTTTTAAGCCCCTCGGTGTGTGAAGCTTTGATCTGGCAGCCCCGGACTCCCACCACCCGCTCTGAACCCTGCAGCCTGCCCACCCCCCGCCACAGTTCTCAGCCCTTCCCCTGGGCTAACTTGGTTTCAACAGCACTTCGCACCTTTCAACTCATCACTTTTCCTGTTTATTGCCTGAAACAAGCTCCCCAGGCGGGGACCTACACCTTTTAGCCAATGCTGTCTCAGTGACCAGGACAGCAAATGGTGCCGTCAGTGACCAACAAACAGGCAGCGGACGGAAGGACAGTTTCTGCACGGCGCTCCTGCTTCCTGCTCATCTCCATTCAAAGGTCCTCCCTTGAGAGGCCTCCCCTGTGCCCCGCTCCTGGCATCTTGGTGCCAAGGACACGCCCCGCACCCTGGCCCTGAAACGCTTAGCCTCCTTCACCTGTGCCCACGTGGAGAGAAGCCGAAAGCTGCGGTGGAAAGCTCTCTGCAGACGCACACAGAGCGAGTCTCAGCCAGAGAAGCCACAGCATGGCAGGGGCTTCGGGGAGCCTGGGAGGAGCCGTAGCCCCCACCCTGCCCCCATCACCCTGCAGCGCCCTGCTCCCTACTAGAGGTGCCAAAGTCATCTTGCTTGGATCCATGTAATGATGACAGCTTCCCAGACCTCGTCCTTTGCCTTCAGGCTGTTTAAAGTCATTTCCCGGTGGCAGAAGCAGACAGCAGCACAGAGAGCAGCAGGGTCAGACCAAGCTAGGCCTTGGGCTCCAACAGGGGGAGGCCAGACTGCGCCCTGAGCCGCTGCTGAACTTGGGGTTGTGCGGGGCTGTGCATGTCTCCCGTGTTCACCCTGTGAACACGGCCTTAGCTGGACACAGAGTCTTTGCAGATACCATTAGGTAGGAGGAGGCGACATAGGAAGAAGGTGGGCCCTAAGTCCAGCGAGCTGTCCTTCCAAGAAGGAAATTAGGACACAGAATAGCACATAAAGGCACACACTCAGACAGAAGGGGGTGGGAGGAGAAGGCAGGACCACAGCGATGTGGCCATAAGTCAAGGAATGCCGGGAGCCACCAGAGCCTGGAAGACGCAGGAAGGATCCTCCCCCAGGGCCTCCAGAGGGCAGCCCTGCACACACCTTGAGTTTAGACTCCTGGTGTGTCCTCATGGAATTGTCTATACGTGTGTATGCATAATAAAACCATTTACTCACAGTTGTGAAAATTACTGATGTGCACCTCTTCCTGTTCGTTTTTGTAACCCTAGTGCCTGGTACATAATATGCTCTTATAAGTGTTTGTAGAATGGATAAATTATATTTAAAGTCAGAAAAACAAAAAAAAGAATACATTCCTATGGTTTCAGGCTACCCAGTTTATGGTCGTCTGTCATGGCAGCCCCAGGAAACATACATGTACTTTAAGGATTTCTCAAAGGGGACATTTTGCATGCTCCCCAGTCTCCCAAGAGACACCTGGCAATGTCTGGGCAGTTGTCTGGTTGTCACACTGGGAACATGTTACTGGCATCTCGTGGCAGACGACAAGATCAACCTACAGAGCACAGGACAGCTCCCAGGACAAAGAAGTAACTGGCCTGAAATCGCCACGGGGTTGCGGTGTAAACACTCATCAGGTTTCTCCCATCAGGGGCCACCGCAGGCTCCAGCCAGCCACAAATGCGCACTTAACAAATGTGGGCTTTGCCGGGCACAACGGTGTGTGTCTGCAGTCCCAGCTGTCTGGGAGGCTGAGGCAGGGAGATCATTGGAGCCCAGGAGTTCAAGGCTGCAGGGAGCTATGATCACACCACTGCTCTCCACCCTGGCAACAGAGCGAGACATCAAAAAAAAAAGTAAATGAAAAGTGAACAGGCTGGGCGCAGGGGCTCACACCTGTAATCCTAGCACTTTGGCAGCAGGGCGGACTGCTTAAGCCCGAGTTCAAGACCAGCAGAGGCTCTTGAACATAGTGAGACTCTGTGTCTTCAAAAAAATACAAAAAAATGAGCTGGGCATGGTGGTGTGCCTGAAGCCTCAGCTATTCTGGGACACTGAGGTGGGAGGATCACCTGAGAAAGGGAAGTGGAGGCTGTAGTGAGCCATGACTGCACCCCTGCTCCAGCCTGGGTGATGGAGTGAGACCTTGTCTCCACAAATAACAAACAAAGAAAATTAAATCCATATGGGTTGAAAGGCCTTTGAGCCTGGCATATGGTACCATGCAACCAACATTACAATTTTCACCTTAAACTGTGACTAAATGAGCTTGGAGCTAAGAAATCCTCAAATGAAACAAGGTGGCCTGGCACTGGCAGATCCCTGCAACCAGCCACCCCTGGCGCTGGGGACCTGCCCCCATCAGCAATGCTGAGAGCCCAGCCTCTTCCTCAGGTCAGCAGGGAATGGGTGTCCCTGGGCAGGGGTCAGGCTGACAGCGCCCAGGGCAGATGGGGGAGGACTGAGCCGTGTACCTCTGACGTGGCTGGGCTCATGGACATGCCGTGGAGCCATCCATGGAGGGAATGCTAGCAGCTCCTCCTCTGGGATGGCAGCAGGTGCCCCCAACGGCCCCCTCCCCGTCAGCACCAAGCTTCAGTGGGTTGTGTGTCTGCCAGATGGCAATGTGCTATGTGTCAGGAGATAATCACTATTAAAAATTCACTGGGTTTTATTTTATCTTTTTATTTTTTTTAGGTTCTGTTTGGGCTCTCTGCTTCCTCCTAAAGCAGCTACCAAACTGCCATGGTTCCACTGTTTTAATCGCCACTCATTAAACACTGACGGGGTCATAGCATTTCTCCACCCCAGCAGCTGTGGGGCGAAAGCAAGCGGCCAGGGACAGGGGCTGGCTCCCTGGGCAGCTTGATGGCTGCAGGCCCTGCCTGCCCACTCACGCCTGTGGAGGAGCCCCGCAAGGCACAGCCCCTTCCTGGGGCGCCCACAAAACCCTGTCAGACTCCAGCTCCCTTGAGGCACGAAGCAATCGCTTTGCTACCCGGGAAGGACTGTGGCCCCGTCAGATGCAGGTTGCCAGCGAGATGAGGTTAGCATCCCAACAAGGGCACCCGAGAAACTGCACACGGAGCATCCCTGGCATGGCGGCTGGGCATGAAGGGGACACCAACTGGCCACGTTACTCGGGAAAGGGACGCAGATCCCAGCTCTGTGTCTGGGGCCTCGGGCAGTCCCTGACTTCTCCAGGCCTGAGTTCTGGCTCTGCCCGGTGGTGTGCCAAGCTTGGTCCAGCTACAGCTGGATCGCTGAGGGGTGCCGAGCCCCACAGAGGCAATCCAAGTCGGTGAGAAGACCTCCCCCCATGGCTGGCCCCAGGCGCCCTCTCTTATTAACCGAGGATTCAGGCACCTCCTAGTCCCAGCAAGTTCTGAGTGCCGTGGGCACAGCATGAACAGCCCAGCTGGCTCGAGCTGCCGACTTTCTAGAGGGGTAGGAGGTGATGAAAAGCTGAACCTGGATGGGGCTCCCGCATCCTGGAGCCTCGCCCTCACCCTCAGAGCGAGCATATCCCAGGGCGGTGCCTCGGGGCAGAGGAGGGGTGGCCTCTCAGGCCTGGGGTGAGCGGGAGCAGCCCCCGCTCCCCGGCACCCACGGTTGCCGCTTCGGGGAATCGCAGTGAGGACGGGGGTCGCGGGGTACCCGTGCCTGGCCGGGGACTCTCCCCTTCCACTCTTGTGTCCTTTATCTGTGGTTAGGGGACTCGCTTGGGCAGCTGCTGGGGAAAGGACTGGATTTTCACAAGGTGCATTTCAGACAGGAGAACGACCTTCCTCCAGTCAGTCCGGCTGATTGCTCTCACCTGAAATGGGGATCGGCGAGGGAAAGGGACTTCCCAGCCTCAGGAAGCGGCAGGACCCAGGTCCCTGAAGCCAGGTCTGCATCCTCCTGGCTGCCCCACAGTACTGGGGGCCTCAGAGTCCGTAAGAAGCATTAGATGGTATTTTTAACCATCGCTCATTTTTAAAATATGTAAGGTGGGGAAAAGACAATGCCTGCGTCCTGGCACTGCCTTAACAGATGGCCACCAAATGGACGACTGAAAACAAAGAAATGTGTTCTCTCACAGTCCCGGAGGCCACAGAGGCTCTTCAGGAGGGTCGTTCCGGCCCCTTCCAGCCGCCAGTGGGCGCCAGCACTTCCTGGCTTGTGGCCGCACCGCTCCCGTCTCTGCCTCCTTTTTCACACAGCCGCCTCTGTGTCTGTGTTTTCTCCTCTTCTCTCATGAGGGCCCTTGTCAGTGAATTTCAGGCACACGTTTGTTTTGTCTTTCACTCTTCTCGCTCAGGCTGGAGTGCAACGGCCCGATCTTGGCTCACTGCAACCTCCATCTCCCAGGTTCAAGTGGTTCTCCTGCCTCAACCTCCCAAGTAGCTAGGATTACAGGCATCTGCCACCATCCCCAGCTAATTTTTTGTATTTTTAGTAGAGATGGGGTTTAGCCATGTTGGCCAAGCTGGTCTTGAACTCCTGACCTCAGGTGATCCACCCACCTCAGCCTCCCAAAGTGCAGGGATTACAGGCATGAGCCACAGCGCCCAGCCTCAGGCCAACTTTAATACAGGATGATTTTAAGCTCAAGAGACTTAATTAATTACACCTGCAAAGAAACTAGTTTCACATAAGGTCACATTCTGAGGTTCCTAGTGGATGTGAATTTTGGGGGTGGCCCTATTCAGCGCAGTGCAGCTGGTCAACGCCACAAGCACACTGAGATTACCCATTCTTCCAGCTCATACTCTTAGACATCAGTAGATCGGGAGAGACAGCCGCTCTTGCCAGCATCTGTTCTGTGCCGCTCCAGGCAGGAAGGGGAGGGAGACGGCCCTCCCTCTCCCAAAGCTCTCCAAGATGATGCTTCTAGGTGGCACAGGCTCAGAAGGGCCCTACGAGGCTGGGCGTGGTGGCTCACGCCTGTAATCCCAGCACTTTGGGAGGCCGAGGAGGTGGATCACCTGAAGTCAGGGGTTCAAGACCAGCCTGGACAACATGGTGACTCCCTGTCTCTACTAAAAATACAAAAATTAGCCAGGCACGGTGGCGCACGTCGGAATTCCCAGCTACTCAGGAGGCTGAGGCAGGAGAGTCACTTGAACCCGGGAAGTGGAGGTTGCAGTGAACTGAGATTGTGCCACTGCACTCCAGCCTGGGTTTTAGTGAGACTCTGTCTAAAAAAAAAGAGGGGGGAGGGGGAAGAAGGGCCCTATGAGAAGCCGGTCCAGCCCTCCAAGGAGGTAGGGAGGCTGAGGCCCTGAGAAGCTTCGTACCTTGCCCAAGGTTCTGGAATATTCCCTGTTCCTCCAGGGCTTTCCCACCTTCTTGTGGTCCAAGGAACCCCAAGCACAGAAACAGCTGAGACCCAACAGGTGAGAATCAATTTCCCATCAGGACCTCTGTCAAGAGGTTCAAGGTGGGCCATGGCTCTCAGGAGGAGGCCAAGGGGTCCCTCCAGGAACACAGTGAGGGATGGGCAGAGAAGGAGCCCTCACTGGCATGAGAAGGTGAGTCTGCACCCCCCGACTCCCCACCCGGCGTTTTCTTCTGTCCCCTCTGTGTAGCTTTCGATGCGGACAATGTCTCAGGTCCCAGCTCAGAGAAGCGCCAACACTCAGTAAGTACTCCCTGTGTTGTGACCATGGTTCACACGAATCAACCATCCACTCCAACACCCCTCGCAGGTAACTGGTATTCCTGAAAACATCCAGAAATTCTCTGACACTCTTCCCAACTGGAGGGGTTATCTCCGCACCCTCCCCTTGAACCTGGGCGGGCTTTGGTGACTGCCTCCATAGAAGTGATGCCATGTGACCCCTGTGGCTGGGTCAGGAAAGGCCACACAGCTTCTGCTGGCCCCTCTTGGGACAGTGGCTCTCGGAGCCACGTAAGATGTTCAGCTAAAGTCACCAGGTTGAGAGATTCGGGGGGTGAGACCAACCCAGCATTCTCACCCCACCCATTTGAGTCTTCCCAGCCCAGACACCAGGCACAAGTACAGAATCGGCAAGATGACCCCTAACCCAGCTCCCATCTCACTACAGCCACATGAGACCCCCGAGAGAGCTGCTACCTGCACCCCCAGTTTCACGAGCAAACAAAATGTTCATTCTTATTTTATGCCCATGTCTTGGGGTAGCTTGTTACATAGCAATAGCTGACCAGAACAAGACAGGTGCCACCTTATTTCCCCTTTTACAGATGAGGAAACTGAGGCACAAAGAGGCTAAGTGTCTTGCACACAGCCAGTAAGAGGCAGCAGCAGGCAGCAAACCCAGGCTGGCTGGCTCCGGACCCTTACTCCCAGGGGCTTGGCCGGGCAAGGGTGAAGACACGGGCATCTATACCATCCAGCAGGGGCCTGCATGCTCACCCGGCTGCTGGAGGCCAGGACCCGGGGCCGGTCTACTGCCCACCCTGCCCTGCTTCCTGCCCGGCCTCTTCTTTTTTTTTTTAAAGACGGAGTCGCCGGGGCTGGAGTGCAGTGGTGTGATCTCAGCTTATTACAATCTCTGCCTCCCAGGTTCAAACAATTCTCCTGCCTCAGCCTCCCAAGTAGCTGGAATTACAGGAACCCACCACCACGCCCAGCTAATTTTTGTATTTTAGTAGAGACAGGGCTTCGCCATGTTGGCCAGGCTGGTCTCGAACTCCTGACCTCAAGTGATCTGCCTGTCTCAGCCTCCCAAAGTGCTGAGATTACAGGATTGTGCCACTGTGCCCAGCCATCTTCCTTCACATATATATATGTATTTTTTTTTATTTGCAAACCTGGAAACACTCTGCACACTTTCCTTACTGAAGACAAAAGCACAAGTGATACTACCTCCACTGCCCTCCGCAGTGAGTCCTGGAGAGTGCCAGAGGTCTGGCCACCTGGCCCTATCTGTAAGGTACCCAAATGCCATCCTCATCTCTCAGGGCTGCTAACTCCTCAGGACAAACAAGCTCCATGTGCGCCAGGCGGGCCCCACTGAGGCCGAGGACTCTCAGGGGCAGAGCGTGGCCTGGCCCAGGAGCGCCGGCAGCCATGACCGGGCCCGCAGGGTTCACACAGCCCCTCCTGCCTGATCCCCAGGAGGTCCTGGGGCCACTCCTGTTCGAGGTTGTAATCAGACCATCATCCCTGCGTGACAGCGGCTCCACAGCCCTTCTTTTTTTTTTTTTTGAGACAGAATCTGGCTCTGTCACCAAGACAGGAGTGAAGTGGCATGATCTCAGCTCACTGAAACCTCCATCTCCTGGGTTCAAACAATTCTCTGCCTCAGCCTCCCAAGTAGCTGGGATTACAGGTGCCTGCCACCATGCCTGGCTAATTTTTTTTTTTTTTGAGACGGAGTTTCGCTCTTGTTACCCAGGCTGGAGTGCAATGGCGCAATCTCGGCTCACCACAACCTCTGCCTCCTGGGTTCAGGCAATTCTCCTGCCTCAGCCTCCTGAGTAGCTGGGATTACAGGCACGCACCACCATGCCCAGCTAATTTTTTGTATTAGTAGAGACGGGGTTTCACCATATTGACCAGGATGGTCTCGATCTCTTGACCTCCTGATCCACCCGCCTCGGCCTCCCAAAGTGCTGGGATTACAGGCTTGAGCCACCGCGCCCGGCCTTTTTTTTTTTTTTTTTTTTGTATTTTTAAGTAAAGATGGGGTTTCACCATCTTGGCCAGGCTGGTCTTGAACTCTTGACTTCGTGATCCACCCGCCTTGGCCTCTCAAAGTGCTGGGATTACAGGCGTCAGCCACCGTGCCCAGCCCAGCCCTTAATTTCAAAGCACAGTGAGAGGCTGGCTACCAGCGCCTGGGCCCTTGTGGAGCGGGTCAGCTGGCAGGCAGCCGGGTTACTCTGACCTGGCTTTGGGGATGATCCACCCCATGTCCTTCCAACACTGACCACGTGTTCCACCAAAGTGCCTGTGTTCTCACATTCCTACAGCTGGCCGCTGTCAGTGAGATGTGAACCTGCCCTCTGGGCCCCAAAGGAAAACTGAAGCTCTTAGGCTGGGTCCACAGCCCTGCCAATGAGCTCATCCACCCACGGGGCTTGGAAACGATTTTAAGGCATCCCAAAGTACAGACCGACTTCGGATGTGACTCCACTAATCATTAGAACAAAGTGCTCACTGAGTATCTGGGAAGTGGAGCCACTCATTGGTCTGGCCAGAAAAATGGTTATTCTCTATTCATCTGACAAACATTTATTGGGCACCTAAGGCATACTCAGCAGCTCGGAAGATTCTGAGATGAGAATGTAAAGGATCTTCTCTCGAGGAATGTCTGTCTGATAGGGAGAGAAAATAGCTACAAAATTCTACTGAGAAAAACAACAACACAGACCATGAGGAGGCAGGAGAGATGACTTATGGCTGGGCAGAATCTGGAAGGCTTCTTGGAGAAGGTGGCATTGAAGCTAGGCTTTGAGATATGCAGAAGCAGGAAGGGACTTCCAGATGGAAGAAAAAATAGCAGCTGACATTCATTACACTGATAGTGTACAATCATTAACTGAACTGATGCACTTATCCCTAGCAGGGCGATACTGCCATCCGCATGGCACGAATGGGAGAATGCGGCACAGAGAGGTGAGGTCACTTGCCCCAAGTCACACAGCAGTAATGAAGGAGAACCCGGATGGGAGTCCAGGCCTGGCACTCTTCATGGTTCTATTACAGGCTTCCCTTACAGCCCAGGCACCAAGCAGAGATGCGGAGGGCCAGGGCACGGCACAGAAGAAGCATGAGATTCGGCTGGCGGGAAGGCTGGGGAGGCATCAGCTCCAGGAGGGTGGGGGGCAGCGCACAGAGGAGCCCAGACTTCCCACCCAGCTGCTGCATGCTCCCAGGAACCAGGGGCCGTTCCAGACTCCTGGATATCCAAGTGACTGGATCTTTCTGGAGCTGAAGGAAGAGGTGCCAGTGGCCACAGATGGCTACTTGGAGGCGTGACCCTGAGTGGCACTGCCCAGGCTCCCCCCAACCTCTCCCCTTTGCACCTCACTATTTGTGTGACCCTCAAAAACGAGCACTGTTTCCTCACTTGCAAAAACAAGAGGGCACGAAGCCATTGCCTTCTCCCTGACGCTGCCATGAGGACCGAGGCGTGACCACAGGGAAAGGACACAGGAGGCCCCATTCTATCTGTAAGGGGCCCCGTCCGGCAACCACCCAGCGTTTAACACAGGCCTCTCCAGTTGGCATCCTCCTCCTGGCTCCACTAGCTGGGCTTTGGAAACAGAGTAAGGGCCCTTCCAGCTCCATGCAGGTCACCTCTGCACCTGGACAGGGGAGCCGGGGTGGCAGAGGGGGAACGGCACGGAATCTAACCACCACACCCTGCAGGCCAGGTACGCCCTCCGCCTGGGAGACGGTGGCGCATTCCCAAGACTTTGTGAGTTCCCTGTGCAACCCGCGTGACCGTCACCCCTGGGGAAAACAGAGACTCCCAGACACGGCATGACCAGGCCAAGGTCACACAGCTGGCGAGGGGCCTTCTGGGGCAGCCGAGGCCCTCCTCCACCAGCCGGGCACCAGGAGGAAGGGCGATCAGAGGAAGCCAGGCAGAGGGGAGCAGTGATCAAACACCCAAATAAGAAGAGAGTTTTGCAGGTTCACTTAGCTTCAAGGAAAAAAGCTTCCCCTTTTCTCTAAGCGGCTGCCCCCCACTCCGGCCCCCCAGGAGAGCGCTGGAAACCGCTTAAGCCGACATCTGATGGACAGGGATTTGTTTTAAGCTCTTTCTACGCACTGGACTATAATCACCAACCGTTCTCGACCTCTCCACAAATGACTCTTTCTCCCCCTGAGTTTTCAAAAGGCAAAAAGCTTTAAAAGCTGCCGTTCAAACAGGCAGAGAGGTGCACACAGAGAGAGGAGGGGTGGGCGGGCAGGCGCGGCAGCCAGGAGGGGCCAGGCATGGGGGATGGCGTCCTCCCCCAGCTGCTGGCCTGGCTCACCTGGGAAAGGCCCACAGGTGAGGTGCCCAAAGGTCAGGATGGGAAGCAGCAGTCCTGAGGCCAGTGTCCCTGCCCATTCTGTCACTGGAGCCACCCCGAAGGGACCTTCGTAGCCAGAGTCATGTTCATTGAAGCCTCCTCTCTATTCCTCGCTCTGGCTACCCTCAGCCAGAGGACCTCAGTGGTCCGCTGCCAGCTTCACACCTTCACCTTTGCGGCACTGCCCCGGCGCCTCAGAGTCCCGCTCACCCTCTCTCTGATGGGACTCACGGTGTTACCCACTCTGAATGGGCTCTGTGACTCTGACCCTCTCACTGCCCAACTGTGCCAGTGATATGAGGGCTTGATGCCAGGAGTTCTCCTCCCCAGGGAGCTGACGGGGCCCGGGGACGGGGGTGATTGGGCAGTTTGGGGAGGGGTAGGTTGACAGTTCCAGCCCCACAGCCCACCCCAGGCCCACCTGTGCCAGCAAGAGGGTGCAAAGTCCACATACGCAGCCCCATTTCCCACCTCCCAGGTCCCTGCAGGCACGAGGGGCCCTGCCTGGGTTGCCGCCCACCTCCAGGGGCCACATGGCCAGGCTAAGAGCCCCGCGGGTCAGCAAGGCGGTGCCCGCTGGCCACGTCCTACACAGGCTCTGAGGGCAGCCTCTCTCCCATGCAGGCCTCGAGGCCACCCGGGCGCCACCAGACAGCGGCAGTCAAGGCTTTTCTACTTGAGGAAACCAACCCAGGGCTTTTCCGAGTTGACAGCCTGAGGAGGCGGCGCTGGGGAGCACGTGCGTGGCCTGAAGGTGACGGGGCTGGAGGGCGAGGCGGGGTGAGTGCGGGGCCGGGTCCCAGCCCCGGGGTGGGTGGCACGCCCCAGAAAGTTCCATCCCGGAGCCCCCCTCCCGTCCACGGGGCAGTAAGCCGGGCACTTACTGAGGTTCTGCAGCAGAGACGACCAGGTCTTCATGCCCAGCATCCTGCGCCGCCCCCCGGGCCGCGGGACCCGGGGACTCTAGGAGGGGCTGCCCAGCATGGCCCGCAGCGGCGGCGGCGAGCAGGAGGGGCGTCACGAGGCGGCCGAGGACGGCCCGGAGGGGGCGGGGGAGACGGGGATGGAGCCGCCGGGCGTCCCTGCGCGGTGCGCCCTGCCCGCGGCGCGGAGCCCGGGGAGGGGCCGGGGCGCCTGGGGACCCCGCAGCCGCTCACGCCGCCCCCGGCCCCGCGCCCCCGGCTTCACGCACCGCCAGCCGTGGCCGCGCGGCCGCCTCGCAGCCGCCACCTCGTCCCCCGCCCGGCCGGCGCCGCCTCCCGCCTCCCGCCTCCCTCCCGCGCCGCGGCGCCCCCGCCGCCCGCCCCCGCCCGCGCTCCCCGGGCAGCCCCCGCTCCCCTGCACTTGATAACGCGCTTGTCAAGACTGCTGAGTTGTTCCTGACCTCTCCCCCGCCGCTGCTAATTAAGGCTCCGCCGTGACAGTTCAAGTGCCGAGCATCAAGTTTGCAGAACCAAAGCCTCTAATTGGGGCCGCTTTTCATTTCTCCATCCCCCGGGCTGGGGCTCCCCAGACCTGGGCACTGGCGCATTTTTCTTTTGTATTTTTCATCAGGGAGGAGGAGGAGGAGAACAACAGGCACCGGGAGAGGAGGGCAGGCAAACAACCAAACGGCTGAGGGTAGGGAGGGTGGAGGGCTCCCTTCTGCCCCGCAAAAGCCAGGTGGCGGCCACGGGACACCTCCCTACCAGCCGACCTCACATCTCTTCTAAGCCAGGGGTCGCTGAACTCCCTGACCTGGGCTTTAAGGAGCTGAGTCCATCCTACAGGAGGCGACTGCAGGGGAGACCCCCCCCCCCACACACACACCCTCTGCTTGCCTCGCATGGGGGGCAGACCCGAGACTGGGCGCTAGGGGCAGAGGGTGTGTGTAGCTCTGGTGTCCACAGCCCTGCAGAGCACAGCCTCCCTGCCCCGGTGGGGAGGTGTGCTCAGCCTCAGCCCCACTCCCCGGGCCCGCTGGCCTCTCCTTTCCAGATAAGTGCTGTGAGCACCGAGCCTCTAAGTGACTCTTCAAGCTGCCTTTCTCCTCCACCGCCTACTAAATCAAGCTGTGCTGAGAGCCACGGGCTGGGAGGAGAGCAGGAAGGAGGGGCAGGACTGCCTGCTGCTCTCAGGAGCCAGGGCGGGGTGAGGGCTGGGAGAAGGTCCAAGGGGAGGGGAGCGGAGGGGAGGAGAGGAGGAGGCCCAGCCCCTGGGATGGAAGAGGGGAGCTGCAGGAGGTCCAGAGAGGCTGGCTGGCGAGGCCTCTCAGTTCAGAATCCTGGAGCTTCACGCAGCACCGGGATTATGGCTTTCCCAGCCTGAGAATTCCAGGTGATCCTAATTAAATGGGGGACTTTCGTTTGAGCCACTATCCAGGCGATTCTTACACGAGTCAAGTTTGAGAAACAACCATGTACACCAGGGGGTCTCCAACCCCTCGCAATAGATTAGAACCACCTGGGTGCTTTTAAACCACACCCACCCCTTGCCTGGGCCTTCACCCAGACCAATGACATCACACCTCTGGGCACGGACCCAGGCACTGGTATTTTCTAAAGCTCCCTGGGGGGTTCCAATGTGCAGCCAAGGTAGAGACCCTTTGTTCCAAACCAGTGGTTCTCAAAGAAGAGGGGGTGGCTTTGTACCCCAGGGCGTAGTTAGCAACCAGTGTCTGCAGACATTTTTGATTGACACAACTGGGGGTCACAGTGCTGCTGGCACCTGGTGGGTGGAGCCAGGGATACTTCTAAACACGCTGCAGCAGACCGAACAGCCACCACACCAAGGAAGCAGCCAACCCCAATGTCAGCAGTCCCAAGGTTGAGAAACCCAGGGTGAGCCCATCCGCCACCAGGCAAAGACCCTTCGGGAACCTCTTCCACTGCGCCCAGCTCAGGGCTTGCCCGAAGCAGCTGCCCCCTAAGAGTGTGGGCAGAGGGGGTCTCCGGGTCTCCTTCCCACACTGAAGCTCACTCTTTCCCACCAGGCTGGCTGCTTTCAGCCTGACTGCTTGGTTACAATTGCTTCCTGTGTTGAGCTGAAATCTCCCTAACTTTTACCCCACTGGGCCAGTCCCTGTCCCATCTGTCATTGGACCTCACGTCCTTATTTGCAGACCACTCTCACGGTCCCCTGGGTGTGAACTGCCGCAGCAGACTCTCCTCACCCCACCCCAGCTTCCTCAGCTCCTTCTCCATGGATGTCCTGGTTATGTGGCTGTGAACATCCTGCTAAAGTGCAGGAGCGCAGGACCGCGCCTGCCTGTGGGTGCTCTGTCCTGGACTCCCACACTCCCCATCTCTTCAAGCCTTAGGAGTGACATTAGCTCAGGCAATGAGAGGTCACTGCCGGCTCCTGCCCAGCGTGGAACAGCTGAGGCCTCATTCACCCGAACTCCTGACAAGTGAAGATGCGCACTTTCTGCTTGCCAGTTTCCTTCTGAAACAAAGTGCTGGGCTTTCCGCGAACTGCCTTGCAATTTACCAAGCGCTTTCTTCCCATTGCCCAGCAGATGAGCAAGATAATGCGGTTTCTAAGGCCGAATCATCCAGTGTCCCTCCCTTGAGGGTAGGGCCTGGTGGTCACCCCCAATGGACAGGACAATCTGGGGAGTTTAATACCAGGCTGGGCTGGGCGTGGTGGCTCATGCCTGTAATCCCAGCACTTTGGGAGGCTGATGAGGGCAGATCATGAGGTCAGGAGTTCGAAACCAGCCTGGCTGACATGGTGAAACCCCATCTCTACTAAAGAGACAGATTTGCTGGGCATGGTGGTGCGCACCTATAATCTCAGCGACTCCAGAGGCTGAGGCAGGAGAATCACTTTAACCTGGGAGGCGGAGGTTGCAGTGAGCCGAGATCACATCATTGCACTCCAGCCTGAGCAACAAGAGTGAAACTCTGTCTCAAAAAAAATAAATAAATAAAAATAAAATACAATACCAAGCTGGACGCTACCCCTGAGCAGCTGCATCAGAATCTCTGGGGAAGGGGCCCAGGCACCAGTATGTCTGCACCCGAGTGGTTCCAAGGTGCAGCGACGGCTGAGAACGGCTGCTGGAAGGATCAGGGACTCAAGGCCTTCCCCAGGCCAGCCCGTTTGACCTTGAACACACTTGGTATTTCAGGCTGGAGTGTCTACAGGGAGTGTTTATCTGATCAAGGGATGTGGACCGGGAGCTGGCATCCCCAAAGGACAGCATGTCCTTGCTAGTCGGAGGCCTGGCGCTGGGTGGAGGTATGTACTGGGCCCTGGGGGGTCGTGCACCCCACCAGGAGGACAGGATCCCAGGGAACGGAGTTTGCTTTCTGGCAGAAACTCTTTGAGAAACTGCTGGGAGGAGCCAGGAGCTTGGACTGAGCTCCAGCCAGGCCATCCACTCACTGTGTGAGCTGGGGGAATAGCTCAGCTTCCCTGGGCATCAGCAGCTTCCTCTGTGAGGGAGGGGTGAATGCTTGTTCAGCCTTGCACAAAACAAGTGCTCAAGACCAAAAAGGGAAAGCCACTGGGAAGGAGAAACGGGTCTTCACAGTGACTTGCCCAAGGCCACATGAACTTGCAGGGCCTCAGTATACTCATCTGCAGGATGGGCAGACTGGGCTCAATGACTTCCTGGAGTCCCCTACATCTCATCGAGACCTTGGCATGAATTAACAGACCACAGCCACCCCCCACTAAGCACATACGCAAAGGAAACCCAGCAGAGCATGAAAATGGATGCCCTGGCCTCTCCGGGGTGAAAGGGCAGCTGGGTGGTTTGTGTTCTAAGCCCCTAGCAGCCAATGGGATGGTGATGGGAGCCAACAGGAGCCCAGGAAACAGAGCTGCCATGGACAGTTGTCCAGATTGTTCACTGCACAAGAGCTCCTGGAGGAAATGGCAAGCGGGAGCTGAAACCCAACACTCGCTCTACTGTTCAGCAAGCACCTGGGCATGGGATGGGTCTGCCTGAAGCAAGGGGCGCCTTCTAATTTGCACAGAGGAGCTGTATGGGCAGGTGGGGGCCCTGTGGAGGGGCGACCGATAGCTTCCCAATTCCTGCCCTCCCGGCTCCAAAGCCCTTTCCGAGGAAAACGTTCCCTTAAGCAGACTGGACTTACAGCCTCCCAGGAGGGACACAAACTCTCACAGTCACAGGAAGAGCCAGATGCCTGACACCTACAACTCCCGGACGCATGTGGAGACACAGACGGTGCCTAGGGGGGCATTTGGGGTTGGCAGGGTGGTGGTTCTAGACAGATTCCGCCTGCCTCCTGATTCTGCCCCGATGCCATCTTTCTGGGTGAGTGAGCGCAGGCGGCATCAGAGGCCACTGTGTAAGCAGAGGATATGAGCCAGGCACCACAGGCAGCAGCTGACAGAAAGCCTCAGGCCCTGGGCACAGGGTGGCGGGAGTGAAAGCAGTTAATACTCCTGAGTGTGGAGGGCACTGCTTCCTCCACCCAGACCTGCGGACAGGTGGCACGGTTTCTCTGGGGCAGGAGGCTGGGCACCTCCTTGCTGAAGGTGAAGGAACACATCTCCCTTCTGGCCTTGGATGGAGAATTAGCAGCAGGATGAGGAGGCCCCAGGCTCCCTGAACCCGAAGTGACTTAATCCCTCCTGCAGCACAGGGGGCCTCACGCTTTGAGAAGCACCAGGGGTCAGGTGCGGTGGCTCATGTCTGTAATCCCAGCACTTTGGGAGACCAAGGCAGGCGGATCAACTGAGGTCGGGAGTTCGAAACCAGCCTGACCAACATGGAGAAACTCCGTCTCTACTAAAAATACAAACATTAGCTGGGTGTGGTGGCAGGCACCTGTAATCCCAGTTACTGGGGAGGCTGAGGCAGGAGAATTGCTTAAACCCGGGAAGAAGCAGATTGTGGTAAGCTGAAATTGTGCCATCACACTCCAGCCTGGGCAACAAGAGCAAAACTCCATCTCAAAACAAAGCAGCAGCACCAGGATCCCCAGCGAGGCCTGGGAGAACATAGCCTTGCTCTGCCGCCCAGCGTTTCTCATTTAGCAGGTCTGGGGTGGGGCCTGAGAATCTGCATTCCTAATGAGTTCCCAGGGGAACCCCACTTTAGGAACTGCTGCTCTGGTGTGATAGCCACCTGCAATGTGGAAGCCCCAGCTAACTAGCAGCCCATCGACAGGAGATTCCCCTGGACCCTGGGCCTCCATGCCCAGCTCAACCGCCCTCTCCATCTGGGCATCCTGGTACCGGGGACAGGGCCTCCATCTCTCCATGCCTTCTTCCAGTGCCCTCCTGCTAGGGCAGCATCTGCTCAGCTCTGGCTGCCATGGGGCACGTCCTTCAGCTCCAGCTGTCGCGGGCTCCCCTCCAGGCACCTGCACCCGGAGGCCCATTTGTCCGAGTGGAGCCTCCTTTACCTGTGGCCTTGCAGCTTCTACTTCAGCTGTGTTCCCAGGGCTGCACTCCTACCTTCTCCTTGAGGGCAGGACTCTCTGCCTTTTCTGGAATGTTCCATGGCATCCAGCTGGGGCCTAGGCAAGAGGTCCCTGGAGCTGGAGGGGGGTCCAGAAATGGCTGGCCCAATCCCGAGCCCTGGGAGGCCAGGTCAGCGCCAGCTGGGGCTGCAGAGGGGGCTCCAGGGAGGCCCAGAGCAGATGGTAGGGTACAAGGAGTAACATCTACCCGAGCACCTCACTAGAAGACAAGGACCAGGGTGTACCAGGACGGGTCAGTGCTGTGTGCCTCAGTCTCCTCACAGGTAAAATAGGGTCAATAATAGCTACTTCAGTCTCAGCCAGGCTCAGGGCGGAGACGCACATGCTCCCCTCTCTCCTCCCAGAGCGTCCTCCTCGCTCTGGGGTCCTGACCTTGCCCAGATAAGCTCGGACAGGCCTCTCCCCTTCCGCTCTCCCCACCCTTATCTGGCTGTGTGTGATGTGATCCCAGCAGCCTCTAGGGCAGACCCTGCTGCCCTTTCTTTTGGGGTCAGAGGAAAGTGAGAGGCAGGAAGTGCCTGGCTCATCCCCACAGCCACCCCAGGCAGGCAGCAATCTCAGGACACCTACTTCTGAGGTTCATTTGTCAGAAGATGCTTTCCAGCCCAACTGGCTAAGTCGTCCAGAAAGGAGGCTGTGGAAGCCCTTGGTCAGCTTTTCTGTTGGGAGTGGTTTCTTGTGACTCAGCAAGGCAAGGCCCGTTTTGTACTGGGCTGTTCTGCAAATGGCATCTTCTTTGGAGACACAGCCTGCCCGTGGTCTCCCCTGTGAATCCCACTGTCCCTGGCAATGGCGGAGCTTGGGATGTTGCAGGGCAGAGGGCAGGTTCTCCCTGCCAGGACCTAGTGGGGCTCTCACACCAACGCTCACCTGCTGCAGTCTCCCTCCCTCGAAATGCTTAATCTTCTTTAAATACCACTTAGCTGCCTCAAGCCCTTTCTGGATGCAGAGCAAAAATCGCAGACCACACACACACACACACACACACACAGCAGGAAAATGACTGTCCCCTCCCTGTCCTCAGGGTGCTTGGGGACTTGCAGCAGGGTCTGGGTCCCTGCCCCACCAGCCTGGACTTCCCGGCCGTGTGAAATGGTGGACTGCCTGCTGCTGAAGGTACAAGCAGTTTGGAAATCCCAGAGCATAATCTGGAAGGCAGAGGGTGGTGGAGACGGCTGAGCCCCCATTGTTCCAGAACAAGCTGAAGGGTCCCACCTCCACGTCCTCCCCGCTGCAGGCCCTCCCCACTGGAATGCCCTCTCTCCCTCCCACTTTGCCTCGCTGGATCCTGACACCCCAGCTCCACTGCTTCTCAAAACCAAATATCATGCTGTCGACAGACCCACTTTGCACCCCATTACAAGATACCAGGGGTCTGGCCCAGGAGTCCTCCAAAATACTGTCCTACCCCTCGGTGACCCTCCTCTGAGCCAGGACTGTGTTAACTCGGGGAGGCACGGCTTCCTGTGGACACAGGTGAGGATGAGTTGAGTTGAGAGGGAGGGCCAGATGCCCAAGTTCAAATCCTAGCTCTGTTACTCACAACTGGGTATCCTCAGGCAACTCGTTCACCTCTCTGAGCCTCAGTTTCCTCATCTCTAAAATGGGGATGCTATGAGTTTATTTGTAAGGCGCACAGCGCAGGGCCTGACGCCAGGGGTGGGGTGTGTCCTGGGAGGGAAGGGCATTCGGCCACGATGGGGTCAGGCAGCAGGATGGGCTCCTGGCCGGCATGAGATTGGAGAGAGCGCGGGACACCTTCACAACCAGACCGCTGCCGGCACGTGACGGGTCGCATTTCCCACAAGCTTGTCAGAAACTGAGAGCAGAGCTCCCCAACGTGGGAAGTCTTGGCCACCTGAAGTCTCCTGTGAGGGAGGCAGCTTGCAGTGCGCCAGGCTCCCTGAGTCTGTCTTTGATCTGAGACTGAGCTGTCAATTCCACACGTGGCTGAGTTGCAGGGCAGATAATTGGGGGCCCCCAAATGAGGAGAGGCCCTGCTTGCCCTTCTGTGTCCTGGGCAGCTGCTGTAAACCCCACACTGGCCTGAGCACGGGGTGTGAGTGGCCATGGGGTCTGCTGTTAGAATACCCCAGCTCCACCCCCAGCTCCACACTGGGTGAAGTTTCTGTTTCTGTTTTTTTTACGCCGGGTTTTGCTCAATCTCCCAGGCTGGAGTGCAGTGGCACAATCCTGGCTTACTGCAGCCTCAAACTGCTGGGCTCGGCCTGTCTCCCCAGTAGCTGGGATTATAGGCATGTGCCACCATGCCAGGCTGAGTGGAGTTTTGGAGTCTCTGTTTTCTCACCTGTAAAGAGGGACCCTCGGGTCACCTTGGAAGAGAATGAGGGCCTGCTCTGAATAACCATCACCTAAACTCCCTCCTCTGACACTTACGAAGCCTCATGGGATGTGCCCATGTCCCCATTTATATAGGAGGAAATGGAACATAAGGTGCCTGCACAGAACTTGGCACCCAGAAGGTTGAGTTGTGGCTCTCCAGAAAGATCCGTTCACACCCTCACCCTCCGCGCCTGCGCAGGTGACCTTGCTAGGAGGCAAGGGTTCTGCAGAAGTGATGAACTCAAGGCTCCTGAGATGAGCTCGTTCTTGATGAGAATGGGCTCCACACCTAGGGAGGAGTGCCCTTATGAGACACAGAGGAGACACCGACCCAGGGAAGGCTGAGTGATGACGGAGGCAGAGCCTGGAGGGACGTGTCTACACGGCAGGCAGTGCCAAGTGTGGCCGGCACGCCCAGCAGCTGGGAGGGAGGCTGGAACAGATCTCTCACCAGCGCCCCCAGAAGGAACCCATCCTGCTGACACCTTGACTTTGGACATCTCCAGAACTGTGGGAGAATCGGTGCATGCTGTTTTGAGGCCCCCAGTTTGGGACGATTCATTACAGCAGCCCCAGGAAACTCAGCCGGTGTCTGCCCAGGAGCCTGGCTGCATGGACGGATGCTCCAGGAAAATGAGCCCAGCCAAAAGGGCACTGTGGGCTCGCTGGCCCCTGACCCCGCTGGCAGCCAGGGAAACTGAGGCCCACAGGCATGCCTGGCCAGCCACCCGTCCCGAGCCGTTCTGCCTTGGCTTGGGGCCATCTGCTGGCCGCTCCCCTGCTGCACAGGCAGCCCTCCAGGGTCACTGCCACCACCAGGGCTGAGGGTGAGGAACCAAGGGCCCGGGGCAGCCTTGGAGAGGCTTGGAAGGGCAAGAGTGCCAAGCGAGTGGGGCCAGCCCTGGTCAGACACACACCTGAGGGCCCTCCCAGAGCTGGGTGGGGTGTGATCACCTTGTGCAGGGGAAAAAGAGGTCTAGAGAGGGAAGGGGCTGAACAAAGCAGCATCGCCCACAGGGGAGGCAGCGCTGGCCCCTCTTCTCAGCCCCCAGGGTTCTAGACCTCAGATCAGGAACTGCCCACCTGAACCTGGCCTTACTGGGGCGGGCAAAACCCAAGCCCTAAGCTCCACAGCCGGGGCTTCAGGAGCCGCACGGGCCCCAGCATCACCACCTGACAGACCTGCCACCTCCACCCACCGACCTCCTCCTGATGAAGGAAGTGTTCTCACTCCTAAGCCGGGACCTCCCCACTGCAAGCAGCCCATACTTTCACCCTCCCCACGGCCTCGCTTGCTACGGCCAGTCACCCCGGCCTGCAGTGTCACTGCCTCTGCCTGGCACGCCCCGGAAACCCCGTGCTGAGCCCTTTGTACGCACCGCGTCCATGCACGGTGTAGTCTGCCCGGCCTCCAGGGAGGGAAGGGAGGTGGAGGAGGCTGGGCGGGCTGCCCAGGGTTCCCGGGCCACCGTGTGACTTTACTGCAGAGCTCCCCAAAACAGCTTTTCTTCACACCCCCATCAGCTGTGCCAATGTCTAAATCTAGAACCTTCCTTGGATGTGGGAGCTGGAAAGGACCACCTTGCAGTGGCTAACCCCTTGTCCCCATTTTACAGGTGGGGGACCCAGGTCCAGGGGCTTCTATGACTTATCTATCCAAGATCACACAGAATCCCGGGGTCCCTCCGCCCTGGGCCTGCAGCATCGGGTACACAGAGGCAAACTGCCAAACCACACAGCCAGAGACGGTGAAAGCTCCGGGAAGGACCCCCAGGGCCCGCAGGGTGGGGTTGGAGGCACCGAGTGACTGCCCAGCCCCACACCCAGCAATGCAGCACTAACCCAGCCCAGTGCTGGCGGAGGGAGGGGCGCGGTCCCTGTTAACAAAATGAGTGGGAAGAGAAAACGCCACACGCTGCCACTGCCGGGAAAGACACCCAGCGTTCTGGCCACCACCCCCCCGGGGTTCCTCTCTCCAGGGCCTGCGCTGAGGGTCTCTGGCTTCAAATCTTTCTCTGAGTTTCAGTGAGGCCTTAAGGAGGAGAAGACCACAGGCTTCCCGTGGGAACAGCCTGAGCCCACTGGGGCAGGGGATTCAGAGGAAGGAGGCCGTTCCAGCGGGACGCAGCCGCAGCCCAGGCTTCCGGGAGAAGCTGTGTCCTTTAGACCACGGGCTTCTGGGCTCCCCCGGGGTAGTTTTGAAAAATCCCAGTGGGCTTACATCAGTCCCAGATCAACTAAGTAAGAGTCCGTAGGGGTGTGGCCTGGTGATCAGCATTTGTGAGAGTGTCACCAGGTGATGGCCTGAGCTGCCAGACAGGGAGAGGTGGGGCCAGAGTGGGAACACGCAGGCTCGGCACCGCTGTTCATTACCAGAGCCTACTGGCACGTCCCAGCTCAAGAGAGTTGGATAAATAAATAAATAACCGCGCTGGCAGGGCCATCAAGCATCATCTCATTAGGGACGCGAGGAGTCAGACAGCTTGACTCTCAAAACATAATCGGCTTAATTGCATGGCCCCGGTGCAGGCCAGGGTGGCAAACGGCTTCAGCACTCCCATTCGTTTCATTAAAATCCAATTATTTGTGCCGGACACGGGTCTCTCTGGCAGGGACAAGATGCATCTTCAGCCATGGTCTAACCTGACACCGAGACATGGGCCTTGGGTGGGGACACTTCAAGCTTACAGCACATGGGCCTGGTCTCCCGGAACCAGAAGCTCGGTGAGGGGGGGCAGACAGAGTCAGGCCTCTTGGGTGGCCTCTGGAGCCAGGTGGCCTGTTATGAGGAGCCTGGCAATGTGACTGTGGGCTCCAGTGTGTCCAACGGGAAAACCATTTGTGGTGCATCCACACAACGATGCCCTACTGCAACAGGAAGGAACCAACCACCAGCGCACGCACCAACCACCATCAGCACACACCAACCACCATCAGCACACACCAACCACCATCAGCACACACACCAACCACCATCAGCACAACACCAACCACCATCAGCACACACCAACCACCATCAGCACACACACCAACCACCATCAGCACACACCAACCACCATCAGCACACACACAAACCACCATCAGCACATACCAACCACCATCAGTGCACACACCAACCACCATCAGCGCACACACTAACCACCATCAGTGCACACACCAACCACCATCAGCACACACCAACCACCATCAGTGCACACACTAACCACCATCAGTGCACACACCAACCACCATCAGCACACACCAACCACCATCAGTGCACACACACCAACCACCATCAGCACACACTAACCACCATCAGCACACACACCAACCACCATCAGCACACACCAACCACCATCAGTGCACACACCAACCACCATCAGCACACACCAACCACCATCAGTGCACACACCAACCACCATCAGTGCACACACCAACCACCATCAGCACACACAACCATCAGTGCACACCAATCACTATCAGCACACACCAACCACCATCAGCACACACCAACCACCATCAGTGCACACACACCAACCACCATCAGCACACACTAACCACCATCAGCACACACACCAACCACCATCAGCACACACCAACCACCATCAGTGCACACACCAACCACCATCAGCACACACCAACCACCATCAGTGCACACACCAACCACCATCAGCACACACAACCATCAGTGCACACCAATCACTATCAGCACACACCAACCACCATCAGCACACACACCAACCACCATCAGTGCACACCACCATCAGCACACACACCAACCACCATCAGCACACACACCAACCACCATCAGCACACACTAACCACCATCAGCACACACACCAACCACCATCAGCACACACCAACCACCATCAGCGCACAAACCAACCACCATCAGTGCACACCAATCACTATCAGCGCACACCCCAACCACCATCAGCGCACACCCCAACCACCATCAGTGCACACCAATCACCATCAGCACACACACCAACCACCATCAGCACACACACCAACCACCATCAGTGCACACCACCATCAGCACACACACCAACCACCATCAGCACACACACCAACCACCATCAGCACACACTAACCACCATCAGCACACACACCAACCACCATCAGCACACACTAACCACCATCAGCACACACACCAACCACCATCAGCATACACCAACCACCATCAGCGCACAAACCAACCACCATCAGTGCACACCAATCACTATCAGCGCACACCCCAACCACCATCAGCGCACACCCCAACCACCATCAGTGCACACCAATCACCATCAGCACACACACCAACCACCATCAGCACACACACCAACCACCATCAGTGCACACCAACCACCATCAGCACACACACCAACCACCATCAGCACACACTAACCACCATCAGCACACACAACAACCACCATCAGTGCACACCAATCACCATCAGCACACACACCAACCACCATCAGCGCACACCCCAACCACCATCAGCGCACACCAACCACCATCAGCACACACTAACCACCATCAGCACACACACCAACCACCATCAGCACACACTAACCATCAGCACACACACCAACCACCATCAGCACACACTAACCACCATCAGCACACACACCAACCACCATCAGCACACACTAACCACCATCAGCACACACAACAACCACCATCAGTGCACACCAATCACCATCAGCACACACACCAACCACCATCAGCGCACACCCCAACCACCATCAGCGCACACCAACCACCATCAGCACACACTAACCACCATCAGCACACACACCAACCACCATCAGCACACACTAACCATCAGCACACACACCAATCACCATCAGCACACACACCAACCACCATCAGCACACACTAACCACCATCAGCACACACACCAACCACCATCAGCACACACACCAACCACCATCAGTGCACACCAACCACCATCAGCACACACACCAACCACCATCAGCACACACTAACCACCATCAGCACACACACCAACCACCATCAGTGCACACCAATCACCATCAGCACACACACCAACCACCATCAGCGCACACCCCAACCACCATCAGCACGCACACCAATCACTATCAGCACACACACCAACCACCATCAGCACACACACCAACCACCATCAGCACACACTAACCACCATCAGCACACACACCAACCACCATCAGCACACACACCAACCACCATCAGTGCACACCAATCACCATCAGCACACACACCAGCCACCACAGCACACGCACCAACCACCATCAGCGCACGCACCAACCACCATCAGCGCACACACCGACCACCATCAGTGCACACCGATCACCATCAGCGCACACACCAGCCACCACAGCACACACACCAACCACCATCAGCGCACACACCAACCACCATCAGCGTGCACACCAATCACCATCAGCACGCACACCAGCCACCACAGCACACACACCAACCACCATCAGCACACACACCAACCACCATCAGCGCACACACCAACCACCATCAGCACACACACCAATCACCATCAGCACACACACCAACCACCACAGCACACACACCAACCACCATCAGCGCACACACCAACCACCATCAGCGCACACACCAACCACCATCAGCGCACACACCGACCACCATCAGCACACACACCAATCACTATCAGCACACACACCAGCCACCACAGCACACACTAACCACCAGTGCACACCCCAACTTGGATGAGTCTGAACCCTGGCACACTAAGCACAGGAGTCTTCGTACTAAACGCCTCCACCTACATGACATCCTAGCAAAGGTGACACAACAGAGTCAGAAAACAGACCCATAGCTGCAGGGGCTGGAGGTGGGGAAAGACGGCGAAAGGACACAGCGGCGTTTTCTGGGGTTGGACGCAGAATTCTGTAAATTGTGCTGGTGGTTTTGCCACTGTATATGTTTGTGAGAATTCACCAAACGATACACTCAAAAAGCGTGAATGATTTTGTGCATAAGCTATATGTGAATAAACCCGGCTTTTTTTTTTTTTGAGATGGAGTTTTGCTCTTGTCACCCAGGCCGGAGTGCAGTGACGCGATCCCGGCTCACTGCAACCTCCACCTCCTGGGTTCAAGTGATTCTCTTGCCTCAGCCTCCCTAGTAGCTGAGATTACAGGCACACACCAGTACGTCCAGCTAATTTTTGTATTTTTAGTAGAGAAGGGGGGTGGGTATTTACCATGTGGACCAGGCTGGTCTCAAACTTCTGACCTTAGGTGATCTGCCTGCCTCAGCCTCCCAAAGTGCACGGCCTGAGCCACCATGCCCAGCCAAACCTGGCTTTGAAAAAATATGTAAGGTGCCTAAAATAGAACTGGCCACAAAGTCCCCACCATGGGAATGGGGCGGCTGGGCGCAGCTGTGCAGTTCCGATTCTAGACCAAAGGGCTAGAGGGAGAAGGCCACTGGGGCTGAGACCAGGCCCTTCCTTTTGGGCCAAGCTGGGAGCCCTGGTGGGCATGGTGTGGCCAGAAGGGGAGCGGTGGGCAGAGGCGGCACAGCACATTTTCTGTTCTGTCCCCACCGGCGAAATGCTTATTATCGCCGGCACTGTTGTCATCAGATTCACGAGGTTGATCTTCAAAAGCAACCCTTATATTTGCAGGAGACAGGATCAGAGAAGTCAAGCAATCTCTCCAAAGTCACACAGCAGCAATCCAAACCCCAGGCACGCTGGCCCCAGAGCTCCCAGCTCAAAACCACTACACCTGGCCCCCTCCTCAAAGGCTACCAGTGCTTCCTGAACACATCTCAGCTGGGCTGGGAACAAAGCATTTGGGCTTCATAAGTGTCCATTCCGGGAGAGAGGGCGGGAGCCATCTCCCACTGCAATTTCCAATCAATCTCACTTGGCAAGCGTTGCTCACCTCACCTGGGCCTTATGGAAATTCGATTCTCAGATGACCCTGTGGCCAAAGGTGGCCAGGCCGGGCCATGACCGCAGCTGGATATGGGAGCCAGGCTCTGTTCTCCCCTGCCCCCGTGCTGCCTCGGCCCAGCTGCCGGCTGCCATCCCACGGAGGCCCTGAGGTTTCCCAGCCACCCCTTGGCTTTGTTTTTCTGGGCCCTTCCAGGCCCAGAACCATCCAGAAAAGTCAGTTAGGCCAGGAACAGCTGCCTGGCGCCTCTTGAACAGCTCAGATGTGGTGCGCGGTGGGGACCTGAGCCAATACGCTGCCCCTAGGTGAATCGGGCACCATTAGAGTCACAAAGACCAATTAAAACAAGAGGAAAAACAGCCTTCCTTCTCCCAAGGCGCCCCGGCCAGCTGCTCCCTGCTCCCACCTCACTGGCCCCAGGGGCTGCTCCCGGCCCGGTTTCCAGCCCGGTTCCCTCCTGCGCCCGGCCACCTGCCTTTGACAGAGTCAATATTGACGCCTGAGAGGCCTCCCGCTCAGGCGAGTGAGGGCTGAGGGGGTGGAGGCGTGGGGAGAGGCAAACAGCTCCTGGATTTTCAACTCAATTGCTGCGAGGAGAGATGAGAAATTGCCTTTCTGACCCAAAACCGGAGTTCACAGCTGCACTTCATTACCGATTTCTCCAGGAGGCCCTGGGAGAGGCTCGTCTCCGGAAGGGCTCACCTGTTAGCAGCAGCTGCCGCCTGCCTCTTTCATAAACACGTTGGTGGTTTCCTGCCCAGGGTTGCAGGGCCGGGGACGTGGGCGGCGTGGGGCGGGCTGCCAGCAGTGCCCCCGGAGCCCCCCTCCATCGCTCCTGCCAGTTTGCATTAACTTGGCAGATGGAGGGAGGAAGAGGCGCCAGATAAGTGTGCAGGAGGGAGAGGAAATGGCCACAGGTCTGGGTCGGCTCTGCTCGCTTTAGATGGGGCCAGAAGGTGAGGAGCACGTCTTCCCCCTGGGGTCCCGCCTCACCTCTCCGTCTCACGTGCACCACACAGGGCTAACAAGAGCATGACAGGTGACTGGAGCATGTCCAGGTACACAGTAGGTGCTCAGTAAGTGCTCTCTCCCCTCCTCGCTTGCAGCTGCTCTCTCTGCTTTTGAAACACCACCGTTCAATATCTGGTCATCACTCAAAGAGCACAGGGTCCTGCACCCCAGGGGTCCTCCACCCTGGCTGTACAGCAGAATCATCTGAGAGCTTCCGGAAAGATCCCGAAGCCCGACTGTTCCCCAGAATCCCTAAGCTTTGGCCCAAGTATGTTTCCAGAGCTCCCGGGCAGCTGGAACACAAGGTGAGGCTGCGATGCTGTCTGGGGTCATTGTCATCTGGCCTTCCATGTCTGCACATCCATTTCCAGAGAAGGGGATGCAGGCAGGGCAGGCGGAGGAGCCCAGAGCCGGGTGCACTCCTGGGAGGAGGCCGAGGGCTGATGAGCCCTCGCTGGCCGCCAGGCGCTTCCTTCCCAGCTCTGCTTCTCCCCCTGCCATTAAGATTTGCAATCCTGTTCCCTGCACTAAGCCACAGCAGGCCCTGAGGTAGCAGGAGAAGCTGGCAGTGAGAAGCTGTGTGACTCTGGGCAAGTCACTTAGGCTCTCTGGACCTTTGCTGATGAGCCTGGAGACTGAACCAGATGGCCTCCGAGCTGTGCCTGGAAGGCATCTCAGGCTTTGACCTCACGCCTAAAGGTGCAGATGGCTGCTGCCTTTGGAAGGCTCAGCAGCTCACTGCCAGCCTTTCATTTCTTCTCAGTCTCCGCTGCTGCATACCTGGGTGATCCTGTAAGCCCCGAGCCCCACAGAGCCTCGGTGGCCTCATCTGGTGAGTGGGAAGATGTGACACCCCACAGGGTTGCTGTGAGGGTGAAATGAGGAAACAGGCACGGAGCAGGCGCCTGGCCCACGATGGCGACAGCTGGTGACAGCTGGTGTGTGTTGCGCACCTGCGTGGGCCACCTCCGCAGCCAACCAGAGTCCTCATCCTCACGGCACGCCAGTGCAGCTGGTTCTTCCGGCTGCCCCGTTTTTCAGATGAGAAGGTCGAAGTCCAGAGAGGTCATCTGTCCAAGGTCAAATAGTGGAGCTGGGACTTGAACTGTGAGCCCCAGCTCCTGGCCACTACACGCTTATATGAGCCTTCTTCTGGTGGCTTCTCAGGGCTACTGGGACCTCAGAGTGGCCAGAACAGACGGTGGCCCAAGAAAGAATCCTTGTGGGGAAACAGGGCCCAGACCACGGAGGGCTGGGGGTGTGCACGCGCCTAACTGCTGCCTTCTTCCCTGCAGAGCAGGCAAGGTGGCCCGGCATAGCCCTGGCTGCTGGGAGGGCCCATGGCATGGAGGCCCAGGAAGCAGCAGGGCAGAGCACCTGACTTGAGAGACCTAAGCAGGGTCACTGCCCCGGGCAGGCTGCGTTGTGTCCTGGCTCAACAAAGAGGCTCAGCTCAGGGAGCGTGCGTGGCGCGTGGGGCACCTGACTTTGCTGGAGGGCTCGGAGGAGTCAGGCTGAAGAGGCTGGGGGTGCGGGGAGTGGGCACAGAGAGCAGGAGAAGGGTGTGTCCGAGCAGAGGGAAAGGAAGGCCAGATGGGGACAGTGGGAGTGGGTGGGGGGCCCTGGGAGGAACCTTGGGGAGCACCAATGAGGAAACAGCCCGAGACAGAGGAGCCAACCTGCCGATGCAGCCAGGAGGCAGCGGAACAGGATGCAGGCTACTGCCTCCCATGCGTGCTCTTCCCCGGTGCCTCCGTTCCCCAGGGCTGAGCTCCAGTGCACGGTAGGTCACCCTGCCACACAGGCAGAGAACCCACTCGATGGCATTTACCAAGCCCCCTGCACCCTGCAGGGGCCCAGCACTGCCCCGGGCCACCCTCTGCTCCCAACTCCTGCTGCTGTCCTTCCACGCAAGCCCAGTCATCACAGAACCCAGAGCTAATGCCGGGCCCACTGGGGGCTCTTGGCAAACAGGAGTGCCACCAGCAATGCCAGGGGTGGTCGTCTCCCCATGCCTACCACGTGCCAGGCTATGGTCCAAAAGCTTACAGCAGATCATCTCCTTTAGGCCTCTCAGCAGCACCGTGAGGTTCAGTTCTATTTTATCCCTGCTTGACAGATGGGGAAACTGAGGCAGATTGTTGCAGCCACTGCCCAAGGTCTCACAGCAGAGAGACCACGAGGTAATCAGGCCAACTGGTCCAAGAGCACCCACCTTTAACCAATGAGTGAAGGACCCAGCAGGGGACTTGTTGTCCTGGGAAATACGGGTCCTCCAGGGGACAGGCCCTGTCGTCCCAGATCTGACCCCAAACAGCTCCCTGCCTGCTGGGACGCCAGGGCCAGGCAGGGCTCTCTGGAAGCAATACTACCAATCAGGCTGCTGATGGCGCTGAGAGCAGCAGCTCATGTTTACAGAACGCTCACCGTGTGTGCACCCAGGCACTCTTCCAAATGCTACACGCACAGCCATTACCCGTGGAACCTCCCAAGCCTGTTAGGTAAATGCCATTATTTGCCCATTTCACAGACCGGGCACTGGCAGCACAGAGAGGTTAGGACACCCGCCTGAAGACACACAGCGACCAGGTGTCAGTACAGGGATGTGAAGTCATCAGCCTGACCCCATCAAACTGCAAGGGGGGCCCCCAGCAGAAATCCCACAAGTGCAGCGTGGCCACAGGGGCCAACGGGAGCAGGCCAGCCACCCACCGGGGCGTCCGTGGGGAGCTCTCTCGCGCCGGGGGAGGGCTGCTGCTGCTGGCGTGCTCCCCAAGAGGCCAGGCCTTGCAAGAGAAGCAGAAATCTGTCGTTAACACAGTGCCAAACCCAAAGTGGCTGCTCCCGAACTGCAATCCAATAAAAGTGCGGCTTGTCTATTTATCATCCTCGGGGCTTTTTATCACAGTGCAGATGGCTGCTACCTTTGGAAGGCTCAGCAGCTCGCTGCCAGCCGCCCGCCACGCAAAGCTTAGCTCAACAGAATCTGGGCCTGCACCTGTGAGGGGCCTGGGGACCGGCTGCCCCCCACCTCGCCGTGCACGGCCGCCAGCAGCACACTCAGGCGGTCCAGCCCCCCATTCCTGGGCCTCTCCCTGCAATGCCGAGGGCCTGTCTCCTTTGCGGAGCGGGGGTTGCCCGAACAGGGAGCAGCACACCGGCCCCTCCCCTGTGGCGGCCACACCTGGTGTCAGACTCTACCCCATGTGGCAGCTGCTCCTGAGAGGGGAGCAAGCAGCAAGGGACCCCATGGCGGGTGTTCAGGTGCATGGCATCACAATGCCCAGTGCCAGGCAGCTCAGAACAAGGGGGCCCGGTGGGGTGCCACCAGCAATTCAGGCTGGAAGATACAGCCAGGGAAGATCAAGGGCAAGGCGTGCACGAGACAGCCCCCGCGCTCCCCTGCCTGAGTGCGGGGAAACCCGAGGCATGAAGAGCCTCAAGATCACAGCTGCTGCCGAGCTGGCGGCACACCTGGGCCTCCTGTGACAATGTGGGCAGCGGGGAGGCAGGGAGGTGGGGGAGGCACAGCCAGCGCCACCGAAGGGGGCACGGGAGGGACACCCCAGGGTCAGCGATGCCCAGCTTCTGCTCCCACACTGGAAACACTCACTTGGAGGCAGGAGGGGTGGCGAAGGGCAAGTTAAGGCCGGGACCCAGCACAGCGCTGGCACGAGAGGTCAGGCCTGTGCCAGGTGCTGGCTCCCGCCCTGCCGGTCGGTCACAGGAGGCAGCTTTTCTAACCACACGGAGCCTGGCTGTAGCACGTGTGTACATGTGCCTGTGTGCACCAGTGTGTGGAGGGTTGGAGGCTTTACCCCAACTGGCAGGCAGAGGTCCTGGGGACGGCTGCAACCAGCTACTGGGGCACGGCCAAGCTGTCAGGCTGTGACCTTTGCCCTCTGGACTATAACCCAGGAAACAGAACACCCAAAAAGCCCCTGTCCAGGGTTCCCCAGGCTGTCCCATGTCGCCTCTCCAACTGAACCAGACTCAGCAGCTCTCTACGCCAGCAGCCTCTTGCGTCCTTCCTGCCATCTCTCACCTCCCTGGACACAGCCCCTCACGGCCTTTCGAGACACTGTCCCCTGGTCGCCTTTGCTTATGTCCTTCGGGCTGCCTAGAAAGCACCCCCAGGCCGGGCATGGCGGCTCATGCCTGTCATCCCAGCACTTTGGGAGGCCGAGGTGGGTGGATCACGAGGTCAAGAGATGGAGACCATCCTGCCCAACATGGTGAAACCCCATCTCTACTAAAGATACAAAAATTAGCCAGGCGCGGTGGCGCACGCCTGTAGTCCCAGTTACTCAGGAGGCTGAGGCAGGAGAATCACTTGAACCTGGGAGGCAGAGGTTGCAGTGAGCTGAGATTGTGCCACTGCACTCCAGCCTGGTGACAGAGCGAGACTCTGTCTCAAAAAAAAAAAAGCCCCCCCACCGCTCCCGCCTCCCAGAACATGCCAACCACCCTCTGGGGCCCCCTTCATCACAGAAGCTCTCATGTAGGCCAGCCCAGGGCTTCTGCAGATGTGCTCCCTGGTCACCGAAGGTCACCAAAAGTGGGCACAATCTCAGCCTGCAGCAGAGCCAGGAGGTGAAGCTCTGAGAGGCAGGGGCATCCGGGCAGAGAGCACTGGCACTTTCCCCGCTGGGCCATCCAGCTATGAGGTCCCTCCAACATCCAAGCACTAGGCCCCTCAGGTGCGAGGACTCCCAGCAGGGAAGGCAGGCGGGTGGCGGTGGGGACACAGCGTCACACCTCCTGCTGCCATGCCTTGGTTCCCCGCTGCCCTAGGCACACGTCACGGGAACAGTGGGAAGCATTTGTCACCTGTGCTCCCCCCTGAGTTTTTACTTTTTGTAATAATAAAGTTTCTACTTACAATAATAACCGTCAATGCTTATCTACACGTGACCACGGGCCAGGTGGAAGCGCTTTCCATCCATTTCCTCACCAGAGCTCAGTAACACGAGGAGGAAGGGCACCGTCCTAGTTCTGTTTTACAGGCGGAGAAGTGGCCACAGAGAGGTGAAGACACTGGCCCGAGGTCAGCCAGCGGGGGCCGGGCCAGGCTCTGGGCCATGCACTGCGCTGCCCTTCCTCTCAGGGTGCAGGAGCCAAAGGGAGAAGCGGGCGAGGCGGGCCTGGAGGGGGTGGTCAGGGCCTGGCGGGCACGGTGTGCTGGGGACAGCCCCTCATGGAGCAGACGGCCGGAAATGGGAGCTTCACTGGGCTGGCCAGTGTCTCCCACACAGTCACGTCCACCTGGAACCTCAGGCTAGGACCGTACTGGAAGGAGGATCTTCGCGGATGTCATCAATCCGAGGTCTCAGATGAGACCATGCCGCTGTAGGGTGGGCCCTGATCCAATGACCGGTGTCCTTGTAAGAAGAGAAGACACAGAGCTCACAGGGAGGACGCCACGGGCGGACGGAGCCAGAGGGCGGGGTGATGCGGCCACAAGCCTCAGGACACCATGGGTCACCAGCAGCCACCAGGGCTCGGAAGGGGCAAGGACAGGTTTCCTCCAGGGGCCTCCAGGAGGAATCAGCCCCACCAACACCTCGAAGTCGGACTTCCGGCCTCTGGGACCGTGAGAGAATGCATTCCCGGGTTTTAAATGAAAGCATTGCGGCAACACGTTACTGCAGCCACTAACACGGGAGCTCCCGGGGCGGCCGCTGCCGAGCACGGGGCCAGGGACTGCCTCTCCACCTGACGGGGCGTCTGGCCCACAACACCACGTGGGTGCCCTCTGGGTCTGCAGCAGCAGGCACGAAACCTAACAGCAGTCACGTCACACCCATCTCCTGCCAAGAAATCCCAATGACCCCTTGGCCAGACCCTAGATGCCATGCACCTCCCAGCCTCAGTATACCCCACGCTTCCCAACACATCGTCCCTCCAGCCTGCCTGAGGCTCCCCTCACTCTGTCCATTCATTCCTTCATTCATTCAACAAACATTTGTCCACCACCTTACGGGCACCCAGCGCTGGGCCAGGACGCAGCAGGAAACAGGGTAGAAGTCTTCCCGCGTGCGCTGACGCTGTGACGGGACCAGGATGGTAAATAAGCACACAAACAAGGAACGGTGTTGCAGCGACAGGGGACCCCACAACGGAATCAAAACCAGTGACAGAGGCAGCAGAACAGCTACGTAAGGAGGCAGGGGCAGCAAAGGCCTCTGGGGAGGTAATACCTGAGCTCAAGCCTGAAACAAGGGCAGGAGTAAGTTCCAGGAATACTCAGAGGAAGGCTCTCCAGGCCACCCACAACAGCAGGTGCAAAGGCGCTGGGGCACAAGCAGATCTGGCTGTGTGAAGACCAGCAAGTGGCCAGTGGGGCTGCAGCAGGGGCCCACGTGGAAGTGGAGACGAAGTTGGTGAATGCCGCTAGAGGCCAGAGCATGCGAGGCCTTTCGAGTTGGGATTTCATTCCAAGTGGTGCAGGAAGCTGGGGGTTTTGGTGAGGGAAGCGAAATGGGCTCTGGGATTTTTTTTTTTTTTTTTTTTTTTGAGACGGAGTCTCTGTTGCCAGTCTGGAGTGCAGTGGCACAATCTCAGCTCACTACAACCTCCACCTCCAGGTTCAAGCGATTCTCCTGCCTCAGCCTCCTGAGTAGCTGGGATTACGGGCGCCCATCACCACGCCCAGCTAATTTTTGTATTTTCAGTAGAGACGGAGTTTCACCATGTTGGCCAGGATGGTCTCGATCTCCTGACCTCGTGATCCACCTGCCTTGGTCTCCAAAGTGCTGGGATTGCAGGTGTGAGCCACTGCACCTGGACTGGGCTCTGGGATGTTTTAAAATGGTCCCTCTGGCTGCTGCCAGGAGAAAGCACTGTCGGGGTTAGAGGGGAGGCAGGGAGGCCGGGGGGAGCCCACTGCCGTCAATCCTGGTGCCTTTCTCGGGTCCTTCCCTCTATCACAAGAGCCTTTCCTGGAAAACTCCTACACACCCCTCAAGACCCAGTTCAAATGTCCTCTGTTTTATTTTTTTTGTTTTGTTTTGTTTTATTTTGAGATGGAGTCTCACTCTGACACCCAGGCTGGAGTGCAGTGGTGAGATCTTGGCTGACTGCAACTTTTGCCTCCCAGGTTCAAGTGATTTCAGCCTCTCGAGTAGTTGGGATTACAGGCCCAAAGCACCACACTCAGATAACTTTCGTATTAGTGGTAGAGATGAGGTTCCACCACGTTGGCCAGGCTGGTCTCCTGACCGCAGGTGATCCACCCGCCTCAGCCTCCCAAAGTGCTGGGACTGCAGGCGTGAGCCACCGCGCCAGGCCCTGTCCTCTGTTTTGTGGCAGTGTCCCTTAACCCAGTGACTCTCAACTAGGAGGTAACTGTGCCCCCCAGCGGACAAATGGCAACGCCTGCAGACATTTTTGGTTTTCACAGATGGGGGTGCTCCTGACATCAGGCGGGTCGAGGCCAGAGGTGCTGCTGAATGTCCTGCAATGCACAAGATGGCCCTCACCGCAAAGGAGGGTCCAGCCCAAATGCCAACAGTGCCGAGGCTGAGAAGCCCCTGCCTGTCCCCACTCTGCAGCCCGCCTGGAGTCCCCTGAAGTCCACGCCTTGATGTCACAGCACTGGGATCAGCTGCCGCTCATCTCCCCGCCAGCCCCTGGTTCCTCAGGTGTGGCCTGGCACATGCACTGGCCTCCTGAGAGCTGGCTAGATGTGTGCAGCTTAGGCCCACCCTCGGGGGTGGCCCAGGGCTCACATTGTCACAAGCCCCTGCGTGATGGGTGAGCACTCATGCAGGACCACGTCCTCGGGGAAGCTGGGCCGGGGCTGAACCAGCTGGCCTCCCAGGGCACAGATGTGGCCTGCCTAGTTTCATCGCAGCCCACGGTTTCCAAAGCTGCAGGAAAAGCTCCCAGGAAGGCCCCATCTCCGCGGACATACTCCAGGCCGCGCTGTGCCCTGTGGCAGTTCCTGGGGCCTCAGCACCACAGCTTACCAGACCCGAAAAACGTAAAAGCTGCAGAAAATGAGACCTGGTCAGATCAGCGTCCAGCCGACCAGTGACCACAGAGCCCAGCCAGGTAACCTGGTATGTCCCTCAGCAAAGTTAACCCCAGGTCCTCCCAGTGTCAGCTGAAGGCCAGCAGCTGGGCTCTCCCTGTGGGGTGCGTGTGAGAAAGAGGATGTCTGGGACTGGCCAGCTGCCCATCTCCTGCTCCAGCGGGTTCATCTCAGACACACGTGAAACCTGTGGAACCCAAGGCAGCGCCTCCCCCAGATGGCAAGTGCTTATTCCAGCGGCTGGCCGTCTCTGGGCGGTGGAAAGGAGCACTGTACAAAGAGTCCTGAGGCCTCAAGTCCAGGCTGGTGATTCACTAGAGCAAGCTGTACCTGCAGCCGTCCTTCCCTGAGTGTCCTAAAGGTGTTCCCCAGTCCCCAGCAAAGCAGAGGGCTGACCCCTGATCCCCGCCTCCAAACCCCAGTGGTCTCGCTGTTGCCGAGTCACGATGGGATTCAAGTCATCCATTCATTCACCGACTCGACAAACTACCACACCGGGCTCCGTGCTTGGCACTGGGGACATTTCGGAGAACAAGACCCGGGATGTCAATTTGCTTGGGGCTTAAACCTAAAGGGGCAGGTGTATGTCTGTGGATCTCTGCGCACATCTGTGTGCTTGCAAATTCGCACGTGTGTGTGCACATATGTAATTGTGTGTCTGTGCGTATCTCTCCGTATGCACATGTGCATGCACGTATGTATCTATGGGTGTGTGTGGGGGGGTCCCTGTACATGTGTGCACATGCGTGCGTGTCTGTGTGTGCATGGATGCATCGTGCCTGTGGGTCTGTGATCTCTGCACACCTGTGTGTACACTCACTTTTGTGTGCATGTCTGTGTGTGCACATGCGTGTCTGTGTGTGTTGGGGAGAGTCTTCACCTGGTGAAGCGGGACCTGCAGGCCCAACAGAAGCCCATTCCCAACTGACACAGACCAGGAATTACAAAGCGCCTCAGCGTGGTGCCTGGTGTGTGTGTGGTGCCTGGTGTGTGTGTGTGGTGCATGGTGTGTGTGTGCCTGTGTGTGTGTGGTGCCTGGTATGTGTGTGTGGTGCCTGGTGTGTGTGTTACCTGGTGTGTGTGTGTGTTGCCTGGTGTGTGTGTGTGTGTTGCCTGGTGTGTGTGTGCCTGTGTGCCTGTTTGTGTGTGTGTGCCTGTGTGTGTGTGTGTGTGTGTGTGTGGTGCCTGGTGTATGTGTGTTGCCTGGTGTGTGTGTGTGGTGCCTGGTGTGTGTGTGTGTTGCCTGGTGTGTGTTTGTGTGTGTTGCCTGGTGTGTGTGTGCCTGTGTGCCTGTTTGTGTGTATGTGTGCCTGTTTGTGTGTGTGTGTGTGTGGTGCCTGGTGTATGTGTGTTGCCTGGTGTGTGTGTGTGGTGCCTGGTGTGTGTGTGTGTGTGTGTGTTGCCTGGTGTGTGTTTGTGTGTGTTGCCTGGTGTGTGTGTGCTTGTGTGCCTGGTGTGTGTGTGTGGTGCCTGGTGTGTGTGTGTGTGTTACCTGGTGTGTGTGTGTTGCCTGGTGTGTGTGTGTGTGTGTTGCCTGGTGTGTGTGTGCCTGTGTGCCTGTTTGTGTGTGTGTGTGTTGCCTGGTGTGTGTGTGCCTGTGTGCCTGTTTGTGTGTGTGTGTGTGTGTGGTGCCTGGTGTATGTGTGTTGCCTGGTGTGTGTGTGTGTTGCCTGGTGTGTGTGTGTGTGTGTGTTGCCTGGTGTGTGTGTGCTTGTGTGCCTGGTGTGTGTGTGTTGCCTGGTGTGTGTGTGTGCCTGTTTGTGTGTGTGTGTGTGTGTGTGTGGTGCCTGGTGTATGTGTGTTGCTTGGTGTGTGTGTGGTGCCTGGTGTGTGTTTGTGTGTGTTGCCTGGTGTGTGTGTGTGTGTGTTGCCTGGTGTGTGTGTGCCTGTGTGCCTGTTTGTGTGTGTGTGTTGCCTGGTGTGTGTGTGTGGTGCCTGGTGTGTGTGTGTGTGGTACCTGGTGTGTGTTTGTGTGTGTTGCCTGGTGTGTGTGTGTGTGTGCCTGTTTGTGTGTGTGTGTGTGGTGCCTGGTGTACGTGTGTTGCCTGGTGTGTGTGTGTGGTACCTGGTGTGTGTGTGTGTTGCCTGGTGTGTGTGTGTGTTGCCTGGTGTGTGTGTGCTTGTGTGCCTGGTGTGTGTGTGTGTTGCCTGGTGTGTGTGTGTTGCCTGGTGTGTGTGTGTGCCTGTGTGCCTGTGTGTGTGTGTGTGGTGCCTGGTGTGTGTGTGTGTGTGGGGTGCCTGGTGTATGTGTGTTGCCTGGTGTGTGTGTGTGTGTGTGTGTGGTGCCTGGTGTGTGTGTGTTGCCTGGTGTGTGTGTGTGTGTGTTGCCTGGTGTGTGTGTGTGTGCTTGTGTGACTGGTGTGTGTGTGTGGTGCCTGGTGTGTGTGTGTGAGCCCATGTGTTCCCCCGCCTGTGAGCGCCTCTGAACAAAGTGCACCTCTACCTCTGTGAGCCCACCGCCATCTGTCTCTCCCTCTCCTGCTCCGTCATTTGAGCCAGTGACAGGGGCACTCCTAGCCTCCCAGGCTGAGAGAGCCAGATGGCAGGAATCAGGGCCTCATCCTGCCCCAGGGAGGCCAGCCCCCAGGCCGCCCCCACTGCCCCCCACAGCCACCTGGGTCACGTCATGGGGCAGACCTCCGCCCTCATTCTTGGTGCCTCTTGGCTGTCCTGACCCTGTTCCTGGGCCCCACCTCAGTGGCCTTTTGCCTCAGCCACATAAATCACCGTCCAGGTCAGTGCTGGGTGAGGGGCCAGGGCAGGCAGGGCACGTCCCCTGGGTCTGCAGACAGAGTGGCTGCTGAATGACCCCTGACAGCCCCGCTGGGGGCCTCGGAGAACCAGAGGGCAGGTCGGGAGGCTCTCATGTTCCCCTGGGCTTTGTGGGTAATCCTGGCTGTGCCCCACCATGTGGGGAGGTTGCCTCTGATCACAGGGCCTGGGGCAGAAGTACAGGCCCACACCTGCTCAGGTGGCCCTGGAAGCAGGAAGGAGGCCACTGGGGGACCCTCACCCCAGGACTGCACAGGCGGGTTCCCAGGATGCAGCGGTCAGCATGGTAGCTGCGCAGTGTCTGCAGACCTGAGCGCTGTTCTCAGCTCTGCCAGCCACAGCTGAGGGACACAGCACCCTTCGCTTCCTCACCCCGAAATTCAGGTGCTCACACCTACTTTATCCAGAGTTCCCCGAGTCCTCAAGGCAGCTCTCACTCACTCAGTCATTCAACAAACAGAGGCCCAAGAGGCTGTGGCTGGGAGAGGCAGGCTCTGGCAGCACCTGCCTGAATTCTGGTGTCTCCCTTCCAAGCTCATGGGCGAGTGACCCTGCAGGTGTGGTCCCGGTTTCCCTGTCTGTAAACAAGCAGGCTGGCCGCACCCACCTCCTGGACTGCCCCAGGACTAAGCAAGGCGGTGCTTAGAGCAGGCCCACCACTCACAGAGCCTCTCCAGGCGACAGCTGGTATTACCCACGAAGGACCTCCGAGCAGCCCAGGTACCCAGAACAGAGTGGTGTGCACCCCTCCTGTCCCTCCACAGAGGCCACCACTCCCCACTTTGCCCAGCAAAGAGCAGCACAGATCCAGAGAGACACCACCACATGGCCTCGCAGGGTCCCCAGGCTGGGCTGAATCCTACAGCATCTGGAGAGTCGAGTCATTTATTCATTCACTCTCTCATGCCACACATTTGATGGTGTGTCTGCCTGTGTTAGGTACCCCGTGGGGGCTCACAGACTGATGGAGGAGACAGAGGGGAAAACACAGTGTCCTGTCCGGGGGACACAGAGATTGGCGGGCAGCCCCTGGGGTGCTGAGAACAGAACCCGTCTCCCGCCACGCCTATGTGAGCTGGGAGTAGTTTTGGACATGGAACTGGTTCCCACGTGGCAGTAAGAGTAGTTAGAGTAGCTGTCATTCATGCACCTTCCAGGCATAAGCGACTTAATCCCCACGCAAGCCTGATGGGAGGCAGGTGCTACTGTCATGGCGGAGACAGGCTCAGAGAGGTTCAGCAAGATGCCAGAGACCACACAGCTAAAGGGTGGGAGGGAGATTTGAACCCAGAGCCAGTCCAGCCACTGAACATAGCCCCTGCTAGCTCTGGGGGCGGTGCTCGCCTCCCCCACCCCCCAGCCCTCATCTGTGGATTCCTAGACAGGAGGAAGGTAACCAGGAACCAAATCGACTTTACAAGCGGGGAAACAGGTCCAGGCAGGGCATGAGACAGGCAGGACAGGCGGCTCCTGCGCCGAGCAGGTTGAGGCTCCAGCCCAGATCCCTTCCTGGCCTCCGATCCCCATCCCCCGAGCTTGCGGCTGCCCCTCCTCGCCCCTCTTTTTGGTAGAACCCGCAGGGCTGTGCAAACACGTAGCTCCCTCCTCCCCGAGGGCGGTGTGGGCGCCGCCTCCCTAGGTGCCATTGTTTCCTTGTTTCTCCTCCCTGGCACCATGCAGGAGGGCCTCCCCGTTCAGCAGGAGGCCTCAGGTCTTGGCAACATCCTGCTTTCTAGAAATAAAAATGAGAAGAGGTTGAAAAAAGCCTTCCAGGAGGCCAGTTCTTCTATTTACATGTAAAAAGCCCTCCTCGGCGCTCCCCGTCCCTCCCCCACTTCTTCTAGGGGTTGAAGATTGTTTGGAGGGCATGCAGGGGGCCTCTGTGACCCCAGGAGCCTCCTCAGGGAGCCAGGCGGAGGTGTCCACAGGGAGGGAGATCAGATGGCCTCAGAGGGTTGGGAGGGCTGTGGGAAGGGAAAGGCCGCCTCGTTGCCCCACCTCCCTTAATGGGAAATTTCATGGGTGTGGTAGCTTGTGAGACCGGCCGGCTGCGCCCAGGCCCCCGCCCCGGCCATCTGCTCTGAGGCCAAAAGTCGCAGGGGCGGGGAGGAGGCCTCTGCCAGGGGCTCCGGGATCCCTCGATGGTCACCTCCCCTCCCCAGTCCTACATTTTTAAGCAGATGTCTCCCTTGATGAGCTCAAGGTTGGCTCCAGCGCGCCCCCACGGTCCCGGCCGCCCACTGCGTGGGATGGGGTAACCGAGCCCAGCAGCCTGGCAGCCGCGAGTGGGGTCCCAGCCCGGAACCGGGCACCTGGCCAGCGGGGGCTCTGCCAGGCAGCTGGCCCTCCCCTCGGGCAGGAGACCGGTGCCCACGGGCCCTCTGGGGTTTGGGCCGTGCCCAGCTGGCCGGGCCTGGGGCTAGAGCTGGCTCCCGGGACTCTGGGAGGTCAAATCCTAACCCCACTGGGGTACCGAGGTCCTCGACTTCACCCTTTGGGCTGAGTTTCACTGTTCGCCCTATGGAGGAAAGGAGGCCCCCTGTTACTGGAAAAAATGAATCCCACCTTCCGAGTTCTAGATAAAGAGTTACCCCAAGTAAAGGGAAGATCAACCAGCGAGAGGGCAGATGGGCAGAACTGCACTGGCGTGCGGGTGACTGAGCAGAGAGGCCTGGATGCCAGGGCAGGACTCAGGGCTGGGGCGGGCCGGGCCGGGATCCGCTGTGGCCTGAGACCGCATCGTGAGCTCTCTGGCCAATTTTCCTGCTTGCAAAACAGGAATAAGAAAAGCTGGCTTGCAGGACTCCTGCGCGCTGAAACCTTCCCACACTGCTGCCCCAGGAGCAAGGGAAGGAGGGGAGAGGAGTTTAGGGGGAAGACTTTTAGAGCACAGAAGGTTCAAGCAATCGCCCCGTTAACCCAGGGCTGGGCGAGGCCCCTCAGTGACCCCCGACTCCTAATCTTTCTGGAAGGCTATAGAGGTTGCAGGGGGGACGATGACGCGGAGAGCTTAAAGAAGCTTCTGGAAGCTGCCTGGCAGCGTTCTAGCCCTGGAAATGCAGACCCACAGCAACCACACTGGTGAGATTCAGGAGCCCCAGACCCCACCTGCCTTCTGGGGTGACTGCGTGGGGCTGGTGGGACACCAAGGCCTTGGCACACGCGTCTCCTGTGGCCTCCGCTTCCCGCCTGGGGAACACGGGACCCCATAGATCCACCTACGGCCAGAGGGTCCTGTGGGTGCCTGGCGCCTGGCCAAACCTCAGCCCCGGCCTCACTGCACAGATGAGGAAACTGAGGCACACACAGGCGGGGATGGAGTCACAGAGCTGCGTGGAGCTGTCAGGAGAGGGAATTTCTGCTGCTTATTCCCAAGCCATCCTCATCCTGTACCATCTCTCTCCCTCTCCCTTTCTCTCTCAGACATTCCTATCAAACCCAGATCCCCCTCAAAACCCACTCAAGGGGAGCAGTTGTAGAGGCAGCAGGAAGGCAACAGACCCCTCCCCTCCCTCAGCCCCAGCCCTGGCCGGCCCCAGTACCCGCCCCAGAAGTCAGAGGCGCACACCTGCTGTGGGGGCTGTGACAGATCTAGGACACAGGCTCAGAGGAATTTCCGACGCAGTCGAGGGAGAGGGAGGGTGGGAGGGTGCAGGCTGCGATCTCTAGAGCTAGACAGAGGGAAGACCCAGGCCAGGCCCGCAGGAGACGCTCCACGGAAGGCACCTCCTGCTCCGTGCAGGCCGAGGCTCTGGGCATCCAGGCCCTGCTGCCACTGTCAGCCTGCCCGGGCCCCCGCCTGACCTGGACAGGGAATCCGGGGCTGCGGGGCTGGAGGGGCCCCAGTGCAAAATGAAAATGGGTACCTCCTGTTCACAGACGATGAAGAGCATCAAGATGGCCACACCAGGGCCATAAAACCAAGCGTGGGCCCTCCCGAGCGTGGGGCCCGTGTGGCTGCCAGGGCTGCCCAGCCACGAAGCCTCCTTGCTGCCGGGTCAGAGAGAGTACAGGGGAAAGGCTGCGACCACAGGGGCCCACCCCAGTAGGACAGAGCAGTAGACCAAGATGGGCAAGCCCAGCACCCAGCCTGTCTTTCGATTCTGGCTCTGATACTTCCTTTTTTTTTTGAGACAGAGTCTCGCTGTTTCCTGGCTGGAGTGCAGTGTCGAGATCTTGGTTCCTGCAACCTCTGCCTTCTGGGTTCAAGCCATTTGCCTGCCTCAGCCTCCCGGGTAGCTGGGATTACAGACGCCCACCACCACCAAGCTCGGCTAATTTTTGTGTTTTTAGTAGAGATGGGGTTTTACCATGTTGGCCAGGCTGGTCTTGAACTCCTGACCTCAAGTGATCCACTTGCGTCAGCCTCCCAAAGTGCTGGGATTGTGGGCGTGAGCCACCGCGCCTGGCCTGGCTCTGATACGTCCTAACTGGAGCCTTGGGCAAGCAGCTCAACCTCCTTGTGCCTCAGTTTCCTCATCTGTAACATGTGCTGTTGTAATAACACAGTAGTCTTTCCCTTACTGGGTTGTTGGGGAACTCAAAGGAGTTACCCTTATAAGCAAAGCGCTGTACACAGGAGGCGGGCGGCACTGGTTTTTATTATTATTATTAATTATTATTGGCCACCATCCCAGTGACTCCTAGGCCACGGCCTGGATGGTGCTTATGGGGCAGGAGGGGCTGTGAGGCATTCTTTGGGAACCTTAGTATGTCACAGAAATGAGGCTGCAGTCCCTGGCCCTGCAGTAAATAAATCCTGGGAGAGGTTGGGCCAGTCCTTTAGACTCTGATACTGGAGAATTTCTGCTGCCCCCCTGGGTGGGAAACTGGTGCCCACACAGGCCCTGAGGTTTGCTTTTGCCCAGGTGAGCAGGCCTAGGGCTGGAGCTGCTAATTCCCCTTTCTACCAGGGATATGAGGAATTATGGCTCTTCCTTCTCCTCCCAGAGCCAGAGATTTCCATCCTCCCATCTAGTCATCTAACCAACATCCATCCATCCATCCAAACCACTTCCATCCATCTGAACAACCAACATCCCTCCACCATCCACTCATCCATTCTCTATCCATCCAAAATCCATCCATCTATCCAACATCCAGCCATCCAACATCATCCATCCATCCGACCCTCCATCCGTCATCTATCCAACATCCATTGGTCCAGCCATCCTTCCACTCATCCAATTCCATGCAAGTTTCTACCCATTCAACATCTACCCAGTCATCTCTCCAGCCATCCGTTCGTCCATCCGTCTGTCTGTCCGTCCATCCATCTGTCCATCCATCCAAGATCCTGCTCTTCATCCATCCATCAACACAGCCTTCATCAGGTCAGAGAGACAGACACCAACGCCAAGCAGCAGGGCCCAGAGCTGTCAGGACTCAGTGAGTGGGCAGCAGAGGTCCCCAGGGGTGGCCAGGGATCACGGCCAGTGGTGTGCTCTCCTGCTTCTCTAAGACTGGCAGAGGGCAGGGCAAATAATCTGGGGGAAAGTAAAGGACTGAGGTCAAATCACAGCTCTGCTTTTATAATCTGGTAACCTGACCCAGGTGACTAACCTCTTTGTGCCTCAGTTTCTTTGCCTGTAAAACGGGCATAAGAGATGCTTCTTTGGAGTTCTGATGAAGATTAAGTGAAAATGACAATATAGGCCAGGCGCAGCAGCTCACGCCTATAATCCCAGCACTTTGGGAGGCCGAGGCGGGCGGATCACTTTAGGTCGGGAGTTTGAGACCAGTGTCACCAACATGGAGAAACTCCATCTCTACTAAAATACAAAACCATTTGGGCGTGGTGGTGCACACCTGTAATCCCAGCTACTGGGAAGGAATCGCTTGAACCTGGGAGGCGGAGACTGCAGTGAGCCGAGATGGACCTTGGATGGATGGACTCCAGCCTGGGCAACATGAGCAAAACTCCGTCTCAAAAAATGAAAAAGAAAAAGAAAGAAAGAAAATGACAATATAAGCCAAGCAAGAGAATGCCTAGGACAAGTGTTGAGCCCAAGGCTGGTTGTGTCACTTGCCCACAGCTCGAGGCCACCTGCCTGGGCTGGTGGCTGAGCCTCCCCGATCCCCTGAGACCCATTCCAAGTTGCTCAGGGGAGTTTCTGGGGGGGATTTGTCACCACCTGATCCCGCAAGCAGATCTGAAAAAGCACAAGATAAAAACGGGGATCTTCCATCCCCAGGGTGACCACTCTAGGCCTCTGGGGTGCCAGATTCAGTCCCTATCTGCCACCTCAGTAAGTCCTGGGGCCACAGGATGACCCGTGTAAAGCTGCAGAGTGCCGGGGTAGGCAAAAATCCCCAACCAGACAGACCGAGGTTCAAATCCCAGCTCCATCCCCAACTGGGGCCTGCTGCTTAAGCTGTCCCAGCCTCGCTTTTCTCATCTGTCAACTGGGGACATTCCCGGCATTGAAGAGAATACCTGGAAAACACCTGATACGCATCTGCCCCTCAAGAATGCCTGTTTGTTTTTTTTTTCCATGAGAGATGTGGGAAGAGGAGAGATTCTGAGAACCATGGAAACACACAAAGGTGGCATGAATTATGCCCCGCAAATGGCACCTGCCACAATGTACACATACGTGCTTGCGGGCAGCGCCCTGGAGAGACCATGCAAATGCGGAAACAACCATGTGCAGCTGTGTGTTCTGGGGCCTGCGGCTCAGGCGCCCGGCACCTGGGAGACAGCGGGCTGGGTGGAGCTTCCAGCTCATTCTCACCCTCTTCCCACCCAGTCTCTACTTGCCTGTGATGTGACCGCTACTGAGAATTCCCACCTCTAGGGAGGAGGTTTCACTTCAATACACACTTGAGGGTTGACTGCGAGTGCATCCTGTTCCCTAAAATTACTCGGAAGCGATGGCTGTGTGCAGACCCTCTGCCTCCTCCATCTGGGCGTGCCTGTCTTGGCCAATGGCAGAATGTTCTGGAAGCATGGCAATCTATTCTGCCCGCGTAGAACCTAATCTTATGACACTCCAAGGGCTTTATTAATAGCCTATTAGCGGGTAATTCATGCATTTTGATGAAAAGTCATCCAGTGGTCGTTTATGGGGGAGGAGGGACGGGGGGTGAGTTTGGGGGCGTGGAGCCAAAGGGTCACCTCCAGTGTGCATCCCGGCACCTGCCCCGGCAGTGAGGATTCCACCAGGTGCCCAAGCCTGGGATGCCCCTCCCGCAGCCCCACCGCTCATTCATCTTGATGAGTTTTCTGCTGAGTATTCTTCCAGGGCTTTCAAACCGCTCGCTAATTGCAATTAATCACTTACTGAAACAGATGTCAGGAACAATGGGATTGGGAAGGCTGGAGGCTTGATAAAGCTGTCAGGAGAGGGTGCGTGGGCGGCTGGGGGGCCAGGGAGGCGAGGCGGCCCAGATGTCCTCTGGGCCCTGGGTGCTCAGGGTACCAGGCAGGCCAGCTCCTCTCCTGGTGTGCTGGGTGGAGCCTCCTTCCGCAGGAGGACGGAAGGCCAATGGCGGAAGGCAGGTGCCATGGCCAAGTGTCTCGGGAAGTGTGGGCAGGGCAACCTCCGAGGCTTCCATGGCCACCACCCCGGAGTTGATTTTCCAGCCCTGACGCTCGAAGGACCAGATCTGGGGCCGGCAGGTGTTGGATCAGAGGCGAGCTCTGCAAGCGTGGCCTGCAAACACGGCCGGGGCGTTGTGTGTGTTTTTTGCCCCACGGTAACATAAAAATTGTATTTTCACATTAGTTGCCAACATTTAAAAATCAGATATGACAGAAGAATCTGGACTTCTGGCTTCTCTTTGAAAACACAAAGATTCTGCCATACGCCATCACGCGGCACTGAGGGCTGGGCCTGAGCGGCTCCCGTGTGGATGGGCCTGGATGCTGGCTTCTGCCCGCAACTCCTGCACGTTCGCCCCACGGGCTTCGCTCCTTGGGTCTCCGGCTCCTGGGCGGCCCTCACATTGTGCCCTATCAGGGTAGACGAGGGGTTTTGCGGGCTAACACCCCTGGGGGCTTCATGCAATTCCAAGCCAAGCTCAAAAGGGTCTGAGAATCCAGAACGTGAGAAATCTGCCCCCCCACCCTGCCCACCCGAGGCAGTTGTTTTCAACCTGAGCTGTACATTAAAGTCACTTGGGGAGCTTTAAAAAGTCCTCAGTGGGTCAGGCGCGGTGGCTCATGCCTATAATCCCAGCACTTTGGGAGGCCGAGGCGGGTGGATCACGAGGTCAAGAGATCGAGACTATCCTGGTCAACAAGGTGAAACCCCGTCTCTACTAAAAATACAAAAATTAGCTGGGCATGGTGGCACGCGCCTGTAGTCCCAGCTACTCGGGAGGCTGAGGCGGGAGAATTGCTTGAACCCAGGAGGCAGAGGGCGCGGTGAGCTGAGATCGCGCCATTGCACTCCAGCCTGGGTAACAAGAGCGAAACTCTGTCTCAAAAAAAAAAAAAAGTCCTCAGCTCAGGGACCTGCGAGGGGGCTGGAAACATTCTCTATCAGCGGCTCTCAAAGTGCCGTCTTCAGAACCTCTGCTCCAGGCCCCGATCTGGGGGCAGCTCACGCAGGTGTGTGGCTACGTCAGAATTTCCCCAGAGGTGCCCTTCACACGAGTCCCCTCACTGCCGCCACTGCCCCGTGCCCAGGCCACACCTGGGCCTATCAAGCCAGAGCCTCTGGGGGCGGTACCAGGTGTCCCTGTTCTGTGTAGCTCCCAAGTGCCTGCGGCGTGGAGCCCAGGCTGAATACCGCTATGTGGCTCCATGCTCACCCGCCCCCTCCCTGGCCTGGACTTCGAGACGCAGGGCAAGTTTTCAAGGTCATCATCAGGCCAGGCTCCCTCGGCCACCCTCCCAGCACAGTTCCCACCTGTGTCCCTCGTGGAGTTGTCTCTGGCCCTGCCTGGCTGTGTGGCCTTGGGCAGGTTGCTAAATCTCTCTGTGGGCTTCTTCCCCTGTCTGTGACTGGGAATGAGGACTGCCCGGGAGGCTTCTGTGTGTCCCCCAGTGATCATGGCTGATCTCAGTTCTTCCTTCCGTGTGTGTCTTTTTGCTCCAAACTGCTTTTGGAGCTGAGTCATCCTTCACCGTAGCCCTCCACCTGCTTCCTCTTCCGTAAAATGGGCTTCATGCCCCACGAGGTTGTGAGGATTAAATATGCTCAAGGGCAGACTGGGCGCAGTGGCTCACGCCTGTAATCCCTGCACTTTGGAAGGCGGGGCAGGCGGATCACAAGGTCAAGAGATCGAGACCATCCTGGCCAATATGGTGAAACTCCGTCTCTACTAAAAATACAAAAATTAGCTGGGTGTGGTGGCGTGTGCCTGTAGTCCCAGCTACTCAGGAGGCTGAGATAGGAAAATCGCCTGAGCCCGGAAGGTGGAGGCTGCATTGAGCCGGGATCTCACCACTGCACCCTAGTCTGCTGGTCTAGTGAAAGAGTGAGACTCCTTAAAAAAAAAAATGTGCTCGTGGGCAGCGTTCCTAGCCCAGCCCCTGGGACGTTGTAAGTGCTCAGAAAGTGCTAGACATTGCAGGGACCCTACTCCCACATCGCTGGGCTGCGACTGAAGGCCTGATCAATTCCCCCAGGACGGGGAAATGAAGAGACAGGAGAACAAATGAAATCCCCCGACCTGCGCTTACTGCACATTTGCACATTTTTACCGAGCGCCTGCTGAATGCCAGGCCCTGTTCATAGTCCTGGGAACGGCATCAAGGAGAACAGGTCACCGGTGGAGCTGACAGCCCAGCAAGGGGACAGAAATAAGCACACACATACCCATGAGTAAGCTCGCTGTGATCCAGAGCTCTGGAGAAAAATGGAGCAGAGAGGAATGCAGGGAGGCCGCGTGGAAGCTGTGTGGAGGAAGGGGCCTCGGAGCCATGCAGGTCTGTGCAGGCAGGAGCAGCGTTCCAGGCGAGGGAACCGCGGGTGCAAAGGCCCTGGGGCAAGTGTGAGGATGAGGGAGGAGGCCTGTGGGGCTGGAGCAGAGCAACGAAGGGAGATCTTGGGAGGAAGCGAGGACAGGAGACGCCGGGACCTGGGGTCCATGGAACAGATGGCACCAAGCTTGGAGGCCAGGGAAGTACTCTGGCTTTTATTCCCAGGGACATGGGAGCCACGGGAAGGTTCTGAGCAAGGAGGGACATGATGACACCTCATTAGCAGATTCACACTTATCACAGCTGCACCTGCCTCCGCCTGCAGAGTCCCCGTCCCTGGTTCCTCTGCACTCGGCTTCCTGGGAGGTTTCAGGGCAGGAGTGTAGCCCCCTCCTGGAGAAGCTCTGCCCCCGGACCCTGCGGGGAGCTCCTCCTCAGGCTCAGATGGTGCGGCATCGCTATGTCACACACCGGCACGTGTGCAGTGCACATGCCCACGGTGGAATGTGCCAGTGATGCATGCCACAGAGAATATGACTGTGGCATCTGGCACTGCCGGGCATCCTCAGGGGTGCTCCGGACACAGGTCCTGGGGGGGGCTGTATGTCCCGAGAAGGTGCGCATGCCCTGGCTGTGTCCCCACCTGTGCCTCCACATGTATATTGTACGTGCTTGTGATGAGCGGGCACCTGCAGGGCTGCCCCTGGCGTCTGCTGCTCCTGTGTGTTTCCCAGGAGTGATGCAGCGTGTGGGGCGTGCGTGCGGGGGCTTCAGAGCTGTGGGCGTGCCACATATGTGCACCTGTTTTGTGTGTGTGTGATGTGCACACTGCTGTGTTATGAAGCCGAGATTCTCGAAGGTGGCTGGGCAGAAGGAGCACTTTACAAATGCTACCGCTCACTCCAGCTGCTCAGGATGGCGGCAACAGCTCACTCATTGGTGACAAAGACAGTTTACTGGTCTGCTGTCAACACTAGGGGCCCCCAGGCCTTTGTCTACTGGAAGCAGAATCGATTCTCCCCTACCTACCAAGGATCCCCCAGCCTGCTCCCACCTGCTGGACCCCTGGGAACTAGACTGGGGGGGTGGGGGTGGGAGGATCCAACAGTGAAATTCATCTTCCAGGGCTGTGGACAGGCCAGCTCAGGGGAGGGCTCACCTTTCAGCCGGTGTCCCCTCAGAGACAGCTCTCAGAGGCTGGGCTGCAGCCTCACTCACCCGCCCATTCCAGAAACCCCACAGGGACCCAAAGCACTTTGTCTTAGCGAGGCAGGAGACTAAATCGTTAGCAGTGCTGGTTCCAAGCGCTAGTCACTCCCTCAGCAGCCACTGAGGCAGGGGCTATTACCATACCCCTCTCACAGCTAAGCAAGCTGAGGCCCGGCAAGGTTCAATCCCTTACGCACGTCACAGGGCCAGCAGGTGGCAGAGCTGAGTTCTGAAGTCAGACGGTCTGGGTCTGGAGTTTGCGCCACGCCATGCCTGACACTTGCCTCCCCCATCGTTGCCCCTCACCGCTCTCACCAAGGCACAAGGGAGTACTGGGTGGTGCAGGAGGCCCAGGTCAGGAGCCCACGGCCAGGAGTGGACCTTGTATCGGGCCTCGGCCTAACGCCCCTGCTCTCCCTCCTGCCTGCGATCTGGTGAGGCTCAAAGAGATAAGGGTGGGTGAGGCTCGCCAGTCCCAGCACTGAAGCCCCTTAAACAAGGGGTCTATCTCGGTACTGTCCCAACACAGCAGCCACGGCCCACGCGTGGCTGTGGAGCACTTAAAACGTGGCTGGTTCCAGCTGTAACGTGCTCTAGCTTCAAATTCACACTGGCTTTTGAAGATTTGGGACAAAAATAAGGATGTGGAATATCTGATACTTTTAAATACTGTCCACATGCTGGAATGATAACAGGATATATGGGGTTTGTTAAGACACATATTTTTTGAAATGGAGTCTTGCTCTGTTGCCCAGGCTGGCGTGCAGTGGTGCGATCTCGGGTCACTGCAACCTCCTCCTCCTGGGTTTAAGTGATTCTCTTGCCTCAGCCTCCCAAGTAGCTGGGACTACAGGTGCACAACACCACACCCAGCTGATTTTTGTATTTTTGGTGGGGCGGGGGTTCACCATGTTGGCCAGGCTGGTCATGAACTCCAGGCCTCAGGTGATCCACTCACCTCAGCCTCCCGAAGTGCTGAGATTACAGGCCTGAGCCACTGCACCCGAAATAAAACATATTTTAAAAATCAATTTCACCCCTTCTTCTTTTTTCAAGGTGACTACTGGAAATAAAACCTAAGCTGGCACGTGGCACACGTTTGTGCCTGAGTTGCATAATCTGCAGACGGTGTTGCTTTGCTTTGACCTCGGGCACCCTGCGGGGTGTGGGAGATGCTTTTCCGAGGGCTGAACCTGCCTGAACCTGCAGGACGCCCGTGCTGGTGCTGGGGTTTACACTGCATAGCCACTATGTGCTGTGAGGTCTGGGCTCACAGGTAGGGATGGGAGGGAGAAGACAGCCTCACAGCTACATTTCCCAGGCAAGTAAACTGAGGCCCCCAGGTCACTCGACAGTAAGGGGCACAGTCAGGATTCAAACCACGGTCTGCGGGACACACCACGGTCCATGTTCTATTCCACCCTCCCCAGACATTTTCTAAGCATTTCTCCTTAGAAAATAAAAGATGAGGATCCATGAGCCACCAGAAGTGGACTGAAGCCAGGGTTAATTTAGCACACTCCCAGTGACTGGAAATAACACAGGTCAAGGGGATATTTTTCTGTGGTTCATTCATCCATCCATCCCTCCATCTACCATCCACCCATCCCTCCATCTACCATCCACCCATCCCTCCATCTATCATCCATCCATCCTTCCATCTACCATCCATCCTTCCATCTACCATCCATCCATCCCTCCATCTACCATCCACCCATCCCTCCATCTACCATCCACCCATCCCTCCATCTATCATCCATCCATCCCTCCATCTACCATCCATCCTTCCATCTACCATCCATCCATCTACCATCCATCCATACCTCTGTCATCCATCCATCCCTCCATCTGCCATCCATCCATCCCTCCATCTGCCATCCACCCATCCCTCCATCTATCATCCATCCATCCTTCCATCTACCATCCATCCTTCCATCTACCATCCATCCTTCCATCTACCATCCATCCATCCTTCCATCTACCATCCATCCATCCATCCATCTACCATCCATCCATCCATCCATCCATCCTTCCATCTGTCATCCATCCATCTGCCATCCATCCATCCTTCCATCTGCCATCCATCCATCCATTCATCTGCCATCCATCCATCTTTCCATCTGCCATCCATCCATCTACCATCCATCCATCCATCCATCTACCATCCATCCATCCTTCCATCTACCATCCATCCATCCAACCACCTACCTACCCATCTATTTACCCATCCTCCCTTCCTTTCTTTCCTTCCTTCCTCCCTTCCATTCACCCATCTACCCACCCACCCATCTACCTGTCTATTCATCTGTTCTTCTTCCATTTATCCATCTATTCACTCATTCATCCATTCACATTTATTTACCCACCATCCATCCACCATTCAATCATCTATCCATCCATCCATTCATCCACCCTTCCATCCACCCTTCCTTCCATCTATCTATGCATCCAACCTACCCACTCACCCTTCCATCCATCCATACATACATAACTTATCCTTCCACCCTTCCTTCCTTCTACCCATCCATTCATCCATTCACTCACCATCTACAATCCACCCAACCACCCACCCTTCCTCCCATCCATCCATACATTTACTCTTCCTTCCTTCCCTCCCTCCCTTCCTTCTTTCCTTCCTTCCTTCCATTCACCCATCCATCCACCCACCCATCTACCTATCCATTCATCCATTCACTCATCTATCCATCTGCATTCATTCACCACCATCTACCATCCATCCATCCATTCATCCTTCCTTCCATCCATCCATTCTTCCATCCATCCATCCAGCCTTCCATCCATCCATCCATCCTTCCATCCACCCATTCTTCCATTCATCCATCCTTCCTTCCATTCATCCATCCATCCATCCTTCCTTCCTTCCATCCATCCTTTCATCCATCTTTCCATCCATCCATCCTTTCATCCATCCATCCATCCTTTCATCCATCTTTCCATCCATCCTTCCTTCCATCCATCCATTTCATCCATCCATCCATCCTTTCATCCATCCTTCCATCCATCCATCCTTCCTTCCATCCATCCTTCCTTCCAACTATCCATCCTTTCATCCATCCATCCATCCATCCATCCTTCCTTCCATCTATCCATCCTTTCATCCATCCATCCTTCCTTCCATTCATCTATCCATCCTTCCATCCACGCATCCATCCTTCTATCCATTTTCCACTCCTTCTTAGAGACTAGTGGTTAAAAGTGTGGATTCCAGAGGAGGACTGTCTAAAGTTTGAATCCTAGCCCCACCGCTGACCATCTGTGGACAGGAAACTGCACCTCTCCATGTCTCAGTTTCCCCATCTAAAAGAAAGGGATGATATTAGGTGGCCTCAGTCCAGGATGTTCAGATTCTTACTTGCCTTTTACCTGCCATGGATTTTTGACCAAAGTAAAAGTCCCTTTGCCTACCAGCCTCAGTATTCTGTAAAATGGGAACAAAACTGCTTCCTCCTAGCAGTAAGTGGTCAGGAGCTAAGTGCTCAGTGCAGTGTGTCAGCAGGGCTGCGTGACTTTCGGCGTGGGCAGGGCAGGCTCCCTGGCTTGGCTTGGAGGGTGTGTGGGGTGGCTGTGTGTGGGTGACAGTATTCTTTACTACCCCTCTTCCCTGCGGCTCAGTCTCAGCCAGGGCGTGCATGGGTGTGGCTCCGCTCCAAATCCCACTGGGAGGAGAACAACCAGTTCCTTTGCCACCACAAGATGAATTTTGTCTCACGAGCATCACAGGGCGACTCCCCTTCCCCTGACAATGGCAGCCCAAGCCCAGCAGCGCGCCTCCTCCAAGGTCACTCCCAGGTCCATCCTCCACCAAGCCTCTGTGTCCAGCACCTCCACCCTTCCCCCTGTGCCCCTCCCCAACCCTGGGGATGGGGCTGCTTCCTGCTGTCACCACCTCACATCACCTGTCCATCCCCTCCTGCCTTCTGGGTCCTCCAGCACCTGCTCCGAGGTGCCCTGAGTCAAATCCTCTCTGTTGAAATGCCTAGGGCAGCTATCTTGGCTGGCCCCCGACTGAGACGGTACAGAACAGACAGCTGTTCAACAGCTGGGACGATGCAGGACAGCCAGGAATGCAGGCGGCTGCTGGGACCCCCACCCCACATGGAGCACCCAGGGAGGACCTACCGGAGTACTGGGCGAGTGGCCCAGGGGCCCCCGGCGCAGCGCAGCCCGGCCCCGCCTGCTGGGAGCCTGCTCTCCACTCTGGTCCTCTGCCTGCCCCGCTCAGCTGCCTGGCATGGGAGGCAGAGCTCTGCCCGCCACCCAGAGAGGCCCTGACACGTGTTAAAATAAATATTCTGCAAATATGATGTTCCATATGTATGACTTCGTGGGGTGATGATTCTTCCACTGATCGCTGTAAGTGACAGCTGCGCGGGCAGCGCTGGAAACACAGGCTCCAGCGGCCCTCACCATGCCACGCAGCAGGGGTGGCGAGCGGGACGCCACGGCGCGGAGCATCTGGCGACTCGGGGCTCCAGGAGCGCTCCTGCCTGTCAGGGCTGGGAGCGGGCACATTAGCGATTCCGAGGGACGGCGGGAGCAGGTGTTCCCAAGCAGCCTGTTTGTAATAATTACTTTTAGATTGTTTTAAAGTATGTGAGCTAGATCCTGGAGGGCTGGGAGCGAAGGAAGAGGGTGGAGGCTGCAGGCGGCCGGGCCAGCACAGGGCCAGCCTTGGACACATCCAGGGCAGGGCAGGGCAGGGACAGAGCACATGGCTGACGGGTTCCCGTGTGGCTCATACTCACATCATGTTCCGCTGGGCTGGTTGTTAACTGACTGACACCGTGCAATACATCCTGTGGCCCCAAGCCCTAGCAAGCTGCTTCCAGAGGCCTGGCCTCTCACCAGGAAACCCTCAGCCTCCCCAAGACCCCTGGGCCGAACAGGCGAAATATTTTAAGCAGTGACCCTGCCATCACCAAGAACCTCAAGCCTCGACTTCTGAGTAAGCCTGCCTGGATGCTGGCACCGTAGGGGCGGAGGCTTTGTGCTGGGTTCCATTTCAGTGCTGAGAACACACGCTCAGTACATCCTCCAGTGAACCAACGAACACATTAAAGTGATTGTCACTGTTAGGAGGACAAGAGCCTTCTTTCTGGTTCCTTCAAGAGACCTCAGGACACTCTTCTTCTAACACACGTGCTCCCAGCAGCGTCCCGGAGTCTGGGCTGCGGCCATGGAGGCAGGAGGCTCTGGCCTCACTGGTGGACACAGGTGGGAGCTCAGGAGGGACTCGAGGAGAGCAGACAGTGCCAGCCTCCAGGAGGGGGCCTCAGGTCAGTCCCTCAGTAGGGCACAGGTGCTGGGGCTGACATCCTGGCCAGGGCCTCAGGGGGTCTCCCCACAAGAAGTCCCAGGAGGTGGGACTGAGGCCGCGGGGGCCCAGCCTGTGAGTCACAGCGGCCAGGTCCATGGAGAGAGCATTTCGGGAGAAGGAAGAGCAAGTGCGGCGGGGGTGGGAGAGTGGAGGGATGGACAGATGGACGGATGTGGGGACAGAAAGAGGGACACACACTTGCCACGGTTCGGTCGGCTTGGTGGGGTACGACTCCCACTCCAGACGCCAGGCCCCACCCCCACCCACTGCGCCTTCTCTCGTCTACAGCCCCCTAACTCCTCTCTCGCCGGGGGTCCCGTGTTATGCACGGTGGCTCTCCAGGGGCTCGGCAGCCCGCCGCCTGTGCTGAGGCCTCTGGCTGCACACTGGAACCGCCAGCTTTAAGCAAACCAAACCCTGCCACCCCAGACCAGCTGGTGGGGAACAGCAGGTGGGACTCTGGTGGGGGTGACTTTCGAAGCACTCCAGGGATCTCAGGTGCGGCAGAACGAGGCCACGGCAGCGGCTGGTGGAGCTCCGGGGCAGCGACGGGGGAGGCCACTGGACATCTCCGGCTGGAGCCTGACCCAGGGCCTGGACTTGCCACTCGGGGAGGACGTCCACGCAGGTCTGGAAATGGCTCTCCAGGCTGTCTGGGCGTCTGCCCCTCCCCTGCAGAGAAGGGTTCCCCTGACCACTTCCAGCACAAAAGCTGAGTAGAAAAGGCTTCACTCCTCAGGGGTGGGGCAAACGATGGGATCTGATTAGTGGGGAGCTGACTCTGCTCCACTTCAGGGTTTGCGAGGCAGTGCCTGAGGCCAGCCGGACCTGATGCCCCCTCGGGCAGGGATGTGCGGACCAGGGCCTGGGAGCAGTGGTGTTTACAGCTGCTATTTAAAAGCCAGCAAGTTCAATATTAGCTCTGGGGTTTATGCAATCTGTTGTCAAGATAAAGCAGCCAGGCAGGTGAGCAAGTGGGGTGCACCCCGCTCCTGGAGCCCCGAGCGTCAGGCCTGGTTAATGAGCAGCCAGTGGGTTCAGCTGTCCTTCCTCCAATGCCTGCTTTCCAGAGTCCGCTGAGTCCAAATCCCGGGCAGCAGCGCCGCCATCCCCCTCTCCTCTCAAGTCCCCAAGTGCTCTATGGCCTCCGGGCCTTTGCACCTGCAGGGCCTCTGCCTGGGACCTCTCTCCTGCTGCCTCCTTCAGGCCAGAATGCCACTTCCTGCAGCCAGATCTCCCCTCTCTCCTGCCCCTTCCTCTCTCCTACGGTTTTTCTTTTTTTTCCCTTTTGGCCAGAACAGGGCCAGGCCCACAGCGGCTGCTCCACGAACATGTGTGCAAGGGGACTCCAGCACGGTGCTCTCCCTCCTCCTCCCTTCCTCGCTCAGCCCCACCCCCGCGCTGCCTCTGCGCTGGCCCCAGGCTTCGCCCATCCACCAGGCCTCCAGGGGAAGAACCGACATCCCTCATTTAGTGGCTCCACGGGGGTGCCCCCCCAGCTCCTTCCCGCAGAGGCTCTTACTGTCAGTCTTGCCGGGAGCCTCGCCTGTGCTGTGCGAGGAGGATCCTGACAGCCACCCCTAGCAGAACTCATCTTTTATTCATGCCGATAATGTCAACTGGATTGTGTCTGATGCAAAGTCACTTAACCCATTAGAAGAAGCTGCGGCTGCAGCCCGGCCAGGGATGGGGGAGGAGGGGGCCGAGGTGGGGTGCGGGGATGACCCGGGCGCACCCTGGGGATGCGGGGGTTCGCTGATGACCTGCCTGGGTCACAGGCGCGGCTGCCCCCACGCTGGGCTGTTCCTGTACATGGGCACTGGGGCGGGAGTCCTGCTGGCTGGTGAGCCTGCATGGGGGAGGGACCCTGGACGTGCCCAGCACGGTGTCCCAGAAAGACGATGATGGCCCCTACCTCAAGGGGGTGCTGTGGGGCTGAACGAGATCCCTTCGAAAGCTCTCAGCAGGGGCCTGCCAGCGCCCGCCCTGAAGCTTCTTTTAGCAAAAAGGCCTTAAAGTCGGGGACCCCTGAGAGGCCATTCCCCCTAAAAATACGAGCATGGAAACACAGCTACCCTTTCCCTATCTACCTCTCCGGGAGTCCTGGTGGGAGGCCCTAACCCTCCACCCAGGGCAACAGGAAGCCACCTGCCCTTGGAACAAATGGTGCCTGGAAGCATGCCTGATGCCCCCAGGTGGAAACTGTTAAACCGTTCACAAGCTCGGCCTGCAAATGAGTGTGACTGGCAGCCCTGGAACCCACCTTCTCCTCCCGGCCTCGTTAGAAAATCGATGAGCAGCTGTTTGTTGACTGAACAATTAATGAACAAGCTGGGGCCACTGTCTGAGACCGGCTAGGGCTGTGCATCCTGGGGCCAGGCCCTGCCCCTCTCTGTGCCTCAGCTTTCTCCTGCTTGAATGAGCCCTGCTGGCTGTGCTCTTTTGTGGGGTGCATCTCCCAGGGCTGAGTGTCCCCAGGGTGCGGGGGATTGCGGTGACCTGTGAAGAGCAGGACCCCTGCAGGATGCCCTGGGCTCCCATCCCCTGCAGTCTGGGGCCAGGGCCCGATAGACCCTCCAGGAACCCCTATCCTGGGCTCAGATCGCTGGTGGGAGGCCTCGTCCAGGAGACAGCAGGGTGCCCCCCTGCACCCCCAACTGCCCTACCCTGCCCTGCCCGTTTCTCTCGGTTTAACACACACTTTCACAGCGCTCACTGTGTGCCGGGCGCTGTGCGCAACACCACACATAGCAATTTATTAATCCTCCCAACACCCCCGGGTAATAACAGCAGGTGCTGTCATGATTCCCATTTTACAGAGGGGGACGCTGAGTCCCAGAGCATCACGTGGCACAGGCAGCGGCGGCGCAGACGCAGCAGCCCGACTGCAGAGCGCCCCCTGCAGGACAGCGCGGCCCCACACAGCGGGCGCAGCCAGTAGGGGCGCCCCCGTGTGGAGGCTCGTGGCACTGCAGCTCCAGGCTGCGGCGGGGCTCCCTGCAGCGTCTCTGGGGGTTCTGGGGGAGGCCCTAACCCTCCATCTAGAGCAACAGGAAGACCTACCCTTGGGTCCCCAAGGGAAGGCAGCTGCTAGCTGGCCACCCCTACAAGCGCTGACAGATCACACAAGCAGTCATGGTCATGCCCGGTGGGCCGGGTGGGCTGGTCTCACCTGTTGCAGGCTCTCTAGTGTTTGGGGGTCCCATCACTGGAGGAGGCATGCTGGTGACACAAAGGAGGCACATGGGCCCAGAACAACCAGATAGCAATGCTGCCACCCTTGGCCCTGGAAGCCCCAGGGCCCTCCACAGCAGGGACTTCCTCCGAGAGGACATGGCGACAGGGAGGGGGGACAAGACAGAAGCAAACCCTGCCTGATCCTGTGTTAATTTTCCGGGGCTGCCATAGCAAGGGGCCACAAACTGTGCGGCTTACATCACAGAGGCGTGTCCCTCATGACCCTGGAGACCCCAAGTTCGAAATCAAGGCAACTGCAAGGCCACCCTCCCTCCAGAGGTACTAGAGTGAAAGCCTGAGTGACAGAGCAAAACCCCCTCCCAGAAAACAAAGAGCACACAAAAAGAAATGGGGGTCTCGCTAAGTTGCCCAGGCTGGTCTCGAACTCCTGGCTTCAAGCAGTCCTCCTCCTTCAGCCTCCTAAAGCACAGGGATTATAGGCATGAGCCACCGCCCCATCCGGCCCAGGCACACCACTTAGTGTCTGGCAAGGCACCCATCAGACCCCTCTAGACACCCCGAGGGGAGGGACTTGTTCTGCTCAGAATCCCTGGCCCCTGATGTCAAGCTCAGCATTCACAGACCTGTGATAACCGCCAGCTGGCCTCAGAGGGGTCTTCCCAGCTCAGACTTTGTCCCTGCTGTCCCTCAGTTCTGTTCCACACCCCTCCACTCTAGCCCTCCCAGAGCAGCGGTGGTGAGCCCTGGCTGCCCACCCACTCCACCTGCGGAGTTCCTGGCTGGCTCTGCAGAAGTTTACACTGGGACCATCTCCGTCAGAGTCTCGGGGGTGGGGCCCTGGAGTCAGAGGGGTTTTGAAAGATCCCCAGCTGATTTCCGGGAAGCACTGCAGCAGAGGCAAGAGAAAGGCTGGGACGTCCTGGTATAATTACTTATTTATTTAGGAGATACTGCAGCCTTGCTCTGCTGCCCGGGCTGGAGTATGGTGATGCAATCTTTGCTCACTGCAGCCTCGACATCCCGGGAGCAAGCAATCCTCCCTCCTCAGCCTCCCGACTAGCTAGGACCACAGATGTGCACCGCCACGCCTGGCTAATTTTAGTTGGCAGAGACAGAGTCTCCCTATGTTGCCCAGGCTGCTCTCAAACTCCTGGGCTCAAGCAATCTTCCCGTCTCAGCCTCCCAAAGTGCTGGGATTATAGGCACGGGTCACCACGCCTGGCCATCTGGTATATTCTCAAACCCTGACCCCCACTCTAAATGTTGCCTCCTGAGATGGCCTCTGGCGCCTTCTACAGGGTGAACCTTTCGTAAGGACAGGGCCCGGGCACCCTCACTGCTGTCCCTGCAGAGACCAAGGCAGGCTGTGACTGTCAGAATCCCCAGGCTCGGTGCCTGGGCTCCCACAACGTCACTCACTCCCAAGGTGTCTCCCAGTCTCCCAGCTTTCCACGCCATCTGTGCACAGAGGACGCCCACATTCATAGCTCCAGACTCGAATACCCAACTGCCAGTTGGATCTCCGCACTGTGTCTCACGGCAGCTCGAGCTCCGGCGCCTCTCCCTCCCCCAGCCTGCTCCTCCTGGCAACGCTAACCTTCCACCGCTCAAGTCAACAGACTTGGAGATGTTCTAAGCTTCTCCCTCTCTCCTATCCCACCTCTGCTCTGCCAGCAAATCCTGACAGCTCTATGCTCAAAACGCTTCCCAAATCCAATCCCTCCCTGCAAAGCTGCCACCCTGGTCCTGCCTGGACCCCTGTAGCAGTCTCCTGGTGGCTCCCTGCTTCTCGGTTGTCCCCCTTTTTCTGTTCCTCATACAGTGGCCGGGGGAGCCTGCACCAGTACCTTGGAAGGACTCTCTCCTTTGGCACTAGACCCTGTCCTCTTGGGGGTGCCTGTCCCCAATGTCCCACAGACAGAAATGGCTTCTCTAGGCTGAGAGGCTGGCTCTGGCTCCTGGGAGAGGCAGGAAGGCTACCGGCCTGTGTGTGCCTGTTCATAAGCAGGCTGGGCTGGAGCAGTCAGGGAGGGCTTCCTGGAGGAGGTAGCACTTGCACTAAGGGCTGATCTAGATGGGCAGACAGGAGAAACATGGGAGATGGACAAAGAGCAGGCGACGAAATGGGCAGTGTGCAGGAAAAGGCAGTGAGTAGGCTGCATCATCTTCTGCTTCTGAGGGAGCCATGCCTGGGGTCACCCTGGGGTCCTGTACCTTGGAAGTTGGACCTTTCAGCCCCATCTCTGTGACTTTGCATGTTACTGGCTTCATGGCAGCTAAAAAGACTTCTCAGCACGCTTCCCAAGCACATTTCCCCAAGCTGCCTCTGTCTGGCATGGTGACTCCCAATGTGGCCTTCGGGCCAGCGGTGGCATTGTTAGAAATGCAGCCTCCATCCCTGCCCCAGACCCACAGAGTCAGAAACGCTGGGGACACAGCTCAGCAGTCGGGATTGTAACGCGTCCTGTGGGGGAGGCTGACGCCCTGGGACGCTGAGATCCTCTGCTTAGCCCTGGGAATAGCTGGGACCCAGTGCCCCCTCCACTCCCCCTGGCCTTGGGCCCCAGCCTTCCATACTCAGGGACATCTGACCGCTGAAGTGGCCTGGGCCGCACACAGGGGAACAGAGCCGCCTAACCCATGGATGCAGACACTCTGGAGGCAGTGGCAGAGGCGAGCTTCCTACTGCTGTGCTGGACACACACCTGGGTGGCCCTTCTAAAACCACAGGCACTTAGAGCCAGAGGGAGTCAGAAATCGTGCACTCTGACCCCTTCCAGGTTGCAGGGAGAACACAGAGGCCAAGGGGCTGAGCTATGCCTGAACGCGGGTCTTCCAGCGCAGACGAGCGGCCTGACAGGCAGTATCATGGTCAACCAGGGGTGATGGTGCCCCCAGGGGCCATCTGGCGATGTCTAAAGATGTTTTGGTTGTCACAACTCGGGAGTGAGTGCTACGGGCAGCTCGTGGGGTTGAGGCCGTGAATGCGCCAAACACCCAACAGTGCACAGGACGGCCCCACCCACCCAAAGTTATCTCACCCAAATACCGACAGGGCTGCCAGGTGTGGGGGCTCGCACCTGTCATCTGAACACTTTAGGAGGCCAAGGCAGGTAGATCGACTGAGCCCATAAGTTTGAGACCAGCCTGGGCAAACGATAGTGAAACCTGATCTCTACAAAAATTACAAAACAATTAGCTGGGCATGGTGGCGTGTGCCTGTATTCGCACTCAGGAGGCTGGGATGGGAGGATCATTTGAGCCTGGGAGGTTGAGGCTGCAGCGAGCCATGATCGTGCCACTGCACCCCAGGCTGCAGGACAGAGCAAGACCCTGCCTCAAAAAAAAAAAAAAAAAAAAAAATCCACAGGGCTAGGGTTGAGAAGCCTCTGTCTCCATGCAAGTTCTTGGGCCTCCAAGTCAGCCGTGGCCCAGGGAACCTGTAATTCCACCGAAGTGGATTCTGCCAGGGACTCTTGGGTTCCCATCAAACTCTTAGCAAGGAAAGCTGCAATGTAGAGTGCTGAAAAGTACAGAGTAACTTACAATGTAGGCTGCTGAAATATACAGAGTAACTTACAATGTAGGCTGCTGAAACGTACAGAGTAACTTACAATGTAGGCTGCTGAAACGTACAGAGTAACTTACAATGAAGGCTGCTGAAACGTACAGAGTGTGATGGGCCCGCTGCACACGTTGCCACCCTCAACCCAGGACCCCCCAGAGGGCGAGTGAGCACACCCCATCCCACCTGACAAGGAATGCCCCTCCTTCCCGGAAGGAGCTGGGCAGAAAGCACTGCCCGCTGGACTCCCACCTCTCGGGAGGAGCCGCTCTGAACCCCCGGCCCCGCCCTATCTCACCTCTTGCTCCCACTTGAGCACTCTGAATGGAGAAACTCCACAGAGCAGAATTATACATTCAACCTTGAGAAATTAGGCAGCCCCTCCCAGCTCCCGGCCCCGGGCCCCTCCCTCCTCCGGCACGCTGGTGAGCCGGGTTCCAAGAGCGGTTCATATTTAATAACGCAATTTATATTCCACTCTCAACATAAACTATTGTAAAGGCGCTCTAATGTAAAAATACATCTGGCTTGTCAATAGTTTATCTTCTGGATCTGCATCTAAATCCCTGGGCCTGTTTGACTTATGGCTGCACTACTGTCTAATGAATAAAAAGGTGCAAATTATAGGCCCGGCTTTAATGCTCATCATAAAATTAGACGATAGTTGCAAAAGCTGCATTCTCCTGCCCACAGTGCCGCCATGGCGAGCCATAAATAAAGTGTATTTAATGTATCCCAGGGCTGTGCAAACCCAGGAAACAGTGTGTTATTGCTCGGCCTTCGATGGGTCTGCCACAAGTTCAATGAAGTGATAACGGATCCATCATGTGAATTTATGTTAACTGTCTCCTTGCAAAGCCATGGCCTCAACACTGTAAATAGCCTACAATCCTTCTAGCAGGCCCGCCTGCCAATAAAACTGTCACTGCCAGCCTGGTAGCCGGCACCTTCAGGACAGGGGGAACAAGCCGTTCAGTTCTGGAGGCCAACCCGGGCTGTGCCTCCCACCCTCCCGGCTCTGCTGTGGGGCCGACAACCGCACGGGGCATGAATCTTCTTCCAAACAGAGCAGATCCCGATCACGGGGTCAGCAGAGGCCAGCTGCTGTAGAAGGGTTTGCTCACGGCCCTGGCTGGTAGGGGACGGGGGCTGAGAAGGCGGCCATCTGCCTCACCTGTGGGGAGCAGAGCCAGGGAGCCCGGGTTGAGGACCCGGTTTGCCAGCTCTGCATCTCTAGGATGGCAAGTTTGCTGTAGCAAACCCCAGGACACCCTCAGCACCTGGAAGCCGCCAGTGACAGATTCATTATGTAGTCATTCATTCATTCATCATCATCATATCCTATTTAGCACTTAGTCTGTTGCAGGTCCTCTGTTGACATGAAAAGGAAGAGGACACACTCCCTCCCCAGGGGGACCCAAAGATGAGAAAACGAGGTACACAAATATAAAATTAAGTCCTGGCCAGATGCAGTGGCTCACGCCTGTAATCCCAATGCTTTGAGAGGCCAAGGCGGGAGGATCACTTGAGTACAAGTGTTCAAGACCAGCCTGGGAAAAACAGCGAGACCCTGTCTCTACAACAAATACACAAATTAGCACGGCAGTGCTCACCCAAAGTCCCAGCTACTCAGGGGGCTGAGGCAGGAGGATGGCTTGACCCCAGGAGGTAGAGGCTGCAGTGAGCTATGATTGTACCACTGCCCTCTAGCCTGGGCAACAGACCGAGACCCTGTCTCAAAAGTAAATAAATAAAAATAAAATTAGGCTGGGCATGGTGGCTCACACCTGTAATCCCAGCACTTTGGGAGGCCAAGGCGCGTGGATCACCTGAGGTCAGGAGTGTAAGACCAGCCTGGCCAACATAGTGAAACCCCACCTCTACTAAAAATACAAAAAATTAGCCAGGCATGGTGACATGTGCCTGTCATCCCAGCTACTCAGGAGGCTGAGGCAGGAGAATCGCTTGAATCCAGGAGGCAGAGGTTGCAGTGAGCTAAGATGGCACCACTGCACTGCAGCCTGGGTGACAGAGTGAGACTCTGTCTCAATCAATCAATCAATCAATAAAATAAAGTCATGCTAATGTCTATGTATATCAGAATTACAACGCTGTCTCCCTTCTCCGAAGCCCCAGGACACAAGCCCTCACACCTGCGTCTCCGAGCGTGGGTGCTGCGACCCACGAAGGCGTGGCAATGTCATTCTATGGGTCAGCAGTCTTTTTCCACGGCACAAAACAGAATAGAAAATACAAGAGACGGGCATGTGGAGAAAGGGTGAGCACCGTTTCTGGGAAGATGTACACACGGCCTGCGTCATGATGTAAAATGTGAAATCCATATTGTGGGCTGTCGACATAAAAACTGGAGAAACACCTGATTATGGCAGTCATTCAGCAACCGATGCAGTTCCCGAGACACCAGCTTTCCCAGCGCTCGAAAGCATCTGATGTTTCCGAGTAAGTCCCCTAAATGCCCCCTCCCTGCCGTGTGTCTACCTTGACCCCTCGTCCCACAGAACCGTGGCGTGGAAGGGGAGCATGGGTCCACAAGGGAGTGCCAGCTGTCCACACCCTCTATGCGAGTTCGTTCTCACACTTCTATGAAGAACTGCCTGAGACGGGGTTATTTATAAAGGAAAGAGGTTTAATGGATTCACAGTTCCGCATGGCCGGGGAGGCCTCAGGAAACTTACAATCATGGTGGAAGGCGAGAGAGAAGCAAGACCCTCTTCACAAAGCAGCAGGAGGAAGTGCCAAGCACAGGGGAGCAGCGTCTTATGAAACCATCTCGAGAACTCGCTACCATGAGAACAGCAGGGGAAACCCACCCGTGATCCAATCACCTCCCCCAGGTCTCTCTGAAAAGCTGGGGATCACAGTTCACGGAGGGGTTCAGGTGGAGACAAAATCTAACCATATCGCCCTCCATGCCCTGGACGCTCTGGGACTAAGCATTAATGTGAAATTCCTCACCCGCTTTCTGAACTGCTGTATGGGGGGTCAGTTTTATAAGGTACAGTCTGCCAGGCCCGTGGTACATGTATGTAATTGACACCTAAGCAAATACATCCATTCAGGAAGCGTGCGCTAAACATGATTTTACTGACACGGTCGAAGGAAGTTTGGAGACCACCAGGACCTGAGGCCCACCCTCAGCCTTTGCCACCTGAAGGTGTGAGTGACACTAGCGATGGAAGACGGTGCTCCACACTCACGCGAGAGAGTGAGCCTCCATGCTTGGGGGCCACAGCTGGGGAAGACGGTGCCTTCAATCTCCACATCTTCAGACAGCTCCTCCCTCCCGGAACCCCCCTCCATGGCCCTGCCTTCCTCTTGGGTAAAGCGCTCGAAGGTACTCAGCTCCTGGCATCCCCAGCCTCAATCTGCCCGTTTCCCATGTTGCATACTGTCATGGGAGATGGGGGTCCCTCGGCCCCACTGCCTCAGCCTCACCAGCGTGTGAAAACACACGGGCTTTGAAACGAAGGGCGCTCGGCCTGGAAACAGCCAAGAGGCAAGCAGAGCAGCAGGGGCTCGGTGGGACGGCCCCTCTAGCAGCAGCAAGGAACCTTCCAGAAGCCAGGCCTTCCTGAGTGGGCGTCAAAGGCTCCGTGTTAAAACCTGCAACCGAACAGGCACCCAGGCTGGTGGCTTCATGGACATGTGGTCAGTGGAGTCACACACGGCCTGGGGTGTACTGAATCATGGTCCCCTCGAAAAGATGTCCCTGTCCTCATCCCTGGAGCCTGTGAAGGTGGCTTTTGTGGCAAAAAGGTGAGGGTGTTTGCAGGTGTGATTAAATCCAGGACTGCACTGGAGAGGTGATGAGGGTTATCCATGGGAGCCCTGAGTGTCACAGTGAGGATTAGCCAGGGGGTCCTGAGGACAATCAAACCCAGTTTCTCAGAGGTGGACAGAGGGAGTTGTGACACACACAGGGGAGAGGCCCATTGAGGATGGCGCAAAGTGGGAGGCTGCAGTGAGCGGTCACAAGCCTGGGAAGTCAGAGCCCCAGAGCTGGGAGAGGCAGGAAAGGGCCTTCCAGGAGCCTCTGCAGGGGGGCAGCCCTGCCCACACCCTGACGCTGGACTTCTGGCCTCCAGACTGTGGCAGAAGACATTTCTGTTTTTATTTTATTTTTTTTGAGACAGGGTCTCACTCTGTCACCTGGGCTAGAGTGCAGTGGCAGGATCACAGCTCACTGCAGCCTCCATCTACCAGGCTCAAGAGATCCTCGCGCCTCAGCCTCCCACATAGCTGGGATTGCATGCATGTGCTACCGCACCCAGCTAATTTTGTTGTCTTGTTTTTGATTTTTGTAGAGACAAGGTGTTACTATGTTGCTCAGCCTTGTCTCAGACTCCTGGGCTCAAGCAATCCTCCCATCTTAGCCTCCCAAAGTGCTGGGATTACAGGTGTGAGTCACCACACCCACTTACGATGCCAATTTTATCCTTTCCTTGAAGAGTCGCAAGGCACATTCATTAACAAACTTAACTGACCAAGAAACCCTCATTCCCTGAGCACCCAGTATTGGGGGCAGCTTTGATGAAGCCCCCGATGACTGTACCTCCTGGTGATCACGCCCCTGGGTGGCCCCCGCCCTTTAAGTGCGGGCTGGACCTGGCGACTTGCCCCTAATGAACGGAACATGGCACAGGGGAGGGCCTCACTTCCTGGGTCGGTTACAGACCGTGGCTTCCACCTCGGGTGCCCTCTCTTGCCCTCCCCCACCCCCTCGCTTGCCTGATAGCAAAGGACCCCTGTGGTGAGCTCAGCATGGCTTCCAGCCAGCATCTGGCAAGGAACTGAAGGAACCGAGTTCCCCCAGCAGCCACGGGAGAGGGCTTAAGAGTGGCTCCTTCCCAGCCAAGCCTTCAGCTGGAGAAAGATGATGCCCGGGAGGCCCGGCTGAGCCAGCCCCGGACCCCTGACCCACACACACTGTGGGATAATAAATGGTGTCTGGAGCCACGAAGCTTTGGGACAATATATTTTTTTTTTGAGACGGAGTTTCGCTCTGTTACCCAGGCTGGAGTGCAATGGCGCGATCTCGGCTCACCGCAACCTCGGCCTCCTGGGTTCAGGCAATTCCCCTGTCTCAGCCTCCTGAGTAGCTGGGATTACAGGCATGCGCCACCATGCCCAGCTAATTTTTTGTATTTTTAGTAGAGACGGGGTTTCACCATGTTGACCAGGATGGTCTCGATCTCTTGACCTCGTGATCCACCCGCCTCGGCCTCCCAAAGTGCTGGGATTACAGGCGTGAGCCACCGCGCCTGGCCCGGGACAATTTTTTTTTGAGTCAGGGTCTGTCTCTGTCGCCCAGGCTGATGTGCAGTGGCACAATCACAGCTCACTGCAGCCTCCACCTCCCCAGCTCAGGTGATCCATGCCAGCCTCCCAAGTCACTGGACAACGGGAGCACACCACCACGCCGGGACAACTTGTATATTTTTGTAGCGACAGGGCTTCACTATGTTGCCCAGGCTGGTCTTAGACTCCTGGGCTCAAGTGATCCTCCCGCCTCAGCCTCCCGAAATGCTGGATTACAGGTGTGAGCTAGCACGCCTGGCCTTGGGGCAGCTTGGTGACTGGCAGGCCCCGCGCTGCACTCCTGGCACGCTTTCTTTGAAGCACCACCCTGTGATTTCCCAGCCCTGGCTCCACGTGGCTGGCAGGCTGCTCTCTCTGGGTCCGCTCTCCTCTGTCTCCAGCCTCAGCTTTGGGACTCAGCCTGGCCCCGGCCCTGAGGGAAACCACCGTGACCTTTCCTGATGGCTCAGTCCCTCTCTGGAGGCTGTGCCCTCCCTCTGCAAACCTTCTCCTCCCAGGCTCTCACGTCCTCTTCCTGGCAGCTCCTCCAACCAGCCGTCCCCCGGCGACGCCTCTCCCCCGAGCTCCTCAGCATCTTGGGTTCAGGACGGAAAACACCAGGGCCCTGTGGACAGGCTGCTTCGGCTCAGCCCCCACCAGCTCACTGCCCCGCCAGGCCGCAAGGTTAACACGGACTCATCCCAGACACCGCAGGCACCCAGAGTGTGCCACACGCTGCGCTCCGGGACAAACGCACAGGATGTTAACCTCTCTGGGCCAGTGGCTCTCAAACTCAGGGACAGAAAGGCTTGTGAGGAGGTAGTTGGGCCTCCAATGTCTCTGGGCTCCGGTTCTGAAAGCTGGAGCCCAGCTGCCAGCCTCAGGGTGAGCTCCGTACGCAGGGCCACACCTGCAGACGCAGCCCTGGACTCCCTGGACGGGCCCGCTCACAGCAGAGCCGCCCTGTCACCCGCACATGCTCACGTCAGGCACAGTTAGATGGCTGGAAACACGGAAAGCACATGTTTAAAAATTCCCGCCAGGAATGGTGGAGCCCAGATTGAGAAACACTGCTCTCCACCCTTCCCCTACAAGCAGTGTGGACGGGTATCAACCCCAGTAACCTGTGTGCAGCGTGGCGTGTACACACCAGGTGCTCAATAAACACTCAGCAGCAGTTAGAAGCTTTTTTTTTTTAAAGACTCTCGCTCTGTTGCCCAGGCTGGAGTGCAGTGGCACAATCTCGGTTCACTGCAACCTCTACCTCCTGGGTTAAAGCGATTCTTCTGCCTCAGCCTCCTGGGTAGCTGGTACTACAGGCGTGCGCCACCATTGCAGCTGATTTTTCTATTTTTAGTAGAGACGGGGTTTCACCATGTTGGCCACGATGGTCTTGATCTCTTGACCTCATGATCCGCCTGCCTCAGCCTCCCAAAGTGCTGGAATTACAGGCATGAGCCACCGCGCCCAGCCTAGAAGCTCTTACATGTGCCTCGTTTGGGCCTCAGCCCCTTGTCCCAGTCTGGGGAGCCCACCGTGGCCTCGGCAGTCAGTGGCCCCCACCCGTATGGGCTGCCCAGCAGGTAGGAGCCCCCTGCCTCCACCCAGCCCTCCTGACCCCTCTGGGCCGCTCATTCTCCTGTCCCCTGGAGCCTGACTTTGCGGGAGGTGCCCCAAGGGAGGCAACTGTGTCCCCTCTTGAGGTCAGCGAGCCCAAACAGAGCTCCTGAGCTCGGGTCCCCTGGGGCAGCAGCATTTTTGTCCCTCTGCCACCACCCCTGGTGCCCCACCCATTCCGATGGCCTGGATACTCCCTAATAATAGCAGTACTAAATCTTCCCGGCCAATTCTGCTCCATTTCTATAAATAATGTAGAATCTTTTTATTTACTGACAGGTTGTAAAAGTATCAGGGAGAATAATGTGAAATCAGGAGCCGCTGAATAATGCATGACGTTGGCCTCACTCCCTCTCCTGCGGGGCGGGGCCCCACCGCTCCTCCCCGCACTGCGCCCACCCAGCGGGGCCTCGGAAAGCCCAAGCTGCGGGCCCCAGCACCATGTCCTCTGATTTGGCCTTCATGGTTTTGTCTCCACGCGGAGGTCTTCACGGGTGGGGTCTTTGGATCTGCACCTGCACTGATGTGGGTGCTCAAACCAACCTCGCCGGCTCCCTCCCCTCGCACACAGAGATTTGCAAGGTCAGAGCCAGGTCTCCGCTATGACCCCTTCCAGGCACACACACACAGACACAGACCCACAATCACACACAGACACAGAGACACACACATCATATGCAAACACACAGATACAACACATACACACAGACACAATCGCATACAGAGATACAACATACACAGACACAGAGACACACACACCACACACACAACCACATACAGAGACACACCACACACACAATCACACGCAGACACAACACACACAGGCACAATCACACACAGAGATACAAGATACACAGTCACAGAGACATAGACACCACACACAGATACACACACACCGCACACACAACCACAGAGACACACCATATACACACACACAATCACACACAGACACAACACACACAGGCACAATCACATACAGAGATACAAGATACACAGTCACAGAGACACAGACACCACACACAGACACACACACACCACACACAATCACATGCAGAGACACACATACCATATGCAAACACACAATCACAGCCAAAACACAGAGACACAATAACACAGAGACACATACACACACAGACACACACCACACACATACACACAACCACACAGACACACTACACACACAGAGACTCACATATAACATACAGACACAGAGATACACATACCACACAGACACAACCACATACAGAGACACACACACCATACAGAGACACAGACACACACACAACACAAACACACAAAAACACAGACACACAATGCACACAGACACAGAGACACACACAACACAGACACAGAGACATACAACACACAGACACACACTTATACACAGACGCATGTATCACACAGGAACACAACCACACACAACACACAAAGACATATGCAACATACACAGGCTCACGACCACACAGACCCACACAACACACATATCCACAAAACACAAAACTATACGCAGAAACATATACACAACACACAGACATACAGCCACATGCAGAGACACACACAAAGACATCCACACAACATATACACAACCACAGACACACACACATACGCAAAACCACACACAGTACACAGAAACACACAACTCACACAGATGTAAAACCACACATATAAAATCATACACAGAAACACACATCCACACACATATAAACACAACACACATGCACAATCACACACAATCATACCCAGAAACACACAATTATGCACACACACACAAACACACAACATGCACAATCATACACAGAAACCGACACGCACGATCACACACACAGCCTCCCCTGCCCGGAGCCCACACTTCCTGTTTGCCCATCTCTTTGATGATCCCACACCCCAGCAGGGCGAGGAGGGCCCGTGGGGCCTCTGGCGGTCACTGCCTGTTTTCCTGACTTTGAAAGAAGGAGCATTACTGATTCGTGGTGCCGGTGTCGCAGCGGGGGCACAGGTGTCAGCAGTCAGTAGCTCCGTGTGGCTGTGACACAAGGTCCCTGCGGGAGGCCTCTGTGTTTGTGCCGGGCCTGCTCAGGGGCTGCTACGCGCCCAGTGTGACTTGGCAGGTCCCACTCCATGGGGCGCGGTTCCAGGGCACAGCGCCCTGTAGCTGGGGGTGCAGTGGCCTGGGGCCCAGGGTCTGCCCTGGCCAGTCGTGACCTCTCAGCAGTATATGTGTGTGTGTGTGTGTGTGTGTGTGTATATATATATATATATTTTTTTTTTGAGACAGAGCTTCACTCTTGTTGTCCAGGCTGGAGTGCAATGGTGCAATCTCGGCTCACTGCAACCTCTGCCTTCTTGGTTCAAGTGATTCTCCCGTCTCAGCCTCCCGAGTAGCTGGGATTACAGGCATGCGCCACCAAGCCCAACTAATTTTGTATTTTTAGTAGAAACAAGGTTTCTCCATGTTGGTCAGGCTGGTCTCAAACTCCCGACCTCAGGTGATCTGCCTGTCTTGGCCTCCCAAAGTGCTGGGATTACAGGTATGAGCCACTGCGCTCGGCCTCCTCTCAGCAATATCGAAGCTAATATTCATAATGATAACAGCAGCCCACACTCATGGAGCGCTCACCACCTGCCAGGGGCTCTTCTAGGAGCGAAGCACCTATTCCTAATTCACTCTTCCCCCAAACTCACCAGAATGTGCACCCTCCAAGTGTAGGTATCCTCGTCTGTTTCGCTCTCTGCTGTGTCCCCCAGGCCCGAGGCAATGCTTGGCACATAGTAGGTGCTCAATAAACATGTGCTGAGTACACGAGGCTTGGTACTGTCACGTCCCAACTTTACAGGCAAAGAAAGGAGGCAGACGGCTTAGGAACTGGTCAGTTTATCCAGGGGCCTGCAGGGGCTTTTGAAAGCCTGCAAGGATGGGGAGTGTGACAGCAGGGACACGCTACAAGCACATCAGCAATATCCTCTTCCTGAAGCCGGGGCGTATATGGGTGCTGGCTATATTATTCTTGATACTTTTGGGAATGCATTACATGTTTCAGTTAGACACTCCGAAGGCCATGGAGCCCCTGGTGACTGAACACCCACTGGAGGCCCACCTTTCCACGTGCACAGAGCTCCACTTGGGGCGGTCTGAGAGGACTCCGCGCTGGGGGACCCAGCAGACCAGGCAGCATCCCATCAGTGCAGGGTCAGAAGCTGACGGTAATGAAACCCTGGAGGGCTCCCCACAGCATCACGCACTTCACACATGCACGTCTATAGGGCCACATCACATGTGTGCAGGCACCAGATTGCACACACGTATGCACATAATACAGACATCACACATGCCACAGGTATGTGCAGACCCTTGCATCCTCACGCACATGTACACACCACACACACATACACGTGTGCACGTAATATATAACACACGGCACGTGCATACCCATCTGCCAACCACACACAAGTACTTACACAGTGTACACACATGCATGTGTTACACACACACTCCACACCCAGAGGGACTTACAAACATACAACATGTGTGGATGCACACTCGACATGCGTTACACTCTACACACGCACACACGCACCCACACACCCACATGCCTCCCCTGTACAGGGCTCTGCAAGGACCACATGGACAGAAAGCGACATCTTCTAGCAGCCCAAAGACCCGGAGCTGGGCCGTAGAGTTAGCTTCTCTCTCTTCGCTCTGACACTAAAGTTGCAGGATCTGAAAAGACTCCCTCAATCCTAACCTGTCTCATTTTACAGCTGGGGAAACTGAGGTCCGGGATCATGCAGAGATCCGCCTGATTATGCGGGAACACCATCAGTATTTGGCCATGTGTGGCCATGTCCTGGGCAGCCTCCCACGTGTTACCTCCATCTCTCCTCGCCACAGCCTCAGGAGGTGGCAGGGGTGTCCCCAGTCTACAGACAGCAGCAGGGCACAGCCACTTGCCCACAGACAGCAATCAGAGGTGGGGGACTGGACCCAGCCCAGCTGACTGGAGGCCGGCACACATCCCCTCCACCTCCTGCTCAGGAGAGACTGGGCCCGCTGCTCTGACCCCTGGGAGCTCTGCGACCCCTCAGGCCTCTGTGTCCCAAGTTCTGCCACTGCAAATCATGACATGCTAACATTCCTTCTGCACTTCCCCAGAGACACCTGAGTTCTTCATCTGCTCACTCCACATCACCCAATGCTCACCACCATCCTGGAACTGGTGCTCCCATCACGCCCATTTTGCAGATGAGAAAACTGAGGTACTGAGAGCCAACAGCACCCATCGGGGTCTGAACCTTGGAAACCTGGCTCTAGGATACCCCAGAATGCCCAGGTGCATTTTCACCAGGGTTCTCTCCCACACAGAATCACCTGGAAGCTGAGATTACACCAAGGCCTGCAGCCCCCATCCCCACCCACACAATTCTGAACTTGGTCTGTGGGGTGAAGCCCAGGCCCCAGGATTTTGTGATTCTAAGGGGCAGCCCCAGATCTGTGGGGCTCATTTGCTTCCAGAAGCTTCACCCCTCCTTCTCTGTGGGCTGGAGGAGGAGGATCCCAGGGGAAGTTCCTGAATTTAAATCAGAACTTCGGGAGGGTGGAGAGGGACGTGCGTTTTCCCTCCAGATTTCAGCCCCAGAGCCCAGGGCCTCCAGTCCCCAGGGAAGCGGTGCAAGGGCGATGCAGGTGCCAGGCTGACGCACGTCCTTGAGAGGGGCCAGATGGCTGCTCAGTGGCAGGTGGTGCTTCCCTCGCCCCGGCGCTCCGGGGAGGCCCCAGGCTGAGTCAGAACCCGAAGGCTCCCTGCACGGAAGGTGACTTTGGAACCTCAGGAACTCCACATGACAACTCCAGAAGCTGGTGGCAGCGGCGGGGGGTGGACAGAGAGAGAGGGCTCAGCCTCCAGATTTAGTCCCGTGACAAGCCTGGGCCAGCGGAGACCACGGGTTCCAGGCAGGGACCATGCGAGGAGGACACAGCCGCGCCATGCGCTATGCCTGGCCCTTGGGGACGCATCACCCGTGGGAGACGGCTCAGCTCCTGCATCAGCGAGTAGACACAGAGTGTCCCTTGAACACCGAGGGTGGGAGCGGGGGTCGCAGCCTGAGCGCCCTGCTGTGTGGCCCCGGACCCTGCAGTCTACCTCTCTGAGCTGCTATCTGCTTTGCCACAGGGCTGAGAGGAGGCCTCTGAAGCCCTGTCCCAGTGCGTGGGAAATCAAGTCTCCCCCTGTTGCCCTCCGTCCAGGATTTCCCAGAGGAGATGGGGGACAGGAGCAAGGGAGCTCCCTGGGGTGCCGGCCTGTCTCCTTGTCCATCCACTCGTGCCTCTCTGAACCCTCTTCCCACCCGCCCCGCTGGAGGGCGCCCCCATCTCTCAGTCCCCTGCTCTGCTTTCCACAGTTGCTCTCTCTCTCTCTGGATCTCTCTGGCCGTCCTTTCTCTGTCTGGGCGTCTTCCTCTGTCTCTTTCCATGCCCATCTCATTCTGTCTCTTTGATGCTTTCTGTCTCTCTCTGACCTTCACAGGCTCCCTTCACACACCCCCGTCTCACACACAGACAGGAAACAGGCGCCTCCCAGCCCACAGCCCTGACCTGCGCTTCCCAGACACCGCCTCCCCGCCGCCACCCTCGCCCACCACTGGGTCAAGTCCCCATGGGGGCCTGTGGCCTCCCACTCGGGAAGCGTCCGGACATCCATCCTGCCCTGTTGTGGGGTCTTGAGAATGGCCTGGACGTCCTGAACGGAGCAGAAATCCCAATCCTAATCAGTGGGAGGAGGAAGCTGCCCCTCCCAGCCAACCCATCTCTTCCGTGGCCCTGGGTGGTGGGCAGCCGCCTCTGGCAGGGCCCAGGCACTGGGAGGTGATGGCAGGCACGGGAGCAGAGAGCACCCGGGACAGCGGCTCCTCCACCCAGCATGGAGCTAGACTTGGGTGCTGGGGTGGTGGGAGGGGCATGGAAACAGCCAATGGGAGGTGTTTTGGCATTAAGATTGCAGCTAATCCACTCTGTGCAGGAGTTCAAGCCAGGGCCTGTCTGCACGGGGCCATGGCCTAATATTTCCCATCTCTCCAAACGACACAGCCGCCCACTCCCAACTCCCCCCGCCCCAGTGTCTGGGCAGCAGGGAGAGGCTGAGTGCACAGGAGACAGTGTTATCCTCCTGCCCCGCCAGGCTTGGGGAGCTGGGGAGGAGACGAACGGGGCAGGAGAGGAACAGCCCGGTGACATCCTCCCTCCTGCCCACGGGGTCCCAGTGAGTTTTCCTACATGAAGTGTGGGCTGTGGATGAGCTGGACAGACTGAGGCTGGGAACAGGCCACCTGGGGCTGAAGCTCTCATTAGCCTTGTTCATATCGGAGAGAAGGTTCTAGAAGTAGCAAGCTCAGGAGAAGAAAGGAGAAAAATTCCCAGAGCATCTTGAGGCTCAGAGGACATACCAGCCAAGGAACAGGGCTGCGGGGCCTGCAGGCCGGGGGGAACTCAGGCTGCCGGGACATCCCCATGCAGCCATTCTGTGGGGGGCTGGCTGGTTTTCCTCTCTCCCCATCGCTGGGCTGGCTCTGCTCCAGGGCAGCCTGGGAACAGGGCAGAGCCAGGGCAGGGTGGGCGGGCGCCAGGAGGAAGCCAGGAGGAGGCAGGCGGGATGATTTAGGAGCTGTTCTGGGCAGGCCCCTGGAGAGCGTGGGCAAGGGAGGGCGGACGTGACCGAGGGAGGGAGCGTTTGTTCAGGGTGAGTCAAAAGATGCAAAGGGCTTTCTCGGGAGGCCTGGAGAGAAAGGGAGGTCTGGAGCCGCAGTGGCCAGGGCTGGCATGGTGCCCGGCCAAAGCCTGAGCTTCGGAGCTGGGCGCTGGCCGCTGGGAGGGTGTTTCCAGGCAGCAAACATGCCAGCCTGCGTCCGGCATGGCCAGACCTGGAGGCTCAGAGATGATGCCCCTTTGCATCTCTGCTCCATGCTTGGCAGCCTGGGCCCACTCTCAGGCCTCGCTGTGCCCAGCTGTGAAATGGGAGAATCCGACGGCCCTTCTCACACGAGGAGCCAGGCACATGGCAGGGCTGATCATCTTCCCTGCTGTTTCTCCCTCCTTTGTTTTTTTGAGTTGGAGTCTCACTCTGTTGCCCAGGCTGGAGTGCCTTCTGCGATCTCGGCTCACCACAACCTCAGCCTCCCGGGTTCAAGTGATTCTCCTGCCTCAGCCTCCCAAGTAGCTGGGATTACTACAGGCCCATGCCAAAATATCTGGCTAATATTTTTTTTGTACTTTTAGTGGAGATGGGGTTTCACTGTGTTGGCCAGGGTGGTCTCGAATTTCTGACCTTGTGATCCACCTTCCTCATCCTCCCAAAGTGCTGGGATTACAGGTGTGAGCCACTGCGCCCGGCCTTCTCCCTCCTTTTTAACACGCTCAGCAGCTCGGGACTTGGGTTTTTCTAGGTCTGGTATAGATTTTACCTGTCCATTCAGTTCCATTCCATTCCCAGGGATTCGGGATAATGTTCAGGTCCTCAGTCCGGCATGCAGGGCCTGCCCCAGCTTGCCCTGGACCCTCCTTCCTGTTCATCCCCAGCCTGGTGTCTAGACGCCCCAGCCTACAACCTTCCTCTGTCTAGATGCCCCAGCCTCTGCCCGCTGTGCCGCCCACCACTTGCCCCATTCCCCTCATCAAGAATGCCCAGGTGTTTCCCTCTGCAGGCCTAATGCCTATATGTTCTTGTCCTTCAAGGCCCAACTCAATTGCCACCTCCTCTAGGAAGCCTTCCCTGGATGCCTCTAGCCTGCCTCATGGCGCTTCCAGAGTGCTTCCTCCAGACCATTCATCCATCCCAGGTCTAGGCCAATTTTTGAGCCAGAAACCATGTGCCCAAGAAGCCAAGGCTGGCAGGGAGGTGGATGCCCGAGGAAGGCTGGAATTCTGCAGGCAGCAGGAACGGGAGAAGAAAGGTTTGCTCTGCTGTAGAAAAAGAGATGCTTTCGGGGGAGACAGACGGGGCTTCTGCTCCAATGGACACAAACGAGCTAATACGAATCCCCAGGGCTTTCAGAGGGAGAAGACCCTGGCTACCGGCAGGGCCTGCAATCTCAAGGTGATCTTGCAGACAGGAGTGGGAAGGTGGGGGCTGCAGCCCATCCAGGACTAAACCAGAGACCCCACAAATGGGCGCGGGGAGGGTCCATAAGGCAGAGCCCCCTCGAGCCGCTCATCTGAGGAATCACTCCAATGATCTGCTTTAAAGTGACGCTCAAAGCCCGACCGTCCTCTTCCTGTGAACATCACAGAAGCCAGCCCCGACCTCCCCGATTATTTGAGAATTCTCCCTCTACACCCATCAAATTAGAGCAGCATCCAGCAGGGCTGCACCAGCACCGACAGGTATTAAACTTTAATGAACGCTAATGGCTTTGCCCTACTTTGTGAGTGCCAGGCCTACATTTATGAACATTTAATTTCTGGGGCCTTGACCTCGCTCCCTCCCTGGCTGCTGGCCCCTGGCTGCCTCCCACCCTCCAGCCCCGCCTCTCCCCGGGAAGATGTTTGTGTTTTTCATCAGCATTCAGGGCTGAGCCTTCCCTGACCCCCGACAGCCCAGCCCGAATGTTCATTGCCCAGGGGGTCAACAGTCTGGAGGCCAGCAGCAAGCCAGAACAGTATCCCCGCCCAGTGACCAGCAGCTGGACACTACCAGGCAGATGGGAAGTGTCCTGCGGGCCCCCGAGGGGTGCACTCCATGCTGCCTGCAGGCCTTGCCCCAGGACGCCTGGAGCTCCCCAGGCCCGCCCGGCCCCGCCCCAGTGAGCCTACATCGGGACTGTGGGGCACAGGCTGGCAGCCAAACCCCTGCTGCCCCCTGGCGGCAAGAAGGCCCACCTGCCCACTGGGGGGACCCCAAGCCCCCGGGTCCAGCCCAGCCACCAGGCTGGGGGGCAGTGGGGGAATAGACAGAGGGGGCCTGAGCAGGGCACCTCATTCTGGACTAGACTCCTAGAAGATCAGAGCCCTGGACTGCCTGCTGCCTCCTGGGTGTGAGTCCCTTGCCTTTGGAGACTGGGATGATATGGAAATCACACAGGAGCCTGAAGACTGTTCCAGAAGGTTGCGGACCTATCTCAGTCAGGGATAGGTGGCTCTTTGGGACTCAGCAGTAGTCTCTGCAAAATGAAGCTAGCAAAACACCCTCCCAGCTGCTTCCCACCCCTTCAGCTCCGGGGGATGGAGTCAATATGAGAGGCATTTATTAAGCACCTACTGCCTGCTGGGTACTGTGCCGGACAGAGCTGTAATGACATCAGACATTTCTGCTATTAGGATTCAAGGGGATGGTGCATCCATCACAGACACCAGGTCATTTGGGCTGGGAGCCCTGGGAGCTTGTGGCCCCTGGCCTCCCTGCAGCTCTTCTCTTGCCAGAGGCCTCAGACAGCCTGAAGTTCACATATTTTGTGTCCCTGCCTCCCTTTTCTTGAGACAGGGTCTTACTATGTTGCCCAGGCTGGCGTGAAGTGGCCTAATCACAGTTCACTGCAGCCTTGACCTGCTGGCCTCAAGTGATCCTCCCACTTCAGCCTCCCAAAGTGCTGGGATTACAGGCACGCACCACTATACCTGGCTCAGTTTCCCTTCTGACCTCCAAGAGGTAGCTGCCTGTGAGAAGCAATGACTGCAGGCACTGCACCAGCAGCCTTGACAGGGGCTCTATCTGATCCTCCTCCCTCTGACCAGCCTCTGGTCCTTATCTGAGGGAGGAGGCCAGGCCCAAGGAGGCAGGGAAAGGATGAGAGGAACCCAGGCTCCCCCCAGCCACATTAGGATTCCCTTGCTCAGAGACATGCACTGTGCCTCTGGGTAGATGGAGAGACCTCGCAGGGCATCCCTGCACATTCAGGGTCAGCCAGCCTGACCCCAACCGCCTTTCCACCTCTCCAGCCTCAGGTTCCAACTTCCCTGAGGCAACGCTCCCTAAGAATTAAGGAGGCGGCCGGGCACGGTGGCTCACGCCTGTAATCCCAGCAGTTTGGGAGGCCAAGGCAGGTGGAACACAAGGTCAGGAGATCGAGACCATCCTGGCTAATAGGGTGAAATCTCATCTCTACTAAAAAAAAAAAAAAAAAAAAAAAAAAAAAAAAAAAATTAGCCGGGTATGGTGGCATGCACCTGTAGTCCCAGCTACTGGGGAGGCTGAGGCAGGAGAATCACACAGGAGGCAGAGGTTGCAGTGAGCGGAGATCGCACCATTGCACTTCAGCCTGGGTGACAGAGGAGACTGTCTCAAAAAAAAAAAAAAGAAAAAAAAAAGAATTAAGGAGGCTGGGCTTCTGGGTTCCGGTCCCTTCCACAAGTCCTGGCTGTAACATGTGGCTGGCCTTCAGGGTCCTCACCTGTGATACGGAGATAGTGGGAGAACCTACCCCCCAGTAGGATTCCCTGATAAAATACAGGACGCCCAGTGAAACTTAAATTTCAGATAAACAACAAATACCTTTTTCAGTATAACAGCTTTATTAATATATAACCCACGTACCCTACAATGCCACTTAAGGCGCACTGTTGGGTGCGCTTTGGCATGCTCACAGCACTGGGCAGCTACTCACCACAGTTAATCTCAGGCTGCACGGACCACTCCAAAGAGAGCTGCACGTCCATCAGCCGTTAGCTCCCACCCCCTCCCCAGCCTGAAGCAATGGATGTTTTTTTTTTTTTTTTTTTTTTTTGAGACGGAGTTTCGCGCTTGTTACCCAGGCTGGAGTGCAATGGCACGATCTCGGCTCACCGCAGCCTCCGCCTCCTGGGTTCAGGCAATTCTCCTGCCTCAGCCTCCTGAGTAGCTGGGATTACAGGCACGCGCCACCATGCCCAGCTAATTTTTTGTATTTTTAGTAGAGACGGGGTTTCACCATGTTGACCAGGTTGGTCTCGATCTCTTGACCTCGTGATCCACCCGCCTCGGCCTCCCAAAGTGCTGGGATTACAGGCTTGAGCCACCGCGCCCGGCCGCAATGGATGTTTTAAGAACGTAAGTATAGCCTAACTACTGCATGGGACATATTTACACTAAAAGGTAGTTGCTGTTTATCTGAAGTTGACATTTAACTAGGTGCCCTGTTTTTTTTCTTTCTGAATCTGGCGACTCTCCCTGCCAGGTCTGCTGTAGGCCTGGAAGGAGTCGGCTGCCTGTGCATTGTGCATGCCGTGTGCCGGCTGTTCTGTTATCATATTGTATCAGTATGTATTCATATTGCCTTTGTTTGGGCTCCTCCAGAAGCAGATCCCAGGACAAGGATCAAGGGCAGGGAGCTGATCTGGGAGGGAATCCCGGGAAGGGAGGGAGTGGGGAGTAAGGCTGGGAAGGAAACCCACAGGGGCCATGCTGAACAGGCCACGTGGGGTCCCCGGGAGAGAGAGTTCCCAGGAAGGACAGGGATGATGGGGAGGGACCCACCAGCACCTTTCCTTCTTGGGCGGGAGTGGCTCTCAGGGACACCCACCTCCTGGAACGTAAGCTGCAGCCTGCGTGAGTTGGGGGCAGCCCGGGAACAGGTTCCAGCATGGAAGCCCAGAAGCCACCGGGTTCTACAGAGCCATCTGCAGGTGAGCTCCGAGACCGGTGGGGGACATGCGGGTGCAGCCCCACGGGCATCTCCTACAGACAGCCTGGGCCCACGTGTCAGCTTGAATAGTGTCCCCGCCCCACCCCCAATTCTCATCCCCCTGGAACCTGTGAATGGGATCTTGCTTGGAAACAGGGTCTCTGCAGATGGCATCAGGTGAAAACGTGGGTATATATTAAATGACGGCCGGTGTCCTTATAACAGGAGGGGAATTGGACACAGACACAGGGGAAAGACGGTCACGTGATGACTGCAGACACTAAAGTGATGCTGCCGCAAGCCAAGGAATGCTGAAGCCACCAGAGACCGGAAGAGCGGGAAGCATGGCCAGCTGGACCTGCCAGGCCGAGGGTGGCCCCGCCGACCCCTTGATTTGGGACTTCTGTCCTCCAGAACTGCAGGAGAAGAAATCTTTCAGCCCCCTGGTTTGCGGTTCTTTGTTACCACAGCCACAGGGGACAAATACAGCTAGTCACTACCGTTCTGTGCCTCGGTTTACTCGACCGACAAAAGAGGTAAAAATGCCTGCTTCTTAGGGTGGGTGCGTGTGACATGCATGAGTGCCCGAATGTGTCTGCACACTACCTGGAATGTCACAGCTCTGTGCCGTGGGGCTGCTGGAACCATTCTCACTGCAGCTGTGGACCTGCCCTGCTCCATCCTGGCCCTTTCTGAGGGATGCTGGGGCTGCCAGCTGGGGGGCCTTGGGAGCTGACAGCATCAAACCAGCTAAGCAGCCCCAGCCAAGGAGGCTGGCGCCTTGTCCTGTCAACTCCCAGCGTGGGCAGTGGGGCCGTGAAGGGCTGGAGTAAAGTGGACCGCTATCAATTCCCTGCGGTGCCCGGCCCCTCTGCTCAGCCCAGCCCAGAGCTTGTCTTTCTGCCAGCATGACGCAGCCCCAAAGTGCAGACACAAAAATGTAATGTCATAACATTCGCAGTCAAATAACCTTTGCTTCAGGAGACAGCTCCGGCTGTCAGCGGAGCCAGGAGGTAAATACTTCAGCACGCGAGGCCAGCGCGAGGTTCGGGCTGGGGCCAGGCTCCCAGAGCTGGGCGGAGGGGGACGAGGTGGGGGTGCAGGGGCACTAACGTCCAAGCTCACCCCACTTAGAATATCCGCACAGTAAATCCAAGCCGAGTGAGCAGGAGAGGCCAGAGCCAGGATGAAATATGGGCAGACATAAAGCCCGACACCTTTATTGTTCTGAAATGCCTTCCAACAAGTTATGGGACCACAGCTTGACCCTAACCCATCATATTGTTATATGGCAGGACACAAAGCTAGCTCTCAGAATCAGGGCTCAAAGGGGGGCTAGCTGCCCTGGTCAAGCCACAGCTCTAGGGGGCACGGGGTGCCCCCCACTTAGCAGGAATCTGACTCTGATCTTGTTACCAGAAAGCAAAGGAGGCCCCGTCTCTGTCTGTTGCTGGTCACGTGAATGATGACCCCACCCCAACGTCAGCAGAGCTGTGCCCCTGACCGCACAAAGCTACACGCCATGAGTGTTTTGGAGTACCTACTGTGTGCCAGTAACTGTCCCAGATTTTGGGGACACAGATGGTGTATGTATAAGAATACAGAGTTCCTTTTGTATGACTATTATGTATTCATCATAACTACAAATAAATCATCTTATAAACAGATGAATAAGTAATCTGCACGTTCTAGGCCTGACGTGCAGCTGAATCCCAGCCGAGGCCCAGGGACCGCTGCTGGCGCTTTCTTCTCTCTCTCTCTGTCCCTTCTCTGGCTTCAGTCATACCTCAGTTTCCCCTTGAGTAAAACAAGACAAAGAGCCTGACTCCACAGGGTCTCTGTAAGACCTCGGGGCCCAGATCCACTAAGCGTGGGCCCACCTGCCATGCAGCTGTTTGCCAGTGACACCCCTCCCTGGGCCTCAGTTTGCTTCTCTATTAAATGGGGGCAATACTGGCACCTGCCTGGCAGGCTTTCGGGGATTCGATGGGTTCAGGTAAAGGGCTCCAAGCAGGAAGGGCCTCAGTGATGTGTTAGGATTATTCTTCTGTATGTGGAAGACAGGATCTTGCGGGCTCAGCTGTGAGAGCAGGAGATTGTTCTCTCTGCTTGAGGCTCTCTAGGATCGGACAAATGGTGGGAGGGATGGAGGACGGAAGCAGAGACGTGGCCACAGGAAGACACTTTGCACACCCAGGTTTACACCACCTGCATGCAAACCAGATGAAAATAACATGTGAGCCCACCCTCAGCCCCTGGTATGACCCTAGCAGCTGCTTTTTTTTTTTGAGATGGAGTCTCGCTCTGTCGCCCAGGCTGGAGTGCAGTGGTGCGATCTCAGCTCACAGCAACCTCCACTCCTGGGTTCAAGTGATTCTCCTGCCTCAGCCTCCTGAGTAGCTGGGATTACAGGTGCCCACAACCACAGCCAGCTAATTTTTGTATTTTTAGTAGAGACGGGGTTTCACCATGTTGGCCAGGCTGGAATTGAACTCCTGACCTCAAGTGATCCACCCACCTTGGCCTCCCAAAGTGCTGGGATAACAGGCGTGAGCCACCGGCCCTGGCCCCTAGCAGCTTCTTAATGATCAGACATAAAGCCCGGCACCTTTATTGTTCTGAAATGCTCTACCAGAAGGCCTCAGATGCTGCCTGGCCCACTGCTGGCCAGTCCCTGCTCACCCCAGGACCTGCTGGGGGGCTTCAGAGCCTGAGCCCCTTTTCTCGGTCAATGAGGGCCATTCCATGGGTCAGAGATTACCCTGGATGTCGTGCAACAGTTCTCTCTGTCTTGTTTTCCCTGATGATAATGTTCCCAAAGAAGACTTCTCTACCTTGTAGGATTCAGGACACCTATGACTCTGCCCAGGGATTCCCCATCTAACCACAACCTCATCTCCAGTCACTTGTCCTGGCTCAACCCAACCCCTAATGCAGAGCCACCAGCTGCCCCACTCCTTCGTCAACAGTCAGAACTAAGTCAAGGGAAGGAAAGAAGCCCAGATGTTGCCTGCTCTTCCTTCCCTTCCTCCCTCCCTTTCTTTCTTCCTTCCTTCCCATCTATCCACCCGTCCACCCATCTATCCATCTACCTACCCATTCATCCATCCATTTATCCAACTACTCACCTACCCACCCATCCATCCATTCATCTATCCATCCATCCACCCACCCATCCACCCATGGATCCACTCACCCATCTACCCACCCATCCATCCCTTCATCCATCCATCCATCCATCCACCCATCCAGCCATTCATCTATCCATCCATTCACCCACCCATCCACCCATGGATCCACTCACCCATCCATCCACCCATCCATCCACCCATCCATCCACCCATCCACCCACCCATCTACCCATGGATCCACTCACCCATCTACCCACCCATCCATCCCTTCATCCATCCATCCACCCACCCATCCACCCATGGATCCACTCACCCATCTACCCACCCATCCATCCCTTCATCCATCCATCCATCCATCCATCCACCCATCCATCCACCCATCCATCTGTTCATCTATCCATCCATCCACCCACCCATCCACCCATGGATCCACTCACCCATCCATCCACCCACCCATCCACCCATCCATCCATCCATCCATCCACCCATCCACCCACCCATCCACCCACCCATCCACTCATGGATCCACTCACCCATCTACCCACCCATCCATCCCTTCATCCATCCACCCATCCATCCATCCATCCATCCACCCATCCACCCACCCATCCATTCATCCATCCATCCACCCATCCACCCACCCATCCACCCATGGATCCACTCACCCATCTACCCACCCATCCATCCCTTCATCCATCCATCCACCCATCCATGCAAATATCCACCCAACCATTTTCATTCACCCATTTGTCTAGCCAATAAGTGCTTACCTACTGTCTACCAAGCACTATCCCTAATGTGTTCTGGTGACACAGAGTGAACTACACCGATGAACGAGCTCTCACAAAGCTTATGTTCTACCCAAGGGAGAGAAAGAGATTTTTAAAAGAAGAAAATCAATGAACAGGACAGTTTTGGATAGCTGGTGGGAAGGGGAAGAAAGCAGCCTAAGGTAACATGAGAGCAGGTGACGTCCTGGAGGAGAGGGGCCACCAGGTCAGATGATCCTGGAAGGCCTCACTGAGGAGGTGACCTTTGAGCTGAGGCCTGAAGTTCGGGAAGAAGCCAGTCCTACAAAGTTCTGTGGAAAGAGCATTGCAGGCTGAAGGGATAGCAGGTGCAAAGGCCCTGGGGCAGGACCACAGAGCAGGGGCCACAAGGGCTTCAGCATGAGTTGGGGGGTTGAGCCAGGGGACTAGGAGGGAGGCTGGGGCCAGACCTTGCAGCACTCCCAGCGCTCCACAGGCTGTGGCAAACATCAAGGCGCCAGGGAGGTGGGGGGCTGTGGGGAGTCACTGGGTGTGAGGCTCAGAAGGGACCTGGGGCTGGAACATGGGTACTGGGGACTCCCCAGCTCCTTAGGCCCGGTGTCTGTCATGCATAGCCCCCTGTGCGGGACTCTGGTACCTGTGGCATCTGGGCTGGAAGGGCCATCCACGGGCCATCCAGGGACCATGGCAGTTGGGCAGTGGCCGGAGCACCCACTATCACTCCCTTCTCTCCTTCTAGTGGTTCCTGAGAACCTCACATTCAAATTGTCAAGAACTCAGGGAGCTGGCACTAGAAGGCCCTGGGTGATGCTATGTGGCCCCAGGGAATCCCAGAACCTTCCGAGGAGCTGTCCAGTTGTCCCTTCCAAAGTCCACCCAGCCAAAGCCAGGAGCAGGGCTGCCCCAAGAGGCACCCCAGAAATAGCACCCGGCGCCCTCCCTCCCTCCAGCACCCATAGGGGAAACTCTGGTCAACTCCAGAAATAGCACCCGGCGCCCTCCTCCAGCACCCATAGGGGAAAATCGGAGTGTCCCAGGAGGGCAGCGTGGGTTGGGGGCTGTTGCCAGCACCCACTAAGTGGGGTCATCTTTCCTGACCACCGACTCAGGCCAGCCTCCTCCTAAGGCGTTTCACACATAGGCGTGCTCAACACTCAGGTCACAAAACTTAGGCCCAGAGAGGGTTTAGCGTCTCCTGAAGGTCACATAGCCGACACAGCTGGGACCAGAAGCCATACTCCAAGCCCCCACAATGACAATGACAACGAGGATGACAGGCACAGATCCCACTTCCGGGCATTAGGTGCCCAGCTGCCATACATAGCCCGTCACGGCGACAGCTCAGCTTACCATCACAAACCCCGGTGAGTTAGGTTATGTCGTTATTATCATCATCGTCGCCGTCGTTTGAGACGGAATCTTGCTCTGTCTCTCAGGCTGGAGTTCAATGGCGCAACTGCAGCTTTCTACAACCTCTGCCTCCCAGGTTCAAGAGACTTTACAGGCACCTGCCACCTCGCCCGGCTAAATTTAGTATTTTTAGTAGAGACAGGGTTTAGCCATGTTGGCCAGGCTGGTCTTGAACTCCTGACCTCAGGTGATCCACTCGCCTTGGCCTCCCAAAGTGCTGGAATTACAGGCGTGAGTCACCATGCCTGGCCCTTATCATTATTATTATTATCTCATTTTACCTATGGGGAAACTGAGGTAAGACGGGGCAAGAGACTTATTCATTTGCACAGTAAGATGGCGTGGCCAGGTTTGATCTGGGTGGCATCTGGCTCTCCCGCTAGAGTCAACCGCCTGTCCTGGTGTCAGGCAGGCAGGCAGGACGTATTGGGCCAGGCACCTGTCACAATGTCAGGGCCTTGTTCGGCTCTGCTGGCCAGAGCACTGAGCCCAAATAGGGGAAAGGCACGTGGGAGGGTTCCACCTGAGCCGCCAAGTTTAAACAGCGTGAAAGGGGGTGGTGGTCTCTGAGCCAGTGTCCCCTCAACCCTGACCTGTCACAGAGAGGTCTTGACCAGAAGGGCCACTGTCCCATGGCCACGGGAGGCCCAGACAGCCCTGCAGAGTGACACCTACCCTGGGTGTACCCTTGGGGAATGAGAGTTCGCCCCCAGCCACCTCTCCCCTACAGGGCTTGAGCCAGCCCTGAAAACATCCCACGCCCCTCTCCACCCGAGGTTCAGGGCCATGCGGCCCCGTCTGGAGCTGGAGCTGGAGCCGTCCTGGCCCGGGGGTCACCCGCGGACATTCTTAATGGCCCCCCTTCCCTGTCCAGCTCTGTCTCCACCAGAGAGTGATGTATGACCCCATTACTGCCGAGGCCTCGGAAGGGCTCGAGGATGGACGGCCAGACACCTCGCGAGAGCGGGGAGGCGAAAACGCGTGCAGGTGAAAAATGAACTTCATCAGGCTCCCCGGGTCTCATTACCATCTGTCAGCAGCCAGGCCGGCCCTGGGGGCCGCGGGACTTGCCGGGCTCGGAGGCTGCAGACCCCTCCTCCACCTGGGCTCCCGTCCTGCTCCCCAGGGACCCCAAGAAGGAGCCGTCTGCCATGGGTAGTGGTGGGAGGCAGGTGTTTCCCGTCCAGCCTGGACCCTGTGTGGCTGTGAGTCTCTGTGCAGGCGTCTGTCCCCCTCTGCATGGTGACCCCAATAGCAGGGGCCACACCACGCTCTTCGGGGAGTCCTGGCCTCATAGACAGATGGCGTAAGGGGCAAAGGGCAGCAGAGCGGAGCCCTGGCTGTGCCTGGGCCAGAGACGCACAGAGACGTGCCTCCCCCTTTCCTCCCATCCTCCTGCCCCAGACAAGCAGTCACAGGCTGGAGGCACCCACCACAAAACACCTGCTACGGGTGCCCTGCCGCGGGCACCTATCCCAAGCCCTGTGTGGCTGAGCCCAGAGTGGCACAAAGGGCTTCCTTGGCGAGAACAGGCTTGTCTCCCGACTGGCAGAGCAACAGCGCCCGGGGCAGGGGGCAGGGAGCCAGGGAGACTTTTACGACGGGAAGCGTTTCTGAAAGCATCTGGCCGAGGTGAGGCCAGGGTGGGCGGGGCAGGTGTGCCCAGCATGCTCACCTGCTGGGTCTGCGGCAGGCCGGATGTGAGGCCAGAACTCCCACCTGCCCGGCTGCTTGCCTGAGGCCCCCAGGGTGCAGAAACGCCCAGCAGGATGCGGACAGGCCAGCTCTGTGCGCCCCCCCAGCACCCAGCGCTGGAGGACCTGCTTCCCATCCTCCACACCTCCATCCATGCCTGGTCCCCTCAGGAGAGCCTGGGCTTCATTAGCTGGAGTTCCTCAAAGTCCCTGAAGAGCAGGGCTATGAGGCATCCAGAACATTCCACCCACACGCCTGGCTGTGAGTTCCCAGCCCTTCTGTGGGCCGAGCCGCCGGCTGCACAGGTCCCAGCTTGCAGGAGAAGGGAACGTGAGGCCCAGGAGACAGGGGATGGTAAAGGAAACCTCCCTCATGATGACAGTCAGCACCACGGGTACACGCCGGTGCTGCGCACACTGTGGGACTGTGACACGTCTGGCAAGGTGTGGTTTTGGCGCTTTCCTTGGTCCCGTTTATAGATGTGGAAATGAAAGCTCAGAGAGGTCGAGAGAATGGTCTGAGGTCACACAGCCAGTAAACAGCAGAGGTGGGAGGAAGCCGGAGCCCCTGACTCATCTTCCATGCTACGGGCAAGGAGGAGGTTCTCCAGCCAGCCCAGGACGGGCCGCTCACCAGCCGGCCACATCCACAAAGAGCAAGGCATGTGTCTGTTTCTTGCTCCTCTCAGAGACGGTCTCGGGGGCCCCCATCAGGAAGTATGGGCTGGGCAGTCACCTGCCTGTGTTCACAATAGCACCTCCCCCTTCTCTGAGTCTGTCCCCTCCATAAGGGGAGTGGCACTGCGTGCACAGCAAGGCCTGAGTGTGGAGGAAGAGGTGCTCCGTGGAGCAGCCTGGAAAAAGGAGGCTCTGCCATGTGGACGTGACGCTGGCCTGAAGCGGACTCAGGGGTGGCGGTCACGCCCCTACGAGGACGGCCGAGGACACAACCCTGTGGCCCCCATGCCACCAGCCCAGACACAGTGGCTCTGACCCCAGCCTCTGCAGGGAAGAGGCATGTGTGGCCCTCCCACCCTTGGCTGGATGACTTTCTGCCTTCATGGGGCCCCTTAATGGTAGACCCCTCTCACCCCTATTGGGCTTAGTCACCCTCACGACCCGCCACAGTCTCCTCCTGGCCTTTCTCTCCTCCCTAAGCAGACAGACACCCATGAAGCAATTAGAGGGAGGCAGGAAGAGTCTACTGTGGTCGGCCTCTGAGGAAATTCACGGTCACCCAGGATGGCCTGGAGGAGGAGGAGGAGGAGTGTCAGAGAGAAAGACAGAGAGACACGCAGGTGTGTGTGTGTGTGCGCGCGCGCGCACGCTGGGAGCTCTGCGTGTACATTCAAGTGTGTGACAGATGGTATGTATATGCGAATTTGTGTGATTTATGTACAGACGCTCTGTGTGTGTGTGTGTGTGCGTGTGTATGGGCATATGTGTGCTGTGTGTATGCAGCTATTGGGTGTAGGCGTGTGTTACAGTGTGTATGCTGAGGATTGTATGTGCAAGTTTGTGCACATGCATGTGTGCTGGGAGCTGTGTGTATGCTCATGTGACAGGCTGCGTGTGCATGTGAATATGTGTGTTTATGCACAGAGGGCTGTGTGTGGATGTGCGTGTGCAAATGTTCACTGTGTGTGCAGGTGTCGACTGTATATATGTATGTGTTTGTGTCAGGAGCTGTTTGTGGGTGGACAGGCATGTTTGCACACTAAGGACTCTGAGTGCACACGTGTGTGTACAGGAACGTGCATATTGTGGGTGTGCATGTGTGGGTGCAAATGTGTATGCACATGTGTGCAGGAGTGTGTGCATGCGTGTGCACCTGTAGGTGTGTATGCATATACGTATGTATGTGCAGGAGTGTGCGCATGTGTGTTGTGTGCATGTGTTCTATGCATGCATGAGTGTGTGCACAGGAGTGTGTGCACGACTGCACGTGTTGTATGTGCATGTGTGTGCAGGAGTGTGTGCACCTGTAGGAGTGTGTGGCATGTGTGTGCACGTGTGTGCAGGAGCATGTGCATGTGTGTTGTGTGCATGTATGCATGCATAACTGTGCATGTGTTGTATGTGTAAGTGTGCACACTGTGCATGTGTTGTGTGTATGCATGTGTGTGCATGAGTGCGTGGGTTTTGTGAGTGCATGGGCGTGTGCACATGTTCTGTGTGTACGTGTGTGCACGTGTATGCACGAGTTTAAGTGTTCATGCATTGTCTGCATGTGTACACATGTGTTGTGTGTACATGTGTGCACGTGTTCTGTGTACATGAGTGTGCACATGTGTGCATGTGTGTGCATGACTGTAAGTGTTCATGCATTGTTTGCATGTGTGCACATCTGTGCATGTGCATGTTTGTGTGCATGAGTGTGTGGGCATGTGTTGTGTGTGCATGTGTGTGTGCACATGCTTGTGCGTGCGTGTGCATGTGTGAGGTGCCCTGCTTCTGACGGCCTGGGGCTTCTGTGGGGTTCTGTTACTTGGCAGCACTCTGGATCTGAATCTGCTTCCCTGCTCCCCGTTCTGTGCTTCCCATCTCACCCAGCATCCCCAGGTGTGGGCTCCCAGTCTAGGTACAGGCAGGTACCCTGTTTTCAAGCGCTCTGCTGTCTCATCGAGAAAGTGAGGGGCAGGTCATGTCCATCTTCCCAGGGTCCCTCCCAGCTGTGTGACTGGGAGTGATTTTATCCAATTCTGCACATTGCAGGGGTAGTGGGTCACCGTGTGGCCTCTGAGACAGAGGAGCCCTCGTCCAGGGCCTGTGGACCTGATTAGCCTGAGGTGGGAAGCAAATCCTGTCTGGTGACTACAGGGGCCATCCCTGCCCCCACCACAGTCAGAGTTTGCAAGTAAAGGAAGGGCCCCGACACCGAGATAAGGGTGGGCTAGTGAGTGACCGGGTGGCGGATCAGGCAGGGGAGACGGCCCTTGAGGGCTGCCTGTGCGAGCCCCAGGCCCCAGCCGCGCGGTGTGGCCAGGAGATAACCACATTGCTTGGGGGTGGCTGCCCGGCCAGGCGCAGGGCCTCATGATTGATCGCAGTGGAGGAGCCGAGAGACCGCAGGAGATCAGATCAGCAGAAAGCCAGGGCTCTGTGGAGCTCCAGGAGACCCGAAGCCGGCTTGGCTGACAGCCTGCACGCCTGTTATTTATTCCTGGGCCTGGGACCAGACTTTCTCAGGCACTCCGTGAGCAGGCCTGGGAGCCTGACCAGTGAGATGCCCCCAGGCGGGTATCAGGCAGGGCACCCCGACAGGGAGAGGCCCCCTGCAACTTGCTTTGCAGTCATGTTTCTCTCTGGGAACAGATGCACCGGCCTCAGGTCACCCAACAGCCTCTGGAGGGATGGTTTGCACAAAGGAGGCCCCCAGGCCCTGCAACTCTGAGAAGCAGTTCCCAAAGGCCACTCGGAGCTGGTGGCCGGGATGCCAAATTACTACACTGACTCATGAGAGCCAGCAGGGTCTGGCTGCCTGGTTCAAATCCTGCCTGTCAAACCCGCCCAGCCTCAGTTTGCCCATCTGTAAAACGGAGATAACAGCACCTTCCTCTGAGTGACATTATGAATATTAAATTGGCACCCAGCAAGAGCCATATATGTGTTTAACAAAATTAAAAGAATATCGTGGCCTATCAGATTCCCTCCGTGGGGACTGACACCCGAGGGAACTGAAATCAGGTGTTGACAGACCAATATGCATACTCGTGTTCACAGCGGCATTCCTCACCACAGCCAAACCCTGGGGACGGCCCAAGCGTCACTAACAGAAGAACGAACACAACGCACGGGGTCTATCCGCACAATGAAATAGTATTTGGCCAGAAAAAGGGAGGACGTTTGCATTTGAGCAGCAACGTGGATGAACCTGGAAGACACGACGCTGAGTGAAAGAAGCCAGACAGGAAAGGCTATAAAAGCTACGATTCCATTTCTGTGCAATGTCCAGGACAGGCAGATTTATAAAAACAGAACATAGATCGAGGGTTGCCAGGGGCTGGGAAGGAAGGTGGGGGAGTGAGGAACGGCGGCTAATGGGGCTGGGACTTCCTTCTGTGCTGAGGAAATAAATGTTTTGCCCTGGATGAAGCTGCTGTTTGCACGGCGTCGTGAACGTACTAAATGCCACTGCATCGATTGCTTATAGTTTTATGTTATGTGAACTTTACCTCAACTTAAAAAAATTGAAGTAACATGCATTGCAAAGACCTGACCAGAGCTCACCGGGTTCCCACGCCCACCTGGAAATTCACAGGTTCCCAGATGAAATGCAAAGACCAGGGAGAAGGACGGTCTCCCAGCTGGGCAGGGCGACACGCCCGTCAGCTGGAGGAGCAGCGGAGGGCCGTTGGTGAGGTCAGATGATGGATCAGGGCTTGATGCAGGACCCCCAGTGAGTATTAATTAGATCTAATTAGGTCCAGGGCCATGCCAAATGGAGCCAATTTGTTAACCTTGTTTATGTCAAGATTTCAATAGCTACCGTCTAATGCAGAGCACAGATCAAATGTGTGAGAGACCGCACTAAACCTGAATCATGAGAGCTGGGGGCACCAGGGTAGTGTGGGGGTGGTGTCCTCCCACCTCACCTCACCCCTGCTTCTATCCTGTTTGACCAAATGATTTCCTACACTCCAGATTCATCACCTGCAGAACAGTGGGGCTGGCCACGGGGAGGATTTCGAGGGTGGTATCGGCGTTGCCACAATTCAGATGAGGCCCTGGAGTGCCACCTGCCCCCTCTCGGACTTGTCTCCCTCTGTCTCCAAGAAGACCTCAACCACTCTCCTTTCCATCCTGGAATCATGCAAGTCACAGCCTCTGTCTCTCCTCCTCTAGGGAGCCCTCCCAGACTGCCTCAGCCATGTGCCCTAATCCTTGGGGTATGGGAGCCCTGCCTGCCCAGCTGGACTTGATGATCCCTGAGTATAAAGGATCACAGCCGTTCAAGCTATGGTGAATGTCCAAGTTCAAATTAGCGAGTTATGGCCCCTATAACCCATCAGAATGTTCTAGAAATGGCAATGCCTGGGCTTCCCAAGGCCAAACACCTGCTGTCCTGTCCTTGGATTTGGAAATTACAACCCCTATGCCCACCATGCTTGGCAGGGGTGGGGTCTCGGGAGATGTCGTCTGGGCTCTGCCTGGGGCAGCTGGGCATGACTGATGGGCGGTCCAAGGGGCTACTGGCTATGTCTTAGAACCAGCGAAGGTCTTCTCCTTGGTGACCGTGGGTCAGGGAGCAGCAGCTGGGGGAGTAGCACAGTGATCTGCTTCCCAGGACCCCTCGGCCACAGCCTCTGGGCTCTGGTGGGGCCCAGGACCCAGCGGCAAAGGAAGTGCACAGCCAGGCTGAGGGGACTCCGGGGCTCCCAGCGGCCCTGCAGTGGCCTGGGAGGCAGCAGGGTTCAGGCCCGGCCGCCTGACTTGCAATGGAGGAAGGTGCCACGGGAAACGTCCCCAGGGAGCTGGGCTCCTGCCTCTGATAAGACCTTGGCTGGGACATAAAAACCCAGAGGTCCCAGGAGACCTGAGCCGAGCTCACCACGGCATGGGGAAAGACCCAATACATGGAAGCACCTACTATGCTCCAGGGACAGCTCCTCAAATCTTCTCAGGAGCAGGGCAGGGTCCGGGAGAAGAGGTGGGGAAGAAGGCTCCGTGTTCTCCCTTCTACCTCTGACAAGGCTTTCCAGAGGGACGCCCCACGGGGCCAGGCACCACTCTAGGCACAGCGGAGAAGGAGAGGAGCGAAAGGGATGGAAACTGGCTTTCTGGAAGCTGCCCAGCTAGTGTGGACACCGGACCGGGAGCAGAGTTGACCGGCGCAACACACTCCCTCTGCCAGATGGCACTGAGTGCTGAGGAGGCCCGGGGAGGGGCGGACATTGCGTAAGAAGTGGACTGGGACCAGGAGGTCCAGGGAAGTCGCAGCTCGCCGGGGAGAGGCGCGTGACCCTGGTGAAGGCCGGCAGGTGGCTCGCCCAAGGCTGTCTGGCCAGTGAGAGCCAGAGCGGGGATCTGAACTTGAATGTGGATATTTTAATTCTGGAGTCCTCTGGCTGTTTGCAAGAGCTGGGGAGCATCCAGTTTGGCCACCCTCAGTACCGGTTCAGGGAAGCTTCTCAAGTGGAGGGGAGGGAGTGGTGGCAGAGCCAGGAGGAGATCGGATCGCAGAGCAGCCCAGGAGAGGGGCCTGGCAGCCATTCTCCATCCCCAGGTCGCCTGCCTGGCACTGCCCAGAGACTGAGGGCAGGCACAGGGCCACAGGCGGCAAAGCTTCACCTGGGCCTCGGTCTCCCAGTCTCTAAGATGGGTCAGCAACTGTGCCTGCTTCATGAGAGCCGCAAGAAGATTCAAAAAATGAATTGGTGCAGAGCGTGCCAAGCAGGGCTGCCGTGTCTGGTGAGCGCCACACATGGGCACTGTCGTGGTGCTGATGAAAAGAGGGAGAGCCTGGGGTCTCTCTGGGCCTGCGGGGAGTCAGGGAGGCTGAGCAGCCTTCCTGTGGCTCACAGATCTTAAGTGAAAGGCTTCCCACCTCCACCATCCTGCACACGCCCACTCTGCCAGGCGCAGGCTGGTACCCCTGGCTGCCTCCTGGCACAGAGAAGAGACTGCCCCCACGAGGCTGCCCCAAGCTGCCTGGCCTGGAGTGATGGGCAGGCAGCCATGTGGAGGACACCGTCCCAGCTGAGGGAGGGGCTGGCGGGACCTGAACATCACGGAGTCCCAGACGGGAGTCTAGAAGTTTGGCCTTTCCCAAACCACCCAGAGCCTGCCATGGAGGAGGGAGCCCTGCCCCAAGCCCTGGCACCAGGTAGTGGCAGGGGTGGCATAGGGGATCTGTCGCCAGGAGGCTTGGCTGCCATTCCCAGGGAAATCCACTTGACCATGTGTTCCCAAGCCCACCGGGTGCAGATGATGGCGCCGATAGCGCTCTTCCTGGAGACAGGGCTGTCTGCAGAAGGCTGAGATAAGGCTGAGTGGCTGCCCAAGGAGCGGCCGGGGCCCTGTGGTTTCCCCTGCACCGGGGGTGGAGGCCGGTGTGGACGAGGGTTGGGGGCCCATGCCCTCCTCCAGCTCTTCCCCGGTTCCTGCACGTGTGGACACAGGGCTGTCTGGAAGGCTGCCCCAAGGAGCCTTCCCCTGCAACCCTGCCTGTGTTTACAAATCCAGGGCTCACCCTGTGCTAGGCCTGGTGCCGGCCACCCCTGAGGACAACAGCGGGGAGCCCCAGCCCCCTGCCTGCCAGCACCTCCAGGCGTTGCAGGAAAGAAGGAAGCAGCGGCTCCTGCCCAGGGCATGTGCTCACGCTTGCTCACTGTTCCTCCTCACAGTGCCCCCATCATCATCTCATTTAACTGCCCCCAGCCCTACCCCATATTCTGTCAGTCCCTCCTTTGTTCAGATAGACAGCTAAGGCACAGAGAGGGTAGGTAACTTGCCCAAGGTCACATAGCCAGGAGAAGTTTCCATTGGCGACTCTTTCCCCAGGGCTCTGAGGGAGCCAGCAGCCCAAACCGGAGTCCTTGAGTTAAGACCTTATTTCTTGATAAGGAGGGCCAGGAGCCAAGGGGGAGAACAGGCCAGACCCGAACCATGGGGGGCTGTGCGCATGGCACCCTGCAATTCAGACACTTCACAGATGCCCGTGAAGAATGGGATGCGTGAGATGCCAGAGAGACGCACAGACAGATGTCCCTCTGTCCCCTGAGGACAGAAACGGCTTCCTGCAGCCCCCAAATCCTCACACCATGTGCAGCCTTCCGGGGGACCCCGCCATCCACAACTGTGCACACACGTCAACCCCGTCAACATTCCAGGCTTACAATAAAAAACGAGGGATCAGAATCCCAGAACCAAAAATCAACACGCGGCCGGTGAAGGTGGGAGGCAGGGCTGGGCCGCTCACACGGGGCGACTGCGCCGTGGGCAACCTGCTCGACAGGACGAGCTGTCGGGAAACACAAGGTCACGTGTGCGGCGTGCGGAGCAGTGTGCAGAGAGGCCTAGGGCCCCACGGACACAGCCTCTTTATTTTTTTTTTTGAGATGGAGTCTCGCTCTGTCACCAGGCTGGAGTGCAGTGGCGCAATCTCCACCTCCTGGGTTCAAGCAATTCTGCTTCAGCCTCCTGAGTAGCTGAAACTACAAGCATGTGCAACCATGCCCAGTTAATTTTTTTGTAGTTTTACTAGAAACGGGGTTTCACCATGTTGGCCAGGATGGTCTTGATCTCCTGACCTCGTGATCCGCCTGCCTGGGCCTCCCACAGTGCTGGGATTACAGGCGTGAGCCACCGCGCCCAGCCCAGACACAGTCTCTTTTCCCAGGACTCCTTGCTGTCCTGTCGTCCCCTTCACAGCCCCACCTCCGTCTCCCAGCCCCTGCTCTCTGCCTGGAGGCTTCTCTCACCCCCTGAGCAGCAGAGGCACCTGTGGCTTGGCAGGGCTGTGCTGAGGGGTGAGTGCACAGACACAGCGTCCTCTCTCCCTCTGGGCTCGTCTCCAGCTCCCAGCCGCTGCGGTGACAGCCTGCCTCCCACGACTTGGAGAACAGAGCCAGGGCTGTGTTCTTGTGTCCCCAGCCAGGACCACACGCCCGGCAGGAGGGCAGGGAGGGCAGAGCCCCCACCCCAGGCCGCCCACACCACCCGGCCACAGGCTCTGTCTGCGCCCAAATCTGCCATCAGGGAGCCAGGAGGCGGCCAGACCAGCCTGCCCAGCCACCGAACTCACCCCAGCCCAGCCGCCGGGGCAGAAGGGCAGGGTTCCAACAGCTGCAGTAATTCTAATGGGTCGGGGAGGGCACTGTGCCAGGCACCCAGGCACCTCCCCGGGACTAGCCGAGCTCGAGCTTCTCAATCAACCCCATTTCCTGGAGAGAGAAACTGAGGCTCAGATGTGCCTGCGGGGTCTGGGTCCTGGGCCTCTCGGCAGGCCATCTCACCGTGTTCTGCTTGCCAGGGGGTGCAGGGCTGGTTTGCGCTGGGGGTGAAAAGAGGGAAAGCTGGAGTCTGCACCTTCTTTGGGGAGGGGTAGGGACCCTGAGCGTTGGAGGCCGTTGCTCAGACCCAGGGAGAGATCCACGTGTCAGGAGGGAGGCCAACTCAGAGTGCTGAGTCTGGTTCCTTGTGGGAATTCCAGCTTCAGAATGGCAGGGCTGGAGCCAGGCCCCCAGCACACCTGGGGCAAACCTCCCACCTTTCTGAGCCTCAGTTTCCTCATCTATAAAATGGGGCCAACAGTGGAGCTGACATGTGCACGAGAGCTGGCATGCAGTAGGCACTTAATAAACATTCTTTCCCTTCCAGTGTCCCGCTTGGTGAAGGCGAGAGATTCGCAGAGGCCGGGATACTGGGGGTAGGCAGCGTGACGGCGGAGCTGCCCCCAGGAGGGATGGGCAGGCCTGTGCCATTCCCTCACTCGTGCTGGCCCAGCCTGGGCTCATGGCGCTCTGGCTGCTGCCTGGGAGGAGCCTGGCAAGGGGAGACAGTCAGAGGCGTCCAGGCTCCAGTCTCCACACCAGCTGCCCCCACACCTGGTCGAACCCTGCACGGCCTGAGGCAAGCCTGGGAATCTCAAGGTCTTCGCATCCAGCTGCCTTCGTGACACCTGCTGCCTCCTAGATACAGGAGCTGGGCTGGGTCCCACCTTAATAGGAGCCCTGGGCCTGCTGAGGGCAAGGCGGGAACCTCCCTGCCATGGCTGCAGTCCTGCTCACCAGAGATGCCTGCACTGCTCCCCACCTGGCAGAGGTGGGGGGATGTGGGAGGGCCAAGGCACGGGCTCTGGGTGGCCTGAAAAGGCACCTGGGGCCTGGGAGGTGATGCTGGGATCCGGAAGCTCCTGGGCAAGGGGAGCAGCAATGACAAGAGTGACAGTGACAGGCAGGGTGCCGGCAGCTGGCACAGCCTGAGCTGGGTGTCCTGAGGGCCTGGCACCCTAACTCACTCTATCCCCACAGTCCCAGCCAGAGAGGGGATACTGACTCCCCTTGACGGCCAGCAGCAGCGCAGAAAGGTTAGGTGGTTTATGCAGGTCATACAGCAGCGGTGGCAGTGCCAGGATCAAAACCCAGGACGCTGGGGCCACAGCCCCGTTTTCCACCATGATGTTCGGGGGCAAAGGGGTGCTCGGGACGGCCTCGGCCCCACAGGGAAGGCAGTGTCACCATCTCGGGGAGTGATGAGATGACCGTCCTTGTCCTTCATTGGTCTTCACTCCACAGAGGACACGGGCTGTCCGGCCTCAGCGAGGCAGAGGGTGGCCCAAGAGGAGGTTGGTGAGGGTCCTGAAACTACCTGGGTGCCTCCCCTCCTCCATCACCAAACCAGAGGCTCAAACGCATCCACCGGGCCTGTCCACCTCCCACCCTCTCTAGGGTCGCGGGCCCGGGTGGCTGCCAAAGCCACTGTCTCCACACTACTGCCCTCAGCCCAGCCAGAGCAGCCACGCACCCAGAGGCCTGAACATCACACCACACTACACACTGGGAGCTACCTGTGCGCGTGCGTGAGTACACACAGACACTACACACACACACTACACACCCCACACTACACACACACTACACACACACACTACACACACACACTACACACTACACCCCACACATACTACACACACACTACACACCCCACACACACATACACACTACACCCCCCACACACTACACACACACTACACACCACACACACACTACACCCCCACACTACACACACACCACACACTACACACACAGTACACCACACACACACATACATACTACACACACACTACACCCCACACACGCATACATACTACACACACACACTACACATCCCCACACTACACACACACTACACACCCCACACGCACTACACACTACACACACACTACACCCCACACACACATACACACTACACACACTACACCTCACACACACTACACACCACACACACACTACACCCCCACACTACACACACACCACACACTACACCCCCCCACACACATACATACTACACACACACTACGCCCCACACACACATACATACTACACACACACTACACATCCCCACACTACACACACACACTACACACACACTACACACGCACTACACCCCACACATACACACACATACACACTACACACACACTACACCCCACACACTACACACATACACACTACACACACACTACACCCCACACACTACACACACACTACACCCCACACACTACACACACACATACTACACACACTACACCCCCACACACATACACACACTACACCCCACACACACATACACTACACCACACACACTACACACACATACACACTACACACATTACACCCCACACATACTACACACATACTACCCACCACACACACACTACACCCCCAGACTACACACACACCACACACTACACACACATACATACTACACACACACTACACACCCCCACACTACACACACATACCCACTACACACACACTACACACAACTACACCCCATATATTCTACACACACACATACTACACACACACTATACCCCCCGCACACTACACACACATGCCACACACATACATACTACACACACACTACACACACACTACACCCCACACACACATACACTACACACAAACTACACCCTCCCACACACTACACACATACACACTACACACACACACTACACCCCACACACACACTACACACATACACACTACACACACACTATACCCCACACACACTACACACACACATATCCACTACACACACACTACACACACTACACCCCATACATTCTACACACACACATACTACACACACACTATACCCCACACACACTACACACACATACCACACACATACACACTACACACACACTACACCCCACACACACACTACACACACATACACACTACGCACACACTACACACATACCACACACTACACCCCACACACACTACACCCCACATACACTACACGCACACATACTACACACACACTACACACCCCACATACACACTACACACACTACACACACTACACACACACTACACATACTACACCCCCACTACACACACACACACTACACCCCATACACACACTACACACACTACACACACACTACACACCCCACATACATACTACACACACCACACACACACACTACACATACACACTACATACACCCCACAGGCACACACCACACACTGACAGCCACACATACACACCCACACACACATCCCACACACACACTACACACTGAGAGCCACACATACCCACACACACAGAATCATACACGTGCACACAAACATGCACAGGGAGACAGACACATGCACACTAACACACATTACATGCTGAGGACACACGCCAGGGACAGGCCTGACAGTGCCTGGGGGGTGACCAGGCAGGTGCCTGGGGCCCGGTGCTCATGAAGGAGACACAGAGACTGGCCCTGCTGTGCCAGTGACAACGGTGGGGCCTCATGCATAGAGCAGGAGCACAATCACCCTGCCCTGGGCTGCCTTGGGGATCCAGGGTCCCCAGGCCTGGCAGCAGGAGAGGGTGGTCAGCACTCATTCATTATTCACTCTTCATCCCTCTGTCCACCCGCCACCCACCTGTTCACTCCAGAACCCCCCAGAGCACGTGCTCTGTGCAGACTCTCCCAGGCCATGGCCAGCACACCTGTGGCCCTCCAGACACTCACTCCAGGCTGCGAGGACACGCAGCGGTGGCGCAGTCACTGAATCCCTGCTGTACACAGTGCCCGTCCTCACAGAGGCCCCGGGAGGCAGCTGCTGCAGCATCCCCACTTCACAAACGGGGAGACCGAGGCCGGGCTGGAAAGCAGCGGACGCATGTTCTTGTCGCCCTCCCTTCCTCTGCTCTTCCCACCCACGGGCTTTCTTTCCGTTCTTTTCTCTGTTTTGTTTGACAATAGAAGACACCAGAGACACCCAAACAAACAGCCCATGACAAAAGACATGAGAAGACACCCAAATAGCCTTGCTATTTGAGACAGAGGGGTGGAGGGAGAGCGTGCAATAGTGGGGGGATCCCAGCATGGAGCGCTCCATCCCTGGGAGCACCTGGAGGAGCTGGGCCTGCCGCTGGGCACTCAGCACCCACCCTGGTGGACAAGGAGCTGGCCTCCCATTGCCACCGGGGCTGTTGCTGAACCTGCCTGTCCCAGAAGAGGACCTGGGCCGAGAAGGCCACAGCCCACTGGGCTCCCAGTCAAAACGGTGCAGGTGATTCTGCAGATCTCCTCACGCTTTAGAGAACATTTTCCCAACGGGCCAGACTTCCTAGAACTGAGTCAGGAGGAAAGCTCTGTGCCGCACAGCCTGCTTGGCAGCCCAGCTCTGTGACTCAGCTGACCGGCTGGGCGACCATCAGCAAGTCACTTGTCCCCTCCTGCCTCAGCCTTCTCATCTGGAATGAGCAGGAGGAGCCTGCCCACTTCACAGTGCATGGTGAGAATTTGGTGACTTGGTGCCCACAAACCAAGGGTGGTGAAGAGCCTTGGTATACAGTAAGTGCCCACTAAATCCCAGCGGCGGGTCCTCATTACAGTACAGATGAGGTACATGGAGGAAGTAGGATCTGGAATCTAAGACCCAGAAGGAATATGGTCTATTCTGACTTCCACAGACTCCTTGATCAGTTGCATGAATCCTGTTTGAATACATTCAGGGATGGGGAGCTCACTACCTGGTAGCCAGCCCACCTGCAGAAGGGCACAGGGTGGGCACCTCTCACTAACGCGTGCTTGCTGTTGGTAGCATGTTCCTTTTTTGTTGTTTCATTTTTTTTGGAGACAGAGTTCAGAGTCTCACGGTACCCAGGCTGGAGTGCAGTGGCATGATCTTGGCTCACTGCAGCCTCAACCTCCGAGGCTAAGGTGATCCTCCCACCTCAGTCTCCTGGGTAGCTGGGACCACCAGCATGAGCCGCCATACTCCGACAATTATTTTTACCTTTTTTTAGAGATGGGGTTTTCCCATGTTGCCCAGGCTGGTCTGGAACTCCTGGGGTGAAGTGATCTGTCTGCCTTGGCCTCACAGCCGTGAGCCACTGCGCCCCACCATGTGTTCCTCCATGATAAAATCAAATCTGTCTTCCACAGCCCAAGCCAGGGAGTGAAGGGCCAGGACCACAGCCCTGCACTGCCTGTGAAACTGACCATGATGGAGGAAGGTGAGAAGCCCCTCACACCCCACCTGGCAAGGGAACTAGGAGTGCAGGGCTTGGGTGTCCCCTGTACCACACACCCCTGTGCCCTCCTGGCATCTCCTGAGAGGCAGAGCCCCCTGCCCATTTCCTCTCCCTCTCTGCCCATTTCTGCAGCCAGGGCTGCCTGGCTCCGCTCCCAGCTCCTCCTGCCCTTTTCCTCCCACTTCCAGAGCAGCAGGTAGCTTGGAGATGGGTCACTCAGGTTCTAGACCTGGCGCTGTCCGGGGCTGCTGAGCAGCCTCAGTTTCCCCTTCCATGGGAAAGGAGGGTGGGACTCAGTGACCTCAGAGGGCCACCTGGTACCCAGGGGCCCACTGAGCAAAGAGGACAGCAGATACCCTCAGCTTGCCCTCAGGGGTCTGGTGCCAGGCTGTGCCAACCTGTGCCTTGTAAGGGTCCGTGCACAGTACAACAGGGGTGCCTGCAGCAGGGGCAGCTGGGATGTGCCCAGGGAGTGCCCCGAGGGCTGGCAGCTATGGCCTCAAGGCCCTGTCATGCCCCCTTAGAATCCTAATACCTGCACCTGGGCACCGGGGCTCAGACTGGGACCATTATGCCAGTCCCTGGGATCACTGTCCCCTGGGCCAGCACTCACACTCCTCTGCAACCACACAGCCCCCCCAGCCAGGACGCACACCCCTCACAGAGTCACAGCTTGGCCCTCTGTCTTCCTTCCCAGCTCTGTCTTCTGTCCCGGAAGCCTGGGCATTGTCCCAAGACCCACGTCCCGGCTCCTCCATGGCACTGCGTGGGGCCATCCCCGGGGACTCACCCGGCAGAAGCACTTTCCACTTGGGGCTCTTCTGGTCCATGAGCACTGCCTGGCCCAGCCCCTGGCCCCCCTGCCCTGGCCTGGTTGCCGAGGAGCAGTGGGTGGCGGGTGGCCTCGGTCATCAGGCAGCTCCCCTTGGCCTGGGTAACGAACGAGGGGGGCGGAGCAGCGAGGCTGGGAGGAGAAGAGGCCGCCTCCAGCTCCCTCCTGGCCCAGGCCCACAGTTCAGGGTGGGGCGCAAACTCCGGAGAAGAGAGTGCGAGGGTACGGAGCACGCTGCAGCCAGCGGCCACCAGGCGCAGGCCCTCCTCCTGCCCTCCCAGCCTCCTCCCCGCCCTGGCACAGGCCGCTGCAAGCTGTACACAGGAGCCAGGCTGGCGCGGAGGGTGGCAGGAGCTGGGAGCTGCGGCGGCCACTTCTGCCTTGCCTGTCAACTCCAGCACTGCGCTTCTCCCAGCAAGACCCGGGGCCTGGGGTGTTCCCTGTCTAGGGAGAACTAGTGCACCCGGGCAGCAGAGAAAGCCCAGTTCCCAAAGGGGGTGGCACAGAGTGGCTCACAGTCATCCAGCAGCACACACGGTACCCACGCCGGGCCTCCCGCCGGGCCCAGCCCCGGGTGGGGGCCTAGAACTTACTCCATGGGAGGGAGGGAGAGGAGGAGAGAGGGGAGAGAAGAGGGAGGGAAGGGAAGAAGCCGCCGCCCCATGGGAGGGAGGGAGAGGAGGAGAGGGAGAGAGAGGAGGCAAGGAAGGGAGGAAGCCCCGTCCTTGCGCCTCCGCTTTCAGGCTCTTCTCCCCTGCGGGGCCTCCTCTGCCCTACCCGGGTCTGGATGACCAGGTCAAGCAGTGCTGCCTTCTCCCTGGGGCCCTCCTGAGCTCACCGTGCTCTCTGTTCTCCGCCTCTTGTGAGAGCTCATGTTGCCCATGTTAGTGGATCTGGGGACAGATGTTGAGCAGTGACCAGAGGTGAGGACCACGGGGTAGCTGCTTTACGGGGCAGGCAGGGACAGAGGGATGCCAGTGCGCCGGAAGGTGGGCCTGCTGGCCATCTCCTGGGATGCGCTGCTGAGAGACTAGGGGAGGGCAGAGCCTGGCTGGGTCTCTTGGGTGAGTGCCCTTTCTAGTACCCAGGGCGGGCTGGGGCAGGCCAAGGGCTTTGCTTCCGCCCTGCATCCAGGGCTCCATTGCACCACCTCCTGGGGAAACACTAAACTGCACCTGAGCCTCCGGGGTCCAGCCAGCATCCAGCCCCTCTCCCGCAAGGGTGGTGCAGGACCATCTGGCGGGCCGCCCTCCCAGCTCTAAACTTGGGAGTTACTAACTGAGGCCACCCTCTCAGGGGGGCTCCATCATCAGTCCCGTGTTCCCAAGGAGGGGATTGACCTGGGATGATGCAGAATGCACCCCTGGGGCTGAACCAGGCAGAGGGACCCAGGCTCCCCTTGCACAGTGACCGTGAGGCTGAGGGACCAGTCCCAGAAAAGCACCTGCAACTGTACCTGGCACACAGTCGGTGCTCAATAAATGACTAGTCGTGAGCATAGACACCGTGCCCCACAGGCTCGGCCAGCTCAGCCCAGCCGGGGAGCCAGTGTGTTAGGCTGCAGAACAGCTCCAAAAGACATCCACATTGAATCCCTGGCATCTGTGAAAATGTCACCTTCTAGGGCAGAAGGGACTTTGCAGACATGAGTACAAATCTTGAGATGGGGAGAGCATCCTGGACTGTCCAGGGTGGTGAGGAGCATCTGGTGGAGTCACAGGTCCTTGTAAGGGGAGGCAGGACTCGAGGGTGAGAGATGGGAATACAGGAGCAAGAGGGGCTCACGCCTGTAATCCCAGCACTTTGGGAAGCCAAAGAGGGAGGATTGCTTGAAGCCAGGATTTTGAGACCAGCCTGCACAACAGAGTCAGACCCCATCGCTACAAAAATACAAAAATTAAGTAGGCATGGTGTCGCATGCCTGTAATCCCAGCTACTCGGGAGGCTAAAGTGGGAGGATCGCTTGAGCCCAGGAAGGTCGAGGTTGCAGTGAGCCGTGATCACGCCGCCGCACTCCTGCCTGGGCCACAGAGTGAGATCCTGTCTCAAAAAAAAAAAGGCAGCAGGAGCCAGAGGTTAGAATGAGGTAGGAGATGGAACAGCCCCTAGAAGCGGGAAAAGACGAGGGGACAGATTCTCCCCTGGAGCCTCCAGGAGGGGCCAGTCCTGCCCACACCTTGAATTGAGACTCCTGAGCCCCATGTCAGGGCTCTGACCTCCAAAACTGTAAGGGAATAAGCTTTCGGTTTAAGCCACAAGGTCCACAGTGACTTTTTACAGCAACACAGAAGTAATACGACTAGGAAGAGCGCCATTCCCAGACGCAGCACCCAGCTCACAGCAGCTGCTCGGTCAGGACCCCTCCATGTGCTCAACTCCGGGAGCTTGCAGCCCTCCCAGAGCCACCCACGTCCCAGGGAGGGGGACTCAGCACTCCTGGCGACCTTGAAGTACCCTTGACCCCAATCTAATCAGTTTGGGAAGCCCCCTGGGAAGGCAGGGTGGTCTGCAGTTGCTGGAATTTTATTTATTTTGAACTTCGTCATCATTTCAAATGGCATTTTAGTTTAGTTCTGTAGTGACAGGGTCTTACTCTGTCACTCAGGCTGGAGTACAGTGATGCAAGCATGCCTCACTGCAGCCTTGAACTCCTAGGCTCAAGCGATCCTCCAGCCTCAGCCTCCTGAGTAGCTGGGACTACAGTCGTGTACCACTACACAGAGCTAATTTTTACATTTTTTCTTTTTGAGACAGAGTCTTGCTCTGGTTGCCCAAGCTGGAGTGCAATGACATGATCTCGGTTCACTGCAACCTCCACCTCCTGGGTTCAAGTGATTTTCCCGCCTCAGTCTCCCGAGTAGCTAGGATTAGAGGTGTGCACCACCACACCCAGCTAATTGTTGTATTTATTTCGGTAGAGACAGGGTTTCACCATATTGGCCAGGCTAGTCTTGAACTCCCAACCTCATGATCCACCCACCTCGGCCTCCCAAAGTGCTGGGATTATAAGCATGAGCCACCGTAGCTGGCCTAAATTTTTTATAGAGATGTGGTCTCACTATGTTGTGCAGGGTGATCTCTAACTCTTGGGCTCAAGTGATCGTCCAGCCTCAGCCTCCCAAAGAGCTAGGATTACAGGCATGAACCACCGTGCCTGGCTGGAATTGTATCTTTTAGAGAAGGCATCCTACCGGCTTCTGAGTTAAGGCCGATCTAATCAGTTGGGAGCCAAGGCTCTCCCCTGATGCTCCAGTGGCCTTGGGAGCTCTCCTAGCACAAAGAGTTCTGCCCGGTGAGACCAGACAGTCAGCCCCACCCTGGGCCCTACAGAGAGAATGAAGCCTCTGGAATGCAGCAAGAACCTGCCTGGAACATCAGCTCTTGACCCAGGAAACTTGGGAAGACATGCGCCCTCCGCACTTGTAAGATTGTTATTTCCCGTGGCTCACACCTGCAGTCCCGGTACTTCAGGAGGCTGAGGCGGGTGGATCACCTGAGACTGGGAGACAAAGACCAGCCTGACCATCATGGAGAAACCCCATCTCTACTAAAAATACAAAATTAGCAGGGTGTGGTGGCACATGCCTATAACCCAGCTACTCGGTAGGCTGAGGCAGGAGAATCGCTTAAATCCGGGAGGCAGAGATTGCGGTGAGCCAAAATCACGCACTCCAGCCTGGGCAACAAGAGCGCAATTCCATCTCAAAAAAAAAATCTTATTTCATCTTTACGTTTCCCCTCCCCTGGTTGTTTCTCCCAACACCAGCTGACTTAAAAGCTCGTATTCACTCAACAAAAGTTTACTGAGCACCTATTATGTGCACTGTGCCAAAGGCTAGATAGATCACGAGGACAGGGAGCCACGGTCCCTGCCTTCATGGTGAGGGCAAGCATGCCGGGCACTGGCTGCCTCAGGGCCCTTGCACATGCTCTTTGCTTGGCCTGGAACTCTCTGCCAAATGCCACCTCCTTAGGCCTCTGTGACCACCTGTCTAAGCCACGCCCTCGGGTCTCTGTGTCCCGTGCCCTGCCTGTTTCTTCATGGCCGTCTCATCGCCTGGCATCACTCTTTTACCTGCTCATTTGGGAGTTATCTGCCTTCTTTTTGAATGAAAGCTCTAGAGGCAGGGGTTGTCTCTGCTGTTTGCCCCTCTGTGCCCCCCGTGCCCAGCATGGTCTTTGGCACACAGGTGGGGCTCAATCAACATTCGTGAACAAAGGCACACACAGCAGTGTAGCAAGGGAGACAGACGTGCCGGCAGACACTCAGAGCACGGTGGGATCAGAACCGTGGTGAAGTCGCGAGCCAGGAGAGATGCCCAGCTTTCCCGTGGCGTCTGCTCCCACTGAGAAGGTCCTGGGTGAGGGTGGGGGTGGCGCTGTCAAACTGCTTAAACCCACAGTGGTGCCAAACGGTTGAGCCGAGTTCCCCGGTGACAGTTTATCAGCTTGGAGCTGTCAAGGGGAATGAAGGACAGTGGGTGGGCAGAGGGAGGCCATGGCAGGGTGGTGGCCAGGTGGGTCAGTGCACGGTGGCCCCTGTAGAGATGGTCTGTGCCTGGTGACAGGGCTCTGTCCTGGGGGTCCCTAGCACTGCCCCAGGACACCCCACCCTGAGCTCCAGAACATTCCCTCCAGCTACTTAGCCAATCTCGTCTTTTCCATCTAAAATCTTTATCACCAACTTATTGAGAAAGAAATTCTAGTTTAGGGTAAACAGATCCTCTTCATGGCAATTTTGCCAGATATAAAGATCTGCTTTTATTCCATGCTTGGTTTATTGTTTTTTCAATTGCCCAAGTTAAATTCTCTTTCCTTTTTTATTTCATAAAAATCTAAACCAGTCACAGACACACAGAGCCACACGCTGGCCAGGGAACCAGATCCCGGTGAGCAGCAGAGCAGGAGGCAGACGGCCGGGAGGGTGTCTGGGCCAGCATGGGTAAGCTGCTGCTAAATATTCCAAGAGGCTCCTGGGGAGAGATCCCCTTACGAGGAAAGAGCCTCTCCAGGCTGCCTGGGCTTCTAAACCTGCCAGCCCCGACTTGCAAGCTCTGTGCTCTCGGCATGACAAGAAGTTCCTGAGAAGATAAACAGGTCGGTCATGGAGAGAGAAACAGACTACGATCCCAGCTCGGCTGGAAACGCAGGAAGAGATGCTGAGACAGAGCGGGTGACAGGAGCCAGAGGCAGTCATGCTGCAGCAGGGCCAGGGAAGGGGGGCTCTCGTGCAGCCCCCCATGCCCTCCGGAGCAGCTGCCGCTTGGCAGTGGGGGCAGAGCTCTGGGAGCGCCTGGTGTCAAAGCACTCGGCACCAGAGCTGCTCCAGGCAGGGCTTGCCAAGGACTTCTGGAGGCCAGCGCCAAGTACCCAAGCCCAGTCCCGCCTTCCTGGCGATGGAGGCCCAAGCCCGGCTGGGAGCCCATTTGCCCAACAAAGAAGAGACAAAGCCGTCCCAGAGCCAGGGTTTCTGGTGGGCACCAGCGCCCTCTCGCTGCCAGGGCAGGCCCAGCTCACACACTCCCACATGCCAGCAAGCATCTGACATGGACTGATTCTTGAAGCCCCACAGCAGTCCGGGCATCACCCCCGTTTTACACATGGGGAAACTGAGGCATAAGGAGCTTATCTGCCACACAGCAGAAGCTCCGAAGGAGCAGAGCCAGGTTTTGAACTCAGAGAGGGAGTCCAGAGGTGCGCACTGAAAGCCATGCACAGCCTAATCACTCCCAGCGAATAACTGATTTAAACACAGGGCTGGAAAAGAGAGAGGGGGAAATGATGTCACTGTAGGCTATTACAACGTCCCCTTCTACCAACCTTCACCTTCTACAAACCTACCCCTTCCAGGCAACGCACACGGCTGCACCCTCACGGCCCCGCGGTTCCATCTACTGTTTGCGGACCCCAGGGACACTCCGCAGGCTCCGAGACATCCTGAGCCGCAGGTTGAGGGGCTGAGCCCCACGGCTACGCTCTGAAAGGAGCCTGTCTGCCTGTACTTGCCCTCTGCTGGCTTCCTTCTTTCGGGTTCCCAACCTGACCTTCTCGGGAGTGGCCGGGGGAACCAGGTGCCCCTTTCTCCGCCGGGAAACGAGGAGAGTGGAGGTGGACGGCCGAGTGCAGGACCGGGTGCGTCGGAGGCGCTGTCTGCACACGTGTGGCTGAGGCCACAGCCCTGGGCACGTGCTGTCTCAGGCAGGTTTCTCAGAAGCAGACAGGGAGACAAAGATGCCGTGATCTCTAAGGCTGGGCTCCCGGGAAGACTGACAGGGTGTGAGGAAGCAAGGGTGACTTCAGACAGAGCCCCAGCCCTGTCCCAGGGGAGCTCTGGAGGGTGGGCGGCTCCTCGCTCCAGGAGGAAGGGCTTTCCACCCCATAGCTGCTGCTCACTGGCTGCATGAGAACTCCCGGCCCTTTCTGCAGAGCAGCTGCAGGGGCCTGAGGACAGGCCTCCAAAGACGGCCTCGAAGATAGCCAGGGGCTGCCTCGGAACCCTAGCACACAGGAACCAGGGAGGGCGTGCAGAGCGGGGAAGTGCCTGGCAGCACGCAGACAGCCTCTGACCCGCGCCGTCTTAGGGATCGTGGCCATGGATGAACTGCCCAGCAGAATGGCAGGGCTCAGCCCCTTCTGCTGGGGACAGTGTTACTGGGGAGTGGCTTCTGTCCTGCTCCTCTTACATCTGGGTGGAGCGTGAGCTGGTTCAGGCCGACGGGAAGTGAGCGGGAACAGCCTGGGTCACTTCAAGGCCACAGCAGGGGAGCATCTAGGGTGTTTCTGTGTGTCTCCTGTGCCCGCTGGTGATGAGACATCAGGACACTCTGGAAGTCTCGAGAAAGCAGACACCATGGCTTGAAGGGAATCTGGGGTCCGGAGTCACCCAGTCAGGAAGACCCACCGTGGGCCCCTGGACTGTCTGTTATGGCACCGTGAGTCCCTGCCCTGACGAATGAAGCTGACTTTATAAACACTGAGGCTGCAGGCAGAATCACGGACTCCAAAGACGTCCACATCCCGATCCCTGCAGCCTGTGCCTGCGCTACCTCTGGGAAAGGGAAATTAAGGTTGCTAACCAGCTGACCTTGGGAAGGGAGATGAGCCTGGATTAGCCACGTGGGTCCAATGCAGTCACAGGCACCTTCTAAGTAAGAGATGGGGCAGGAGAAGAGGAAATAGAACGAGGTGCGACCTGGAAGCAGGTCTGAGAGACACGCCGGTGCTGGATTTGAAGGTTGAGGGAGGGGCCACAAGCCAAGGAATGCAGGTGGCCTCCAACCGAGAAAGCTGCAGAAGGCCCGGAAACATTCTTCCCTGGAGCCGCCGGAAGGAACGGGCCTGGCGCAACCCAGGGTTTCTGCACTTGAGACCCATGTCAGACTTCTGACCTCCAGCACTGTAAGCACTGTGCATGTGTGTGTTTGTGTGTGTGTGTGAGTGTGTTTGTGTGTGTTTTTGTTTGTGTTTGTGTGTGTTTGTGTGTGTGTGCGTGTGAGAAAGAGTAATGAGTGCTGTTTTAAGCCACTAAGTTTGTGGTATCATCACAGCAGCCATGGAAAGGAACACAGATCTCTTCCTAAGTAAGCCATGCCACAGAGGCCGGCAAGGCAGAAGTCAGAAGAGCAGGTGGAGGGAAGGGACCTGCCGGGCCAGCCCAGATGCTGGAGACAGGGCGTGCTGCGTCTTCCAGCAGCTCTCACCCACCCTGCCACCCTGCTCCTCCTCTCCCCTGCCCCATCCACCGTCCCAGACCACCAGGAGAGGCCGGCCTTCCTTCCGCAGGTGGCCAACAGAGGGTGACAGTACCCACAAGTAAACTGAGGCACAGCATGGGAAAATTAGGCTTTGCAACTACACCCTCTGGTGGGAAAACAGCTTAGCGCTTTCATTCTCTTGGTGACCCTTGTTCCCTCCTTCCTCTGCTGTGTGTGGATGCTGGGATCAGCCCTGCCCTGGGAACAGAGAGAGAAACCCCCTGGGTAAGAGCCAGGACGGGGAGGAGACACCACGGGCCCTGGCACCTGTGTGTAGAGAACACAGGCCCAGTCCTGGTTGGCCAGGTTGGAGGTAGGGCCTGGCCTGTGGTTCCTGGAAGCCTGGAGCAAGCGCTGCTGAGAACAGGGGCCCTCTGGGTGGGGGCAGAGCAGACGCTGTTGGGACAGAAGGCACCCACAGAATGTCCCGAAAGGGGCGATCAGCCCCAGCACCCTGTGAAGCAAGGCAACACCCCAGCATGGCAGGTGAGAAAGGGAGGAGCGCCCAGAACACGGGCATGAACAGAGAGTCAATCTTGGCCTAGTTTTCTACAACCCCACCCCAAACTCAGCGGAGGGGTCTGTGGTGTCTACTACGTCTATTAATGATGGTATCGGCTGGGCGTGGTGGCTCATGCCTGCAATCCCAGCACTTTGGGAGGCCAAGGCCGGTGGACAGCCTGAGCTCAGGAGTTTCAAACCACCCTGGGCAACACAGTGAAACTCGTCTCTACTAAAATACAAAAAAAAATTAGCCAAGCACGTGGAGTGTGCCTGTAATCCCAGCTCGGGAGGCTGAGGTGGGAGAATCGCTGGAGCCTGGGAGGCGGAGGTTGCAGTGAGCCAAGTTCATGCCACTGCACTCCAGCTTGGGCAACAGAGTGAGACTCCATCTCAAAAAAAAAAAATTACATCAATAACCACTTCAGAAACTGTTTCACAGCTCAGGAAGGGTACCCAGGGCCCATGTGGCACAACTCCAGGGCCACCACTGAGCTGCGCAACACGGCAGCCCCGATGGCCATGCAGAAAGCGTGTTCACAGAGACCACAATGAGAATGGTGCCTTCTGGAGTTGTACAGTGTGCAACCTGCACAGCCTTGCATGGCAGCCCTCAGTGCCTTCTCCAATGTCACTGACACCATGCTACCAGAAGGATTTTATTTTTACCATGCCTACTCAGCAGTCAGAGCAGCTGAGCCCAGGGAAGGTCCATAACCCTGAGTCAGCTCCGTGGCCGGGAGGTAGCAGTGCTGGGACTTGGAAACTTGGACCTGAGTCCAAGCCGCTCCCTCCTCTCACCGGCCAGAGCTGCTTTTCTCCCACGGCGGTTGCAGACAAAGCAAAGATAATTGTTCCAGGGAAGCCTGCTCCCATCCGCTGATGATAAATGAGGAGCGTCCTCTCGATAGATTTTATTCTGCGTGCGATAGCACATGAGAAATGGGTCTTCGTTTGACTAAAGGTCGAAGAGTATTGGAAGGAGATGAGCTCAAGTGCCCCCCGCGCCACGAGGGAAGGACGCTCGTCACAAGGTCTCAGTTGCACCCTTCTCCCGGCAGCTGGAGACGCCTGGTTAGTCCCTTTGGCCCTTGCCTGCCAGAGGAATCCAGCCCCAGGGGTCCCCACGTCTTCACAGGAGGGCAGAGTCCCCAGCCCTGGAGCTGTGCTCCCCGAAGCCAGCCAGCGGCCACCTCCCGGACAGGCGCTTTGAATGCAACACCTGAGGACCAAAGCTGCCCACATGCTGAGAGCCAGGCCAGCCACCGGGAGCCTTTGCCAGAGAGTGGTCCCACTCTGGACAGGACGGTAGCCCCATGCAACCGTAGTGACATGAGTGATGAGCCATGTGGGCTGGCCTGGGAGCCTAGGGTAGCGGGTACCCAGTGTTACCAAAACTCAACGCAGCCTTCCACAACACACAGGACCCCTGCCTCTGGGAGAGGCCAAGGCAGCTGTCGGCCATGTATGTCCCTGGGGGACTCTGCCCAGGCCCCAGCTTGGCATAGCGGCACCTCCCTACCTGCTTCCTTTCTCTGGCAAAAGCTGCTGTCCACACATACAAGGCATTTCCAGGGAAACAGGGGTCAGAAATGAACTGCCCTGGGCGGTTACAGTCCCTCCACCTGCCCTGCCACCCTCACCGCTGGCAAAGGCTGCTGCCCAAGCCAATGCCAGGGTGGGGCCACCATGGCAGGGGGCCAGAGAGACAGAGAGGGCAGGGAGGGCTCGGTGCCCCTGGGGCCGTGGCCTGGAAAGACGGAGACTGTGTGGGAATAGGCATTTGGAAGGTACGTCCTGTGTGTGTGCCTGCAGTGTGTGCTCATATGTGTGTGTCAGAGGGCCTTGATGCCTGTGCGTATCTATGTCTGTGGGGGGCTGTGCCTGTCTCTGTGTGCCTGTCTCTGTGTGTCTCTGCACCTGTGTGTGTGTGTGTGTGGGGGGGGGGGGTCTGTGCCTGTCTCTGTATATCTTTGCACCTGTGTGTGTCTGTGTGTTTGCGAGGGAGTCTCTGCATGTATCCATGTGTGTACTGCATGTGTGTATGTGAGGCTGTGCATGTACCCACCTGTGGGAGCATGTCTGGCTTCTGGGTGTGTGGTGTGTGTGGTGCGGACAGGGTCTGTGTCTGTCTGCATGTGGCCCTGTGCCTGTTAGGCTGTGTATCCATGTGCATACCATGTGCCTGGGAAAAACCTCGGCAGGGGTGTGTGTGTGTGTGTGTGTGTGTGTGTGTGTGCGTGCGTGCACGCTGTGTCCACTGTGTGTCTGCCTATCTGTGTGTGCGTGTGGCCTATGCATGCACCCGTGCCTATGCTGTGTCTGTGGGCTGTGTCTCCGCGTGCCTGCTTTCCTCTGTGTGTGTTTGCGTGTGTGCACTGAGGCTGTGTCTGTCTCATGCGTCTGCGTGTCTGGACGTGCCCCCTCCCCCTGCGCCCGCCCCGCCGCCCAGCTGGCAATGCACAGCTGGGCCCGGGAGACAGCGCCTGCCCGCCTGCCAGATGAGAGGTGGCAGGTGTGTAATAAACCATTAGTCACTGTCACGTTTCTGAGCAGCAGTGGCTGCCCAGGCGGGGCCTGACGGCGGGACATGCTCCTGGTGGGTCTCTGGCTGGGGAGTCAGCGGGGCTCAGGCTGTAGCCTGACAGGGAGCAGCTGGCAGATGCAGGTTCGAGCCCCCACCCTGCCCCACCTGCCCCACCCGGCCGCAGGGCAGGGGCTTCTGGCTTCCCAGATCAGCCCTTGTTGCAGGGACATTCGCGGGGGTCCCCCATAACCTCTGCACCCTTCTTGGCTCTCCCAGACACTCAGGGGTCCCCCACTGTCCCCTGCTAGTGCTCAGTGAGTGGCAGCAAGGACCTGCTGATGAGACAAGTTTCTCTCCAGGGACCTGGGAACCACCAGGACCAGGGACTCAGGAGAATCCCATTCCCATTCCCAAAGGTCTCCAAAAAGGATTCCTTTTGAAAATGTCACCCTGAAAATTCCTGAATTGATTATTTTTAAACATTTTTTTAAATTAAAAAACTTTTTGCAGCTGGGCGCGGTGGCTCATGCCTGTAATCCCAGCACTTTGGGAGGCCGAGGTGGGTGGATCACGAGGTCAAGAGATCGAGACCATCCTGGTCAACATGGTGAAACCCCGTCTCTACTGAAAATACAAAAAATTAGCTGGGCATGGCGGCGCGTGCCTGTAATCCCAGTTACTCAGGAGGCTGAGGCAGGAGAATTGCCTGAACCCAAGAGGCGGAGGTTGCGGTGAGCTGAGATCATACCATTGCACTCCAGTCTGGGTAACAAGAGTGAAACTCCGTCTCAAAAAAAAAACAACTTTTTGAGGCAGAGTCTTGCTCTGTTGCCTAGGCTGGGGTGGTATGATGATCATGGCTCACTGCCGCCTCAGCCTCGTGGGCACGAGTGAGCCACCCATCTCAGTCACCCAAGTAGCTGGGACAACAGGTGCATGCCACCATGCCAGGCTAATTTTTGTATTTTTTGTAGGACAGAGTTTCGCCTGGAGGCTGCCAGGCTGGTCTCGAACTCCTCAGCCTCCCAGCACTCAGGGCAGCAGCCTGGTGTGCAAGGGCGGGGCGAGCTAGGCATAAAAGCAGACTTCAGGGTTCAAGCCCCATCCCCCTGGCTCCCTGCTGTGTGAGTGGAGGCAGATTGCTCAGCCTCTCTGACCTACAGGATGCTGTTTCACTGAAGGAAGAGGATGTGTGTCCCGACACGCGTAGGGGAGGCGGACTCAGTTCTTCCTTGGTGCCCAGCCCTCTTCAAGCATCTCGCAAGCATCAGCTCACGCAGTTGCCACGAAAGCTCTACCAAGACCTCCTCTGACGGCTCCCTCTTACTGACGTGAGGACAGAGGCTCTGGACCACTAATTAATTTGCCAAAGTCCCTCGGATAAGAAGTGGGTGGGCCTGCTCCCCAAACCACGGCCAGACACTGCCTAAGAGTCCATCTGGGCCTTGTTTTGCTCCGGAGGGCTCTGGTTTCCTAGGGCTCTCCTGGGACCCAAAGTAGTGGGAAAGAAACGGTGAGAACCAGGCAACCTGCCTCCTTCTGGGAACCCTCCACTGGCCCGTGAGCCCCAGGCCAAGGAGGACGCATCACCAAATGGGGGCAACCAGCCTGCCCCAGCCACAGGGAACACCGGCGTCCTCCTCTGCCTGAGCCTCCCCTGCGGATGTCCTGAGTGACAGGCGGGTGTGGGCCCAGCCTGAGCTGCCACCCAGGGCTGAGCATCAGAAATCACAAATAAATCCCAACTCACTGGCCCCAGCCGGCAACCTGAACGCTGAGGGAGCCAAGGCCTGTCACGAATATGCTCGGGTCCTGGTTGAGTTAATCGTCATACCTGCCTCATGAGCCAGGCACTCTCGTTAGCTGTCCTCCCATTTCCCAAATGGGGAAACTGAGGCACAGAGCAGGGAACTCACTTGTCCAATGCTCTTAGCCGTTCCTCCCGACAACAGCCTGGCCTTTGTGATCAGGAACTGTGATCAGCTGGTTCAGGGCAGTGGCAGGGCAGGTCCTCAGTAAGGCCAGTGCCAGCATTTGGGGGACAGAGTTGAGGTAGTAGTCCCTGCCGGCCTGCTTTGTGGCCTGACCACCCTGTCCTCATCTGCCAGTGTCTGGACACCCTTCAAAGGGTTCAGAGTCCCTAAAGCCCCTGGTCACCCCTTCCCTCCCCCGGAGCCTACTACACCAAGAGAAAGAGGCCAGCACTGGGGTTGTCCTGCAGATGGAGGTCCCAGATCAAAGTCCAGGGCTAGGGAGATGGGCCCCCAGCAGTTCCCCATGTGTCCATCTCCTCCCCGGTTTGGCCCAATAACACGGGGTGTTTTGGGTCCATGTTCTCACTGTGGTTGGCTCCGCGGTGGGCTGGGCTGGGGGTCTCCAGTCTCCCTGCTCTAGGGGCAGTGATGGGGGCAGGGCAGAGCCTTAACCACAGCTCCCTCTGTTCTTGCTGACGAACATACTGCCTAAGGGGCGGCTTCAGGACAGGCCATAAAAACGCAACGCAGGGATCGCCTCATGTCCAAGCCCAGCCAGAGGGTCTGACCTGGCCCAGGCCCCAAGGCCCAGCAGCCAAAGCCTCGGGGGTCCACACCAAGGAGGGCACAACCTCGCCTGGCCTCAGGGAAGCACCACGCAAAAGCCCTCAGGAGGTGTCTGAGGACGCCTGGGGTGGGGGGTGCTGTCCACAGCGTGTCTGTGGCTGGCGGGAGTGGGAGCAAGAAGACGGCAGAGGCACCCCGCCCCCCCGGCGCCCCCGCGCACAAAGCAGCCTGGTTCCCGGTGCCCAGCCCAAGAGAACCGCACATGTGCACCCAGGACACAGCACGTTGACATCCGCGAAAACCCAGAAACAACCCCTTCTGGGCTCAAGAATAACTATGACATCATGTTTTCAAATGAATGAATGAATGAAGACGAGAGTATACAGGTAAATAAACACCACCACGGCGGTGCGGGAGGCTGGCAGGTGAGGGGGTCCAGAACCAGGGACGTGGATTGAACCAGGATTCTGGAGCCCGAAGGAGTATGGGAAAGAAAACCCAAACTCAGCGAGGGAGACCCAGCTAGCACCCAGTCTCTCCCCTAGGATGTCGAGAACACGAGGCGGAATGGGGTCTGAACTCGGCTCTGGGAGCCCCCATCCCTGCCGGGACAACCGTTTCCCAGCCCAGAACCCAGAGACACAGAAAGAGCCGGCGCCTACCTGCGCCGGTGAGGTCTGGTCCGTCCTCCTCCCGGCTGCTCTGCGGACACGGTGCTGGCCTCAGCTCCTGGACCATCCTGGGGCCTCTGGGCAGGGTCTCCGCTGGGGCACCCGGCCGGGACTCAGATTCCCGGGTGGGAGGGTGAGCGACTGTAGATGCTTCCAGAGATCCAGAAACAGCCTGAAAGGAAAAGAGGTGGACACGGTGAGCCCAGGCTCTCTGGTCGTGGGTACCATTCCTCACCAATGATGGCCTGACATTGGCCATCAGGAACTCAGACTGGCTGGCTGTGGGCAACGGCAGAGCAGGTCCTCAGTAAGGCCAGTGCCAGTGTCTTCCTTGTCCAGCAAGCCCAGCCTGGGGACACCAGGCTGGACCCCTGCTGCCGGGGTCTTACCCACACAGCACTGCCTGCTTGGCCATCCTAAACGGGAGCTTCTCAAGACCTCGCCGCAGCTGGCCAGCACTGCACGAAGCCCAGAGCATCTAAGAGGGAAGCTGAGGCTGAGCCTAGAAGTCCGACCTTGTCCGGTCCCCTGGCAGTGGTGGGGGCAAGGTTTATTCTGTGGTCCTTGCCCAGACAGCCCCGAGGGCTTGGCACTTGGCTCAGAGAGCTGGGCAAACCATCTCAGCTGCACCCTGCAAATCAGGGCAAGGTGCCCCCAAGTGATGCTGTCTTTCAGACTGGGCCACCAGGCACCTGGTGCCATCTTGAGCTGTAATTACCAGCGGGGGAGCAGCATGCAGTCCCCTCACCTCTCTCAGCAACTGGAGCGCCTCGATTACCACGTGACCAAATGGAGACAGGGCCGGGCGCGGTGGCTCCTACCTGTAATCCTAGCACTTTGGGAGGCTGAGGCAGGAGGGTGGCTTGAGCCCAAGAGTTCCAGACCAGCCTGGGCAACATAGGGAGACCCCATCTTTACAAAAATAAATACATAAACTTAAAAAACGGACACGGGAAGGCTGTGATTATGAATCTTGGATTCTTGCTGGAGAACTGGTAGGGTGGCACCTGGTTTGCTGCACGTCCTGGTGGTGGCCAGCTCTACACCACAAGCTGGCCGGAGTCTCACCTGTGGCTTCCAACGCAGATATTTCTTCTAGGTCCCTGAGGGGAGCACAGAAGTGGCGGGAACCCCTGGGGCCAGGCAGCATTGGCCGCTGACCACTCACAGCTGTGTTCCTCCCCAGGTCCTGTCTTCTGCCAAGAAAACTGCCCTGTGTGACAGTCAGGACTGCAAGGGTGCCACCCCGAGCCTCGGGGCACTTTTGCGGGAATGGCACAACGTGCCCCTCCATCCTGCTGTGTGCACCTGGGCTCGCCAGTCCTGAGGGGAGCAAGAACCACCATGACGACGACGATGGGGACGGCGATGACGACAACTCCACCTGCCCACTGCTAAGGGCCTGCCTGTCCCCTGCTCTGCATGGAACTTAGAATAGTAAGTGCCGGTTATAACTGTAAGGATTAACATGGCTCATCTCCAGTCCACGCTGCAGCGGGGTCCTCCCGTCCCTAAAGCCCTCACTTTTTTGTAATCTTTATAATAGTTTATTTTATTTTTTTTTATTTTTATTTATTTATTTATTTATTTTTTGAGACCGAGTTTCGCTGTTGTTACCCAGGCTGGAGTGCAATGGCGCGATCTCAGCTCACCGCAACCTCCACCTCCTGGGTTCAAGCAATTCTCCTGCCTCAGCCTCCTGAGTAGCTGGGATTACAGGCACGCGCCACCATGCCCAGCTAATTTTTTGTATTTTTAGTAGAGACGGGGTTTCACCGTGTTGACCAGGATGGTCTCGATCTCTTGACCTCGTGATCCACCCGCCTCGGCCTCCCAAAGTGCTGGGATTACAGGTATTTTATTTTTAATTTTTTGAGATGGAGTCTCGCTCTGTCACCCAGGCTGGAGTGCGGTAGTGTGATCTCAGCTCACTGCAGCCTCCGCCTCCTGGGTTCAAGTGATGCCCCCGCCTCAGTCTCCCGAGTAGCTGCGATTATAGGCAGCTGCCACCACACCCGGTCAATTTTTTGTGTTTTTAGTAGAGATGGTGTTTCACCATGTTGGCCAGGCTGGGTTCGAACTCCTGGCCTCAAGTGATGCGCCGGCCTCAGCCTCCCACAGTGCTGGGATTACAGGCAGAGCCACCGCGCCCGGCCACATTTTTATAGTCTTTAAAATTGTCATTAAACATGCCTAACACAGAATTTACCATTCTGACCATGTCTAAGTGTGCAGTTCAGTGGCACTGAGGACATTCCAAATGCTGTGCTACCATCACCACCATCCATTTCTAGAACTTTCTCATCATCCCACACAGCAACTCTGTCTCCAGAAAAGGGCTCCCTGCTCCCTGTCCTCAGCCCTGGCTGTCAGCGGCTGCTCTCTGTCACTGTGACAGGCTGCTCTAGTTGGCCCATCCCCTTTCCAGGGAGGGTTGGCAGGAGCCCGAGGTCACAGGCAGGGTCAGTCCAGGCCAGGGACTTCAGAGGTGGCGAGCTATGCCCCAGCTTCAACAACCAACGGCACTACCCGGTCATGGGGGCACCAGCCACGGTGACCCTCCACTTCCCAGTGAGGAGCTCCGGGGATGGGGGGTTGTGGAAAAGCAACTTGCTGTTGATACAGTTTTCTTTTTCTTTTAGGGATTAGTGCTATAAAACCCAAGTGCCTAAGTGAGATGGAGGCCTCAGAACTCCCCAGGCAAGCACAGGCTGCACCAGCCCCACACGCCGGGGACATAGAAATTTACCGTTCATTTCTGGGAACACTTTAATTTATGGGATCCATATGGTGACACTGGCCAGACCACAGCCCCACAAATCCCAGAGGCCTGCTGGCGGCTTAGGCTGGAGCCAGGAGGCGGCAGCTTACTTTATTCATTCATCAACTCACTCAGAGCCCAGGGTCGGCCCATCAGCGCGCAGGGACCTTGGGGCCCCGTAGCGAGGTGGTTCCCACCCTGTGGGAACAGAGTCACTCCTGCAGCCTTGCCCTGAGTCATCTCAGGAAATGCTGCAGGGTGATGCTAAAGAGAGGCAGGCTTGGGACTGCTGTGTCTACGATAGGGCACAGATGGCAGCTCCAGCCAGCCCCAGAGGCTCCTGCTGCCAGGGAGGGCTTATGAGGCAGTACCCAGTCAAACTGGGCCGAATTAGCGTTCAAGTCCCCAGGGAACGAGCTGGAGGGGAGCAGGGGAGGGCTGTGCCACGCCAGTCTCGACCCCTGCCCACCTTCTCGTTCCTCCTGCAGCTGGGGGGCCAGGGTTCTGCTGGAGGCAGAAGCTGAGAGGCCCCACCTGGGCTGGAGATGGCTCCCAGAAGCGGGCCTGTGAGTGTAAGGACAAGTCAGCCCACATGGCTGCGGTGAGGCTCACGCTCCGCTCGGCTCAGCACTGGAACAAGAGAGAAAACAACCCTTTCACTGAGCACCTACTACATGCCAGGCACTGATCTAGGGCTTTATACCGACTAGCATAGTTAATCCTTCCAACAAGGCATGGAGGCAGGAAGAGGCAAACTGAGCGGTCTGAGCTCACACAGTAACTGGAGAGAGAGATCTGGCCTCAAGCAGTTGTCTGTAACCTCAGACAGCTAACAGAGCAACTGGGGGACACAGCGTTTAAGGAGAGAACAGGAGACGGCAGAGGGATAGCACATGACAAGTACTACAGGAGCTTAGAGTGGGAGGGGCCCCGACGCCGGGGAAATAAATCCACCGGGCTTCTTGGAGCAGCTGGAATGTGACCTGGGCCTTCAAGAGCAGCAGGATTTGAAAGGGAGTGGGAACAGGAGCCACAGCATTCCAGGTGTGGGAGGCGGCAGCCTGCACAGGGCGCCAGAGGCGGGAATGCACACGAGACTGAACGACAGACACCAGCCTACTGGGCAGTGGGCTTCCGGCACAGGTGGCCTGGACGGGGCTCCCGCCTTCCTCAAGGGGCTTGCAGCCGAGGACAAGAGGTTGAAACACACATCCCTGCAGGGGCCTGGAGGGAAATCCCCACAAGGGCACCGAGTGGATGAGACCGCAGGGAGACAGCCACGGCCCTTCCCAGGGTCGGCAGGTATCACATTGATGGAATCGAGCCCTGTCTTGCCAGATCTTCTGAGTTTTCAAGGAGAATCTGGGAATCCTCTTTTTAAAGATGTTTTCATTAAGAGACAGGGTCTTCCAGCCTGGGTAACAAGAGCGAAACTCCGTCTCAAAAAAAAAAAAAAAAAGAGACAGGGTCTTGCTGTGTCGCCCAGGCCCGCCTTGAATGAATTCCTGGACTCAAGCCATCCTCCTGCCTCAGCTTCCCAGGGAGTTGGGACTATAGGTACATGCCACCACTTCTGAAGCTGAACTCTCCTGATGATGAAGTGTCAGCCACTAATCCCCAAAATGTGAAAACACTGTGCAAACCCTCATACGCTCTTGATGGGAACATAAACTGATGCAGTTGCTTTGGAAAACAGCCTGGCCGTCCATCAGATGGCCTGACACAGGGTTACCCTGCAACCCAGCAACTCCACTCCTAGACATATAGCCAAGAGAACTGAAAACACCCAGCCATCCGCACACAAACTTGTATAGGAAGGTGCAGAGCAACCCTCAGTCCTACAGACAGACAGACAAATACCGCCAACAGCCCTGCTGAGTGTGGAGGTAGATCCCTCCCCGGTTGAGCTCCCGTGTGAGACTGCCTCCTGGCTAACAACCCCAGAGAGCGTGGAGGCGGGTCCCTCCCCAGTCAAGCCCCCACGTGAGACTGCGCCCTGGCCAACACCTTGATCTGCAGCCCGGTGAGACCCAGAGCAGAGGGCCTGGTTGAACTATGTGATAATAAACATGTGTTGTCCTAAGCTGCTAAATGTGCAATAGAGAACTGATACACTCCTTCAAGTTCTAGAACAGCGCCTGGCCTGGGTATCAGTGTTCCCTGGCATCACTGTCTGCTGAGCTGTGTGTGTCAGAAACAGAGGGAACCAGGTGCCAGTCCCTCCCCTGGCCTAGCTCTTCCCACCATCGTAACTCTTGTGGGGAGTGAAAGGATTTCACCCCTTTTCTTTGTCAGCAGCTGGCCTGGACTCCTTGGGGAGCCTGTCAGTATTAATGGACAGACGAGGCTGCAGGGCACACGGGGTTTTGTGAATACGGATTATCTCATGCTCAGAACCATCTTTTTTTTTTTGAGATGGAGTTTTGCTCTTCTTGCTCAGGGTGGAGTGCAATGGCTTGATCTCGGCTCACTGCAACCTCCACCTTCCAGATTCAAGTGATTCTCCTGCCTCAGCCTCCTGAGTAGCTGGGATTACAGGCATCTACCACCACATCCGGCTAATTTTTTTGTATTTTTAGTAGAGATGGGGCTTCTCCATGTTGATCAGGCTGGTGTTGAACTCCCAACCTCAGATGATCCACTCGCTTTGGCCTCCCAAAGTGCTGGGATTACAGGCGTGAGCCACTGCACCCGGCCTCAGCACCGTCTTGAAGGTGGAGGCAAAGGTTCTCAGCCAGGTAACCAGAGGCAAAGGGCCCCTCTTCCTTATCCTTCCAAGGCCACATTCACAACAGTCCCTAATGAGTAAAAAGCAGGCCCTGAAACTTGCATATGCGCTGCGCCTGCTCTACCAGGGCCAACAGTTCCAAGCCCACAGTGTGTCTGGATTTAAAGTACTATTGTGCCTGGGCCCGCGATGTCATCATCCACTCCACGGGGCCTGGAGAGCATGGCCTCTCACAGCAGCCCAAGGGGCCCAGGCAGCCCTGGCCTCGGATGACTGGCCAGGCTGGGAAAACGCCATTGTTTTCTGAATTTTCCTGGACCAGAGCCACCACCTTTAAAGCTTTCGTCAGTTAATGGGAAGGGCGAAAGGAGGAAAATTTAATAGGGTTCTTCCAAATAAATGGGGATTCTCAGCCCACTGCTGAATAGCCTAATGGATCCGGCATTGTCTTGCTTTCTCCAGGGAGCTCGAGTGGTTTCTGGAGAGAGCCGGCTCCTGGTAGACTCAGGAAGGCAGATCCCACATGCCTGCTCCAAAGTGGAGGACTGTGTGTGTGTGTGTGTGTGTGTGTGTGCACGCTCGTGTGTGTGCGCGTGTGCTCGTATGTGTGCGTGTGTGTGTGTGCGTGTGTGTGCATCCACACGCCGCCCAGGCTGGAGTGCAGTGGTGCAATGATCTCTGCTCCCTGCAACCTCTGCCTGTGCAGTTTTGTTTTATTAATTTCATTAGTGCATGAAATCCCTAGGTCTGGGAGCCCTGATTTATTTGTTTTTGTTTTGAGGCGGAGTCTCCCTCTGTTGCCCAGGCTGAAGTGTACTGGTGCGATCTTGGCTTATTGTAACCCTTGCCTCCCGGGTTCAAGCGATTCTTCTGCCTCAGCCTCCCAAGTAGCTGGGACCACAGTCGTGTAACACCACACCAAGCTAATTTTTGTATTTTTAGTAGAGACGGGTTTCAACGTGTTGGCCAGTCTGGTCTCGAACTCCTGACCTCAGGTGATCTGCCTGCCTCGGCCTCCCAAAGTGCTGGGATTACAAGTATGAGCCACTGCGCCCGGCGCCAGTCTATTCTTTTAAGTGTTTTATTGAGATATGATTCACATACTATACAATTCACCGATTTAAAGTGTACCATTTGATGGTGTTCATGTATTTCTAAGCTGTGGAACCATTACCGCCATCCATTCCAGAACATTTTCATCACCTCTAAAAGAAAGAAGCCCACATCCCCACGAGCAGCCCCCTTAACCCCACCCTCCAGGTCCTGCAATCACTCATCTGCTCTCTGTCTCTGTGGCCTGGCCTCTTCTAGACATTTCATACAAATCCAATACGTGGCCTTACGTGCTGCCTTCTTTTTAAAGTTGGCACGGCGTGTTCCAGGTTCATCACACTGAACTGGGTAAACCCTGTATTTTGAACAATAAGGGGCATTCCAGTCTGAGGCGGCATGGCAGCCCAGGGGCTGCTGAACAGAGACGTCAGAATTTCCTTCTCCGGGAGCCTCTTCGGCAGGAACTGGTTGGCTGTTCATGGAGTCAGCTCCCTCTCCCTCCTGGGCACCCAGCCAGACTCCATCTACTGGCCTCCCCTCTAGCAGGGCACAGCTGGTGGCCCAGGTCCTGGCCACTCTCCCAGCTGGGAGATCTTAGCAGAGTGACTTCACCTCTCCAGGCCTTGGTTTCCTTTTGAGCATAATGAGGCTGGCACTTTGGGAGGCCGAGGCAGGCAGATCACTTGAGCCCAGGAGTTCAAGACCAGCCTGGCCAACATGGCAAAACCCTGTCTCTACCAAAAATGCAATAATTAGCCAGGCGTGGTGGCGGGCACCTGTAATCCCAGCTGCTGGGGAGGCTGAGGCAGCAGAATTGCTTGAACCCGGGAGGTGGAGGCAGCAGGGAGTGGAGATCATAGCGCCGCTGCCTGGGCAAGAGAGGAAGAGTCTGTCTCAAAAATAAAATGAGAGTGACAACACAGTGCCCACCTCCAAGAGGAAATCAAGTGAACTATTCTGCCAAACCACTTGGAACACCAGCAGGTTCTCAATAAATCAGCTGATCCATGAACTAAGAGCAGAACCATCAGAAACGAGCATCAAAGCATCGCCGTGACCCCACGGCCCCACAAAGCTGGAAGGGGTGTGTGCTGGGGAAGGTGTCTTAGCCTTGGGTGCAGATGGTGAGGGCGGGGCCTGTCCAGTGCCCTCATACCCTGGGCAGTTTCGGCTCCAGCTGGCAGGGCAGCCTCCTAGCTGCTAGAGTCTAGGGCCCCTGAAGTCACAGGGGCAGGGTCCGGGGCACGTGCTTTGAACAGCTAAATGTCAGGAGAACTGGCCTCACCCACTCTTCCTGGTCAGCCTGAATCATCTCTTCATTCCAAGCAAGCGCCAGGTGCACCCGGGAAACCGGCACAGCTGATCTTGAGTAAGACACAGGTAGGCCTGAGTCCACGTGCCACTCACCTGCCAGCGTCACGGGGAGAAACCAAGTGAGCCACAGCTCTCTGGCTCTGAGCTGACATCTCTGGGAAGTGGGCTAGGAACACCTGCCTTAGGTGTCCTGAGCACCTACTATGTGCCAGGTGCCAGCTGGGCACCTGCCATCCACAGCCCATTAAATCATCCTAGCAACCCCCCCTGAATTCTCAAAGGCATGGAAGTCAAGTCAACTGCCCAATGTCACCCAGCTGGTCACAGTGAGAGCCAAGAATGCAGGCCAGCATGTGTCCCCTGACAAGTACCTAGTCCCCACCCGCTGTCCAGGGCACAGTAGGTGCTCACTGAGCACGGGCAGAGCCTGGATCCGCACCCCATGCCTAGCAGCCACACAGCAACTCAGGCCCTGCTCTGGGGCAGCAGGTCTGTGCTGCTGGTGAATGGCAGAGCGGGGAGGTTTGCTGATGGGCTGAGGCTGATTTATCTCAAGAGCAAAGCAGAGAAGATGAGACAAGGAACACAACCGCAGGACAGGGAAGAGACGCCAGCATCCCCACAGCACAGAAGAACACAGCGTCGCCTCCTCTTCGCCCCGAGAAAAAGCAAGCACAGGCACGAAGCCAAGGGCAGGGGAAAGGCGGTCCCTCCCCAGGGTGCTGGCAGGGTGCGTGCGTTGGCTATGGAGGGCGGCGGGCACAGCCAGCCCAGGGGCACCTCCCGGGCTGACCAGAGGCCCCCGTCCCTGCTGGGGACATGCGGGTTGCATCCCAAGTGCCGCTGTGTGCCAGGGAGGGAGAGAAGGGAACACAGACAGGCCTGCCCTGCGACAGGAGCCCCTCCTCCCGCTGTCCTGACCCGCAGTGGCCCCGCACCAAAGCCCACCTACGAAGACATTGTGCGCAACCTGCCCTGATGGGATTTCTTGTTCTGTGCTGCGAGCTAGTGCGTCAGAGGCCAAAAACAGTATTTTACGCCCCTTAATTCCCTGTAATAGCTCCGTAATGGCAAGCAGAGGACTCCAAATACTGCAATAAAGGGAACGATAAGGCTTCGGGTCAGGGGGAGATTGGAGATGCCGAATGCAGAGTCCCTGATAAGCAGACAACTAAAGGGTTATTAAATGTGTGCTGGCGACCGGGTGTAATTGGAAAGTTATTAGATATGGAATACACACAGCACCCGGCAAATGAGTAATCAGGGACTAATTAAGCACACGCCACACGGCAGATCGCGCGGGAGAGGCTGGTGGCTGCCACATCTGTGACTGCAATTAGGGCCGCTCCGGCTGCAGCGCTCCCGGCTGGGGTGGGGGAGCGGCAGGGCGGATGGGGGAGCAGCAGGGCTGGTGGGGGTTATCGGTCTCGGGCTGGTTGGGGGGTGGTGTCGGGATCAGACCCTCCCCCACCTCTCAGGGGCCGGAGGGAGGGAGGCGCTGGGCTCCTGCAGCCTTGGGAACAACAGAAGCTCAATGAGACACACAGTCCAGGCTTGAAAAAATCAAAAGGCAGTTCTGATCTGTCCCAGGCTTCAAGTTTGGCTAGGCGGTGGCTGGCTGCAGCTGCCCGAGCCCCCTGGAAAATCCACGAGACACATGCACAAAAGCACGACCCAGAGCCTTGCAGGCTTCTGCCAGGCAGGTCAGGCAGGAATGACCAACTCAATGTACAGATGGGAAAGCTGAGGCTGAGTGAACAGAAAGTGGGCAAAGGTCGTCCAGCTCAGACTCTCTTGCAGCAGGCACACAGCACCTTGTCTGGGTTAGGGAAAGGAGCCTGCATTTCCCAGAGAGGCAGTGACCAAGCTCAAGCAGAGAAAGAGGGGCCAGGTGCAGCTGGGTGACCAAGAAGAGCTGGGACCTGGGCGGGAGCGACGGTAATCCAGGGAATGCCTCTCTGTGTCATGTCCCTGGCCTCAGCTTCCTCCTCCGTAAACATGGAGCTGAGAGTCCCGTCCATAGCTCTAAGCTGGATGGGTGGATGCACAGATGACTGGACAGATGGACACGCAGTGGAGAGATGGACAAGTGGATGATGGATGGATGATGGACAGTGGATGGGTGGATGGATAGATGGAGGGGCAGGTGAGTGGATGATGGATGGATGATGATGGATGGGTAGACAGATGATGGACAGACAGATGAACAGTGGATGGATGATGAATGGATGGACAGTGGATGGGTATATGGATGGATAGATGGAGGGGCAGGTGGGTAGAGGATGGATGGATGATGATGGATGGGTGGATGGATGATAGACAGATGACTAGTGGATGATGGATGGATGGATGGACAGTGGATGGGTGGATGGATAGATGGAGGAGCAGGTGGGTGGATGATGGATGGATGATGATGGATGGGTGGACAGATGATGGACAGAAGATGAATAGTAGATGGATGGTGGACAAGACAGCTGGAACCGTGTGTCCCATTATTTGGATGGGGTCACTGGGGACAGGAAGGCTAGCACACTTGTTGTGTCTGGTCCCACTGTGGGATGGGTGGGTGGGGCACGAGTGTTTCCAGAAGCCTCACTAGAAAGCGGGGATCCATGTTGATGGCACATTCAGAGAGCCTCAGGACACGCTCAGGCTCGGAGGCAGCTGATGATCCCTCACGAGGCTGGGACAGGGCAGGAGCTCACTGCTTCCCGAGGCAAGAGAGCCTCCCCATGGCTGTCAGGAAACAAGGTGCTTGGGTGCAGCTGGGGAATCCACCCGGGCCAGGGTGAGGGGCCAGCGCCCCAAGATATGGAGGTCCTGAGACCCTGGCATCAGCCTGAGAACCTCCTCCTGGGGGCCAGCAGTGGGAGCTAGGCAGAGCTCAGACAGGCTTGCCACTGACATTCTGTCTCTCCCAGGGACCCCCTCCCAGCCCCAGCGGTACCCTCCCCCATCCCCAGACTGCCCTGTGCCTGCTCATCTCCTGCCTCCAAGTGAAACAGCCTCCTGCTGACCCTGGGTGTGTAGCCCTGCCAGGAACAGCTCTCCAACACCACCGGGCAGCAGCCTTCCTAAAACACCACACTTACCCTGCCAACCCCTTACCAAAGTTCTGACGCACTGTGGGATGGGCGAGTGGGGCACGAGTGTTTCCAGGAGCCTCACTAGACATCTAAGAGCAACATTATTTGGTTCAGTACAGCTTTTCATCCACATTTCTGTCACACCCTAATATCCACCCAGCCAGCCAGCCACCCACCCATCATCCACTCATCCACCATTCACTCACCTGTCCAGCATCCCCTCACCTATCCACCATCCATCCATCTACGTGTCCATCACCCATCCACCTGCTTATCATCCATCCATCCATCATCCATCCACCACTCATCCATCCATCCACCCACCCATCATCCATCCACCACTCATCCACCCACCTGCCCACCATCCATCCATTCATCTACCATCTATCTACCTGCCCATCACCCATCCACCCGCCCATCGTCCATCCACCACTCATCCATCCATCTACCTGTCCATCATCTCTCCATCCATCATCCATCCATCCATTATCCACCCACCTGCCTACCATCCATCCATTCATCCAACATCTATCTACCTGTCCATCACGCATCTACCTACCCACCCGTCATCCATCCATCCATCCACCACTCATCCATTCATCCATTATCCATCCACCTGTCCATCATCCATCCATCATCCACCCACCTGTCCACCATCCACCCATTCATCCACCATTCATCGACCTGCCCATCATCCATCCATCCACTCATCCACTATTCATCTATCTGTCCATCATCTGTCCACCCATCCATCATCCATCCATCCATCCATCATCCGCCCACCTGCCAATCCATCTATCCATCCATCCACCCATCCATTCATCCATTTGCCCATCTGTCCACTGTCTTATCAATCTGCCCATCCATTCATCTATCCATCCACCCACACAGTCATTGTTCATCCACTCATCCACCTGTCCATTTGTTCATCATCCATCCATCCATTCATCCAATAAACGTTTATTGAGTACTGACTATGTGTTAGGTGCTGTGCCTGGGATATAGCAGCAAACAAAACAGTCAAAAATTCCTGCTGACATTCTGGCTGGGGAGACACAGAGTATTCTAATATGACTATGAATAAACAGAGTGTTCGTCTGTCGGTCAGCAGGAAGTGCCATAAAGACAAACAGCAGCAGAACAGGATGGAGGAAGGGTGGGTGGGTGGAGAAAGTAATGGATGGGTGGGTGATGGATGGACGGTGGTAGAGATCTGATTTTTCACAGGCTGGCCACACTGAGAGAGCATGTTTGTGAACAGACCTGAAGGATCGGGGTACAAGCGGTATTTGGTTACAAAAAAAAAAAACAAAAACAGAGAAGACCTGAAGGAAATGAGGACACCAGCCACAGAGACACCTGGGGAAGAGTGTTCCCGGAAGCAGGAACAGCAAGTGCAATGGCCCAGAGACAGCAGCACGTTTGCGAACCTTTCCTTAAAAGGCCAGATGGTATTTTTGGCTTTGCGGGCTGCATGGTCTCTGTCAAAACCACTCAGCTTTGCCACCGCAGAACCAATGCAGCCTCAGACAATACCTAGATGAACATGCGTGGCTGTTCTAATAAAACTTTATTTATGGACATTAAAATCTGATTTTAATGTGAAAGCCTTTCTTAGCTCATAGGCCGTCCAAAAACAGGCAGCCAGCCAGCAGGCCCCTGTTCTAGAAGCAGAGAGGAGGCCTGGGGTTTGGGAGCGGGGAGGAGGTGGGGCACGGTACACGCCGAACTCCTAGACACGAGGAGAGTTCTTGCAGGCAAAACCCATCAGGCAGGGGGACCTGGGGCGGCGCGGCTGAGCCTCGGCAGACGCTGTGGTGAGCGGGATACAGGTCACCTGCATTTGTCTGAAGGTGGCAGGTGGCTTGTTCTGAAGCACACACAGCACCAGCCAGCTCATCTACACCACCGGCTCCTCCCCTCCCTTCCCTCTCCCTCCTGGGAACCTGCATCCTGTTGGGGCCGAGGGCACAGACTCAGCCTTGCCTGCTTCAAAGTCCCTGTGGGCAAGGGACTCCACCTACCTGGGCCTTGGCTTCCCCATCTGTGAGATGGAAACAGTGACAGTGCCAGCCTCCTGGGCCAGGGCCCGAGTCTGTGTTGTGAAGCTCTGGGACCGGGCACTGCAGGATGGACAGGGAGCAGGCCTGCGCTTCACACACTCCCCGTGCTCATCCCATGTGCCCCACACGCCTGCCTCCTACACGTGTCCCATCGCAGTTTCTCAGAAGGGCACCTCTCAGCCCTGAAACAAGGGCTGCTGTCATCCTGGGAGTGTCGGGCAGCCGCCACGGAGGTTCCCAGAGCAGGGCCCTGCTCGGCCCAGGGTTCCGGGCAAAAGCAACACGTGGGCCACTCACAAACCTTGCCAGCTGCCTATCCCATCCCAAAATGCCCCCTGCCTTCCTCCCAGAAATGTTCTCTGCCTCCTCCTCAGCCAAGAATCCGACCCCTTTTCCCCGAACTCTATCCCCAGCTCCCCTCCCTAAGCAGAGAGGGACGCATCCCCGCCCACGTCCGTTCATGCCACATCCCAGGGCGAGATTCGGGGCTGCACATCTGCACCCCCAGGCCACCAGCCCCCCTGTGAACCATACTCCCAGGCCCTGGCACGGCAGCCCCAGCACAGCTGCTGGAGGAGACGTATCTGAGTTATGTAAGGAGCCATGGTCCTGGGGAACAGTGTTTCAGGCACGGGAATGGCCAGTGCAAAGGCCCTGAGACTGGAGTGTGCCTGGCTGAAACTGAGGAGGAGCAAGGAGCAGGTGCCGGGACGGAGCCAGGGAAGCAATGGGTCCCATTTTGGAGGCCCCGACAGGCCCCTGGGAGGACTGTGGCTCTCACTCACAGTGAGAGGGGAGCCCGCTGAGTGTCCTGAGCTAAAGACACATCATTTTGATTTTTGCCTTTTTGAAATTCCAACTTTTTTTTGAGTCAGGATCCCACTGGTTGCCCAGGCTGCAGCGCAGTGGTGTGATCATAACTTACTGCAGCCTCAACCTCCTGGACTCACGCGATCCTCCCACCTCAGCCTCCTGAGTAGCTGGATCTACGGGCGTGCACCACCATGCCCTGCTAATTGTTTTATTTTTTGTAGAGATGGGCCTGGCTATGCTGCCCAAGCTCATCTTGAAGTCCTGGCTTAAAGTGATCTTCCTGCTTCAAGCTCCTGAAATGCTAGGATTACAAGTGTGAGCCACTGCACCCGGTCAACTTTTGAAGCTGAGATATTTGCAGATTCACTTGCAGCTGTAAGCAGCGAAGGCGCCACCCCGCACCCCCACCCCCAGCCTCCAACAGGGGCGACCCTTGATCACTGTATACCTGCCACAAGCGGGAGCTGAGACCCACCGGCCTGCTCTCCACTCCAGGACCCTGTCACCTCCAGCGCCTTACGTCAATGGACTCACACTGTGCTTGCTCTCTGGGGCCGGCTTTCCCATTCGGCAGGTCCCCTGGAGATGCACCCACACTCCCCGGTGCACCCCTGCTTTGTTTCTTTCCATTGCTGAGCAGCGCTCCACAGCGTGGACGCGCCATGGTTTGGTTTGTTGAACTGCTTGCTGATTTCAGGTTTAACAGGATCAAGAAGCACCTTCCTCCCGAGAGGCTGAGGGAGGCATGTCGGCAGCTCAGCTGCTCCCCCTGCGCCCCCAGGCCTTCCCCACAGTCGTGCTCCCCACTCCCTGCTGCCCACCGCCCCCTCCTGTCCTCAGGGACTGTGCCAGGCTTTCTCTGCTGCCCCCCACTTATCAGCAGCAACCCTTCTCCATTCATAAATTTCATGGAGAAGGATGCAATCTGTGCATGGAGAGGAGGTGCCACTGAAAATGGGGGGCCAGCAGGGACGTCCCATTTGTTAGGTACCTGTGGGGCACAGCGCTCCCCCCATCCCACCATGGCCTCCTCTAATTCCCAGGCTGGGGAGACTAGTAGCTGTGAGCAGCTAATCCTTAGAGTGTGTTCCCTGTTGAGATGTGGCTCAGAGAAGCTGCGCAGTCTGTCAAAGGTCACACAGCCTGAAGACGACAGACTCTGGCCCTGGTGTGCCCTGAACCTCACAGAGACGGATCCTTGCCACAGGTGCTCTGAGGAAGAGGAATTGATCCAGCAGGCCTCCCAACAGGATATGACAGTGGGGGCTGGTGGGGCTGCCAAGGCCCAGGCCCTGGGCTCCCAGCTCAACCGTGGGCCACCACAGGTGACATGACATGACCGTGAAGGAGCAGTTTCTCCAGCGCCGACAGGGCATTAGCTGAAGTGATCACTAGACTATTAATTTTTCCCCAGCCCTTGCCAGGGGTATTACAGTGAAAAACGGCAGCTTAGCCGCAGGGAAATTCTTCAGGGTGACAAACATAAAAATAGCTCTAATTGAAGTTGATAGAAATTATACCCTTTAAAAACACACATACAGATGCACTGGCTGCAATGTGAGTTAACGCCAGGGCAGGGTTTCTGTCACAGGATCGTGGAAACACAGTGACAGCCACAGCAAACAGCCTCAGGAGATGTCACTTCTGCTTGGTGGGCCCTGAGGTGTTGGGAAGGTGTCAGTGACAGGCTGGAGGGCTGGCCACTGGGTCCTGCAGACACAACCCCACTGCTCACTGACAATCCCTGCACAGGGATAGCGAGCAGCACTGAAATAGAAAAGCTCCCTGCCAGTCTCTAGTTCACTGTCGAGAGACCGAGGGTCTGTCCCGGGCAGCCTGAAGGCCTGGGGACTGAGGCCATCAGCTCGTTACCAGGCAACGCCACGGTCCAACCCCAGCCGTCACCACGAGGCCTTCTTTCCTAAAGCCTGACGCTTTTGAAACTCACACATTAAAAAATGTAAGTAACAGGCCAGGTGAAGTGGTTCACACTTGTAATCCCAGTGCCAGGGCAGGAGGAGTGCTTAGGGCCAGGAGTTTCAGACCAGCCTGGGCAACATAGTAAGGTTCTGTGTCTTCAGAAATTTAATTTTAATTCATTTATTTATTTAGAGACACAGTTTCACTCTGTCACCCAGGCTGGAGTGCAGTGGTGTGATCTCTGCTCACTGCAACCTCCACCTCTCAGGTTCAAGTGATTCTCTTGCCTCAGCCTCCCTTGTAGCTGTGATTACAGGCCCCCACCACCAAGACCAGCTAATTTTTGTGTTATTAGTAGAGACAGTGTTTCACCATGTTGGCCAGGCTGGTCTTGAACTCCTGACCTCAAGTGATCCACCCGCCTCGGCCCCTCAGACTACTGGGATTATAGGTGTGACCCACCGCACCAGGTCTCTACAAAAATTTAAAAAATTAGCTGGGCATGGTGGTGCATGGCTGTGATCCCAGCTAATCAGGAGGCTGAGGTAGGAGGATCACTGGAGCCCAGGAAGTCAAGGCTGCAGTGAGCCAAGATCCACTGCACTCCAACCTGGAAGACGAACAACACCCTGTCTCTTAAAAAAAAAAAAGTCAACAGCAGAGGCCGTAGAGAGCTAAGAAAAATTCTCATGCTCTTGCACACAGTGACAAATTGACTTTTAGCAGTCAGGAAGGTTTCAATTCAGTGGATGGAAGAATAATAAATATAATGGCAATAAAATGATAATCAGCACAGGTGCAGCATCTGCTCTGTGCTCTGCCCCGTTTTAAATACTTTCCACACATTTTAATTCACTTAATCCTCGCAACAGCCCATGAGGTAGACACTGCCATTATCATCATCATTTTCCAGATGAGGAAACTCGTGCAGAGGCTCAGAGAGGTTGCATAACCTCCTGGACTGAGGGCCAGGGCAGAGCTGGGAGGGGAGAGCTCGGGGCTCCCGTCCACCCTCCCAGCCAGCTGCAGAGCCTGTCAGCCTGACACATGGGAGAAACCCCTCGACCCGCTGACCTGCAGGAAGTCTGCCTGTTCCTTCTCAAACCCGAGCTAGGAATGCACCTCGCACGATGGTATTAGGAGCTGGTCCTGAACACTCACGCGACCATGTTTTTTCTTTGTTTGTTTTTTTTTTTTGAATCAGGGTCTCGCTCTGTTGCCCAGGCTGGAGTACAGTGGCCTGATCTTGGCTCACTGCAACCTCCTCCTCCGGGGTTCAAGTGATTCTCCTGCCCCAGCCTCCTGATTAGCTGGGATCACAGGCACGCCTCACCACGCTCAGCTGGATCCCTTGTAGTGATCAAGATAGGGAAAGTTCTGGCTTCTGTGAGGCTGACATTTCAGGTTACAGGAAGACAGGCGGTGTGTATCCACTCCTTCTGGTGCCACAGGCAAACACGAAAGTCACCGAAAATGAAAATGCAGACTCCGTTTCCTGGCGTCAAGACACAATTCAAGAGTCTACGACTCTCACCAGCAAACGATTAAGAGTCATTTTTTAAAGAGAAGAAAAATGTAAAGATTAAAAAGAACCGCCTCCCGACCCACCCCTCGCCCGCCGCCTCTCTCCCTGCCGCCTTCCGCACATCCACGGAAAGAAATCTAATAACGTGAGAGATGGAGAAGACAGCAATTTCAGTGCCTTTTCACTGCCGCCTTCCCTGAAGAGATCTGAAGAGAATAATTGACTGAAGTGAGTCCCAGTTGGGGTGGGAAGGGGAAAAGGAAGCATGGGAAATAAAAGGCAGAAGCTTCTAGAAAGGGCACAGCATGCAGGCAGAGTTGTGCCAGGGCCCCGTCGGCGCCGTGGCCGTTTGTCCAGAGAAATCTCGGCCGGAGTGAGCGGAGCCCCAGTGAGGATGCAGTGAGCGGGTGCCTGCAGAGCTCCAGGCAAAGACAAATGGGAGGTTAAAGACGTCCCCGGCTGGGAATCTCGGGTCAGCCAGCTTGGCATCCACGCCACATGGACTCCAGAACAGGTCATGGGGAAAACTAATTTGCAACCATGTAAAATAGCACGAGAATTACTACTGGCCTGGCTACTGGCCTGGCTGTGTGGAGAGGGAAATGACACCAGACCCAGTGATCTCCCTCCCAGGTGACAGCGACGGTTCAGGGGAGGAGAGCAGAATTGGGGGCATCAACCTGCCTGTGACAGTCAAGGAGTGGTTACATGACCAGCTGAGACTCCGCCTAAACACCCACCCCAGCGCTGAAACCAGCAACGCTCTTAGGATGAGACGCCCCATGATTCCACCCACCGCGTGCCAGGCCGAGCTCTGCAGGCACCCGCTCACTGCATCCTCAGCAGGATCACGAGAGTAGGGCGGCTGGCAGCAGCGCCTGTCCATCACAGCTTGCCCTCCTTCACGCACTGACTCGGTTACTCTGGGCTATGTGGCCACGGGGAAGTGGCTAAACCTCTCTGGGCCCCAGCCCCCTCATCTGTAAAATGGTCACAATGACAGTACCTATCTCACAGGGGAAAAAAACTGACCCACGGTAGACGCATTTAGACTCCTGCCTGGCCTTTGGGAGTTGCTGGAAAAAACCCAGCTGATTTTATTTTCCCTCACAGTAACCCCTTAATTGTTTAATGTCATTTAAGTTATTTAATTTTAATTTAACCACATGTGCCATGCCCTGTTCAAGCACTCTGCAAATCTTACTTGCTTGATCCACACACGCCTGTGACAGGTTCTATCATTATACGCCCATATGATAGAGGTGGAGACTGAGGCAGGGAGGGGTAAGTCAGCTGCCTCAGGTCACACAGAGCCAGCTCTGCACCCAGATGCCATCATCCTCAGCCTGCACTGCTAACCTCGGGGCACATCTATCACTGAGAACAGCCCGGAAGGTCGGGAGGGCACTCAGGGTGGCCCCATCACGGGAACGAGGTTCAGCGGCTGAACGCACCCAGAGGTGAAGGCAAGATACAGAAAAAGCCGCATCTGGAGACACTGAGGGGGAGCATATGCCAGTGCGGCAATCAGAAAGGAGGACGAAGCGGGTGACGATGCCCAGGCAGCCCTCCCAGGCCCAGGGCTACAGGCAGAGTGGGGCAGGCGGTCAGGAAGTGGGTGCCCCCGATACAGCCAGGGCCCCTCGCGCTCATCTGGGGCAGCAGGAAACTGCACACGGATGGTCCTCAGCCATTCTCCAGACCTTTATTCAGACCCTGGGTTTGCTTTTGGTCACTACGAAAAGGAACAACCCACCAGCACCCGAGGAGGTGGAGAGGTGCGGAGTGGGACGAGCAGGGCCAGCACCCACAGGCCCAGCGCAGGGAAGGTGGGGCCTCTGTGTGTTTACCCCCTTGTTCCAGAGGTGAGGGAGAGCCCAGGGGTGTTCTCAGCACCCCCAAAGCTCGGAGGTGGGAAGAACCTGAAAGGTCACCTGCTCGATAGTCTCAAACATCGAGGCTGGGTCCTGCATGAGACCAATACGGAAGGCTCTGGCCAGCGATTTTCACAAAGAAAACCGAGGCTGGGCTCGGTGGCTCACGCCTGTAATCCCAGAACTTTGGGAGGCCGAGGCGGGCGGATCACAAGGTCAGGAGATCGAAACCATCCTGGCCAACATGGTGAAACCCCGTCTCTACTAAAGATACAAAAAATTAGCCGGGCATTGTGGCACGCGCCTATAGTCCCAGCTACTCGGGAGCCTGAGCAGGAGAACTGCTTGAATCCAGGAGGCGGAGGTTGCAGTGAGCCGAGATTGCACAACTGTACTCCAGCCTGGGCAACAGAGCAAGATTCCGTTGCAACAAAAAAAAAAAAAGAAAGAAAGAAAGAGAAGAAAATTGAATGGAATAAAAATACTGAATGCACCACGTCGTGAAAACACCAGAGGCTGACACTTCCATTTCAGACGTCAGGTGTATGGCAGCATTGCCAGGCCCTGGACAACCAGGACTCCTGCCCTCAGGCCCTGTGTCAAGAGGAGCCCAGCCCTTGCCACACCCAGGGGCTCCAGAAGACAAGCAGACGCACAGCTCGGGGGAAAGGCCCCCAGCCCATCCCTGCTCCAGGACCCCGTTTCCCTGCTTGAAAGTCCTGAGTGCATGTGCAGGCCTCCCTCCAGGTCTGGCCTGTGAGGGGGCTGTGCTGCCAGTGAGCCCACCCCAGGTCCACAGGGTAGCATGAGCTTTGAGGAGCAGGCCGGGGTGCCCACAGGCGTGGCCTGGTATGACGGCACACAGTGGCGGGTGAGAAGACACGGAACAGCAGGAGCCTCTGGCTGCAGTTTGTCACCGGCCCCTCGATGCTGGGGGCAGAGCTGGGGGTGTACGTATGTGTGAGTGTGCATCACGTGCACTGCGAATGTGCGTGTGGGTACATGCACTTGTGTGTACATCTCTGTGAGTGTGTGTACATGTGTATATGTGTGCCTGCACGTATACAAGCATGTGTGCATTTGTGTGGGCATGCAAGTACACGATCGTATGTGTGTCTGTGTGAGCATGTGGATGTGTGAGCATGTGGATGTGTGAGCATGTGGATGTGTGAACGTGTGAAAGTGCACGCATGCATTTTGGCATGAGATGTGTGTACATGTGCGTGCCTTGTGTGTGGGCATGCACATACACACATAAGAATTGTGAAGGTGAGGCTGGGTGTGGTGGTTCACACCTGGAATCCCAGCACCTTGGGAGGCTGAGGTGGACGGATCACCTGAGGTCAGGAGTTCGAGACCAGCCTGGCCAACATGGTGAAACCCTGTCTCTACAAAACTTAGCCAGGCGTGGTGGCTGTGGTGGCCATACCTGTAGTCCCAGCTACTTGGGAGGCTGAAGCAGGAGAATCACTTGAACCCGGGAGGCGGAGGTTGCAGTGAGCTGAGATTGTACCACTGCACTCCAGCCTGGGTGACAGAGCGAGACTTCACCTCAAAAAAAAAAAAATGTGAGGGCATGTGTGTGTCATGTGCACACATGAACATGCTCACACGTGTGTGCGTGTTAGGCTGTTCAGTGGCTCACAGCCCACCAGGCTGGAGAAGGCCACGAGTGTCCTACCCAAGCCACCAAGGCTGCACATGGCCTAATCCTGCACCTCTGATTCTGCCCCTTCCATGCTGAACACCAGCGACGAGCCAGCATTGCTGAAGCTCTGTCTTCAAAAGCGGGTGAGCTGGTGCTTAGGCTGGGAGCTCCTGGAGCAAAACCGTGGCCACCCCATGGCTCAGCGCCAGGCTTAATGAACATTTGTTGAATGAATAATCAAGGGAACAAACGAAGGCTCAAAAATCCATCAGCCAATCCCCAAACGCTGCTGGAGCGCCACGTGTTAGGAGGGCCAATGGAAGCCGATTAAAGCACCTAGGCTTGATGCTGCCGAATCAGCCCCAGTGACCCTGGAGTCCCGCAGAACCGCAGCCGGCTCCCCACCAAGGCTTCGAGGAGGACCCCAGCCTGCACCCGGGGCAGGGGCAGCCCCCACACCAGGGTACCAGGAAGGCCTGGGTCCCCCCTGTCCTGACACGCAGTCCTGTCCCGGCTCTGCCCTCCTGGGCCCCCAGCCCCAGCTGCTAGAAGTCCACTCAGGCCAGCCAGCCAGCATGCTGGGGGCTTCTTTATGGGACATAAAGCAGGGAAACTCCACACAAATACACACTGGACGTGAGGTCTGAAGGGTGTCACGCCCTGCTTCCAGCCTGCGCTGCTGCTCGGAGGCCTCAGACAAGGCGTTGGTTTCTTTGGGCATCAGGGTTCCCAACTCTAAAATGGACACAATTCCCTCCGTCCTACCTCCTCCCTTCCTCCTTTCCTTCCCCTTCTCTTCCTCCCAGCAGCCAACAGCGTGATTGCTGCTGTCACTGTTGGTGGTGCAGGGCATGAGACCGCCACCCTGCCGCAGTGGCAGTGCGGGGAGCTGGGCTCCTCCTGCAGTGCACAGCCTCACCCCATGCCCTTCCTCCTATTCTGGGCCACGCAACCCCTCACCCCAGAAACCCACGCCCAGCACCTGCAGGGAGCCCAGCCCACCCAGCACAGCCCCCTCCTCCTGCAACTGCCCACTCCTGGCTCTGTACACATGACTCATTCTTGCTGGATCAAAGGTCTCGTTGATTAAAAAGCCGATTGAAGTCACTCGCCTGCCGAGGAAACCATGCCAAGTCAGGACCGCCCTCCGCCCGAGGCCACTCCGGGCCTCATCAGGGCCACCCTGGGCAAAGGGCTGTGTCAGTGAAAACTCCTCGGGCCGCTTACCCCTGGCTCAGAGCCGGGGCCTCCCAGGACGGGTGTAGGGAGAGAAAATGACTCCCCTCCACCCTCCGAGGTTCCCTGGCTGGGCTATGAATAAATCAACACGAGTGATTAACAGGAGAAAAACCATGTTTAATCACATGCACAGGCACGGGAATCCCACCGCACCGGAAACTCAAACAAGGGTCAGGTGACTGTCGCCTGTATAGATAGCGTGGGAGCAGAAGGAAGGAGCAGGGGCCTGGGGCTTCTGGGGCTGCGGGAGGTGAGGGAGGAAGTGTCTGGTGAATGAGCCTGTCTTGCTGTGCAGATAAAGTCTCTCTGGTGATAAAAGTTGAGCAGCTCTTCCTGGTCACTAATGCAGCTCTCCCTCACAGATGCAAATTGCTTTTACAAAAGGACAGCTTTTCAGGGCCACCCTGGCCTGCAGTTTCTCAGAGGAGCCCGCTGGAAAGATGCTGATGAAGCATAGTTTGGGGTGGCACGTTCTGGTCTCCTACAGATATATTTTGGGGTGGGGGTCTTGGACCCCCATATTTAAGGGGAAGAAAAATGGCTTCCCTCCATGGGTCACACAGCCCCAATCAGGGGCTACACCCAGCACCCCGAAAACCCAATGCATTACCCTGAACCTCAGAGTCCACCCCCTGGTTGGGACACCAGGTCATTCAAGGATGAGCAGAACTCGGGGGACACAGACAGGAGAGAAGAAACGCAGAGAAGGGGTGCTGAGACAGGGCTGGGGAAGACGGTGGGCAAGGCCAGAAGCACCCAAGTGCAGGGCCTTGGCAACAGGACGGTGACACCAGCAACCCCAATGCAGCTCCCCCACGCAGGCCCTGTCCAAAGTCAGCTCCAGAAACGCTGTGAGGTGTGCATGACCAGGACTCCCATTTTCCAGATGACAAAAGCAAGGCCAGTGAGGCCCAGGGCCACCGGGTGGCAAGTGGCAGCTCCACGTCCACCCGCTGGATGCGCCCGCTGGACTCTCAAAAGGCCCTCGGGCAGTAGGGAGCCAAGGTGGAGCACAGAGCAGAGGAGTGCCGTCGCAGCATCATCTGTGGGGCCAGGAAGCCTCTGGGGGGCCTCAGAAGACAGCTTGGTACTGCACGTGGGGAGGGCGGGAGCGGGGGTGGCTGGAGAGGGAGTAGGTCAGGGGAAAGCAGAGGGTCCGTGTCCACGCGCTGGAGGAGAGGTGGTGTTATCCCGAGGCTGACGGACCACCGCCTGACGGGGACATTCTGGTTGTCACAGTAGGATCTAGCGAGAGAGGCCACGGGCTCAGCGCAGCATCTTGCCCTGCACAGGACAACAGCAAATGTCAACTGTGCCCAGGCGGAGGAAGCGTGGGCATGGTGCCTCTGGGTCAGGGAGGGCAGGCCTCAGTGCAGCTTGGGGGCCACTGAGGGATGTGGCCCAAAGGGATGCCCACGCAGAGACAGTAGGGAGCTCCGGAAGTGAGAGGCCCAGAAGAGGCGTCCAGGTCCAGAGCTGAGGACCCTCTTCGAGCCCCCATGCCTGCTGGCCCAGCTCCAAAGGCTTGCTCTCATGTAACCTGGCAAGTTCCCAGGAGGCTGGTATATTACTGTCCCCATTGTACAGAGGAAGAAACTGAGGCCCAGGGCCACACAAAGGAAAGAGGCGGAGCCAGCTTCTGATACAGGCTGGCCTCAGGCACCTGACCTAAGTCCTCCAGGCCCTGAGGGGGTCGGGAGGGCAAAGTGGAAGGGTCCGAGGCCCAGCAGCAGCTATGCTCAGAGGAGCCCGCAGGAGAGACAAGGAGGAGGGTGGGTGGGAGGCTGGAAGGGAAGTGTGATGGGCTGGGCCAGTATGGGGTGTGCTGCTCCATCACCCCGGCCTCTGGGGCTGCTGGGAGGGGATTTTGCCCTCTCAGTAAGGGAGATTGTTCTAGATGACCCGGGTAGGCCTGCGTGGATCGGCTAGGCTTCCCTGAGGACGGCGGGTGTGCCTATGACAGCAGCTCTCCCATCCGCCCCGCCCTACCCCTCCTGGTGAGCGCCCTGAAGACGCTGGGCTGGCCCGCCTCTCCACTGTGAAGTCCACCCCGGCAGTAAACTCAGTGTCCAGCTCCCACCAGCTCTGCAGGTCTGGTTGAGTGCTGGCTTATCTGGGGGTTTCTAGAAGGGTCCAAGGCTGCAGGGTGCAAAGGGACACCAGGTGGAGAAGTGGTCCCTGGTGGTGATGGTCTCTGGTGGCCTCTGAAAGGACATACTCTGGGAGCAAGTGGGGTTCAGTCTGAGAAGCTGTTGTAGACCATTCACAAAGGCCCCGGGTGGGGCAGGGGGTAGACGGGGGTTCTGAGGCGGGACAGCACCCTCCCTGGGTGGCCAGCACACGGTCTGGCCCCGGACCCTCAGTGAAGGGTGCTCGAAAGACAAGAAATACCCAGGGGATAGAAGAGACTGGAGGGCAGGGAGAGGAAGTTTCAGAGGGAGGTGTGGACAGAAAGAGGCTGAATCGGGTTTCCAGGCAGAAAACAACTAAATCCAGCATGGGAAAAGCATCACACCATCCTGTCCCCTTGCTGTGGCGCAAAGGAAGCCGGGGGAGGAGAGGCCTGCAGAGTCTGGGGAGCGCGGTGCAGCCCCGGCTTCTCAGCCCCGCCAGCTGAGGGCTGGGGGAGGCACACACGGGGACGGGGCTTTGGGTTCCATAAATCATCTTAACCAAGAGCTGCTGGCTGCGGAGCCCGCTGTGTGACCTCAGGGAAGTCACATCCCCTCTCTGAGCCTCTGCCGCCCCATCTGGAAAGTGGGGACATTAGTCTTGACTTTGTAGGGTTGCTGGAGGATTCAGTGAGTTAAGAAGGACGAAGTTTCTGCAGTGCCCGCTCGGTAAGTCCTGCATTCCTTAGTGTTGTGATTAGGGACAGGGAGGAATTCCACCCATCCGGGTCTGTAAGCTGGGAGACCAAGTCACACAGACCCAGGGGCTGACGGCACTGCAGCCCCATCTCATGGTCGACGGCTACAGGACCCCAAAAGATAGGGAGCCGCGGTGCTGTGCTTTCCACCCTAGATATGAGTCACCTCTGGTACTCGTCCCAGTTACTTGGGTGTGACTGGGAGTCTGGGCCCCCGCCCCATCCCTGGCTTCCCAAGTCAAAATCTGAGGCAGTCAGTCCACGACAGGAGCCCCAGCTGGTTGTCACTGGACCGCAGAGCTTCCACTTTGAGGCAGGAAGCACTCTCTGGATGCAGAATTGCCATAAAGGTGATGCAGGTGTACAAACCCCTTTCCTCCACAGGCCCCAAGGCCGGACACACTCATTAAAGGTCTCAGGCCCTGCGCCTCAAGCTTCCCGAACACCAGAGGAGCACCCTCAGGAGCACTGCAAAGATAGGGAGTGGCAGGCGCGGGGACTCGTGCCTGCAGTACCAGCAATTTGGGAGGCCAAGGTAGACCGATTGCTTGAGGTCAGGAGTTCGAGACCAGCCTGGCCAACATGGTGAAACTCCGTCTCTACTGAAAAAAAAAAAACACAAAAATTAGCTGGGCATGGTGCTGTGCACCTGTAATCCCAGCTACTCAGGTAGCTGAGGCAGGAGAATCACTTGAACCAGGAGGCAGAGGTTTCAGTGAGCTGAGATCACGTCACTGCACTCCAGCCCAGGTGACAGTGAGACTCAGTCTCAAAAAAAAAATAAAAAGAAAGAAAGAAAACCCCAAAGACAGGAAGCGTTTCCCATCTCCAGAGGAGCAGCTGAGCTCAGAGAGGTTATGTGCCTTGCCTAAAGCGACACAGCAGGGTCTGACCTCTCTAACTCCCCACTACGTGGCCTGCCTTAAATCCTGCCCCAAAGCAAGGCTCTGAAGTGTCAGCCATTAACGGCTCCCACGTGCCTGAAGCAGCAAGACAAGAGCGACTGCCACACAGCAGCAGACTTCCCGAAAACGGACGTCCCAGGCTTGGGGTAAGGAGGGACGGGGGAGATAGGGAGAGACGGGGAAGATGTGTCCCCAGGCCCCAGGGGCTCAGGCTTGGCCACTGACATTTGTCCAATGTCTCTGAGTCTCAGGGGGACTGAGAGGGCAGACTCGGGGACACAGGCAGATGTCATTTCAGTTTAATGATGAAATATTTAAACATATAGAAAATGAAGCATCATGAAGCCTGGTGCCCACCCCTGCTCACCTGCACCCTTCCTGGATTGGCAGAGGTGGACAGCATGGCAGTGGGCTGGTGCAGCCCTCACAGTGCCCCAGGCCAGGCGCCGGCTGCGAGGGGCTGCCTCTGTGTCCCACTGCTGTAACAGTGGCTGTAACAACACATACCCGCCCTCTCTGGAGGTGAGAAGTCCCACTTGGGTCTTGCTGGACTAGAGGCAAAGTATGGCAGGGCTGCTCCAGGGGAGACTGCTCCCGTCCTTCCTTCCAGCTTCTCCAGGCCCCTGCACCCCTTGGCTGGCGGCCCCCACCCCATAGCACTCCAGCTCCTCCGTCTATCACCACACAGCCCACTTCCTCTCCCGCAGCATCAGTTTCCACCACCCTCTTCTGAGGACAGTCACGAGGACAACCCAGGCCACTCTCACTGTCTCAAAGTCCCTAGCTCACATCTGCAAAGCCCCGAGGTGAGGGGATCAGGACATGAGCCCTGGGGTCCCTGCTCAGCACAGCACAGCAGGCATTTCACAGATGTGGTTCTGCTCATCCCCCACAGCAGGAAGCCCACAGGGAGACTGCAGGGCACCTGGCAGGGGCATGTGCCAGTGGGGAGAAAATAAAGCAGGAAGCATAGGAGACCCTGGACGGACGGGTCTCACCCCTGCCCCCCAAAGCCCCTTGCCACCTGCCCGTGAGGCCCGGCCCTGTCCCCTCCTGCCCTCCGCCCTCCCCACGCGCTCCCTCCCCTCCCATCCCCAGCCTTCTTCCCAGGCAGTCCCTGGAGTTACTGTTTTAATGAGTTCCTTGCCCTCTAATTAGCAGGTGCGGCTCTGAAAGGAAGTGCCTGGTGTTTACCCTGCGCGGAGCCTTTAATAACCAAGCCCAAGGAATCTGCGGGCTGGCTCTGGCCTAATCCCCTCGGAACACCAGCGCTTAATGAGCCCTGGCACAGGTGAACCTTCTCCTGTCCTCCCCCCGCACCCCGCAGCCCCCCAGGGGCTCCCACAGCCTGCAGAGACCCAGGCCTGGGCCCGGCGGGTGCCCATCCACCTGCAGGCAGCTCTGTAGCCCCAGTCAGCAGGGCACCAGCTGACATCCTTCCAGCAGCCCCTGCGGCCAGGGCTTGGACTAAGTGGCTGACTCTCACGCCCACCCTACGTCTTACAGCTGAGGCCCTGTGTTCACAGCGCGAGGGGGCTCTGAAGGTTCTTCCCCACCCATTTCACACACGAGCCCTGGGGGCAGCCAGCGTTCACTCCCCACTCCCATTTTACAGATGAGCAAACTGAGGTGCAGAAAATCTCAGGCCTTGGTTGGCTCCTAAAGGGCGATGCTGAGTTTCCAACCAGGCTTGGTTTGATGCCAAGGCTGTGGCTCTTTCTGGGGGGCCCAGGGCGGAGCTGAGATGCTAAAACATTGGGGTCACAGGAGCTCTGGCTCCACTAGGGACAGGGCAGTCCATCTCACCCCTCAAACCCCCATGGAACGGTTGGGGGTCCCCGGTCCTGGAGAGGCGTCAGCCACCCTGCAGGCCCTGTCATCCTCTTCCCCTGCCTGGCTGCGGGGGCGGGGGGCAGGGGTGCAGCTGGGAGGTCTAGGTGGTCTCCTCTGTCCCTGTCCATCCACTCCACCGAGGGAGGCCCGAGGCAGGGACGCCCAGCCGCAGGCCTCTGCAATCTCTGGAGAGGCGGAACCCATGAGGACCTGGCAGGGGCAGGGACGTGGCGACAGGGAGGGACCCAGGCCCATCGTCTCTCTCCAATACCCTGCCCCACGGCAGGCCCCACAGGGCCAACAAAGGGACCTGCACGCTGAGGAAGAATATTCTGGAACATGTCGTGGCTTTTTTCTTTTACATAAATGGCTCTGCCTCTACGCTGCTCGGGAAGCAGAGGCGCCTCCCACCCCATTCTGTGCCGCCGTTGAATAGCCCGCCAGTCGGCGGAGCTTGAAAGGCGCTCGGAGTGTTTAGGGGGCGGGGGAGGCCGCCACAGGCGTCCTTTGTTGGGAAGCGGCTCCCTCCGGCCCCCGCTGTGCCTTTATCTGGCTCAGCGGCTCTTCCTGCAGCCCCCACGCCTCTGAAGAGGTGGCCAGGGAAGCGGAACCCTCCAGGCTGTGGGCAGACACTGGCCAGGAGACTCTCCTCTGGGGTGACAGCCCCACGCTGGACAGGGAATTTCAGGCCCTTCCACCCCATCTGGAGTCGTGCTGTGGAGGAGGAGTGGAAACCGGGCCTGCCAGGCCTGGCGCCCCCAAATCTCGTCCTATGTTCTGCCCTGGCCTGGTGAGAATGAGCTCCCTGGCATCAGTCCGGCATGCGCAGTCAAGCATTTATTGAGCACTTACTGCATACGCTGCTGTGTGGCGAAGATGAGGAGGAGAGCCTAAAAGGCTGAGTGACCGTCGGGGCCATGACCCAGGAGGTCCACTTGACCATAGCCAGCCGGATTCAGGCGTGGCCAGGGATCTGTACCAGGCGATCTGGGGGTGGAGGGCAGGAAGGCAAGGAAGACATCACCCCCTTCTCCTGGAATGTGGTATCAAGCAGGGAAGACGACATCCTCCTAAATAACCCGTATGTGGCAGCCTGTGAGTGATCCTGAGTTCACTCTCCCCTCGGGACCTCAGTTTTGCTCATCTCTATAAAATGGGCGTGTGGAAGGGGTCAGTGACCTGTATGAATCTATGCAGCCTCGACCCTCTATGTCATGAGGATGAAACAAATACAATGTGTGTCAGATTATCGTTTCCAAAAATGGCCACAACAGTGTTTCTCACCTCACATGCTCTTCTAGAACCTTCCAGTTTTTTGTTTTGTTTTGTTTTTTGAGACAGTCTCACTCTCTTGCCCAGGCTGGAGTGCAGTGGTGCAATCTCCTGTCACTGCAACCTCCGCCTCCTGGGTTCATATGCTTCTCCTGCCTCAGCCTCTAGAGTAGCTGGGACTACAGGTATGTGCCACCATGCCTGGCTAATTTTTGTATTTTTAGAAGAGACAGGGTTTCACCATGTTGGCCAGGCTTGTCTTGAACTCCTGGCCTCAAACGACCCGCCCGCCTCAGACTCCCAAAGTGCTGGGATTAAAGGCACGAGCCACTGTGCCGGGCCTTAGAACCTTCCAGTTTTGTCCCCTCCCCTTGGAACTCAGCAGGAGACGGCTTTGTGTCTGCATCTGCTAATAGAACATTGTGAAAGTGGCAAGTGCCGTGTAGCTTTGGGGGCTAGGTCATAAAAGTAATCCAGCTCTTGCTTTTGGAACACCGGTCTTGGGACTCTGCTGCCATGCTGTGAGGAAGCCCAGGCTGCCCAGGGAGAGGCTCCTGTGGAAGGAAACAAGCCCAGAACTAACCTAGCAGCCGTGTGGCAGGTGCTCGCACTGTCTTGGAAGTGAATACTCCATCCCTGGGGGAGCTGCCTCCCCTGGCACCCTGGGAAGCAGGACCAGCCCTCCCTGCCAAGCTTTATGCAAATCAAAGGCCTGTAAGCAAAAACAGTGATTGTGCTTTTATGCTGCTACGTTTGGGGTGACTTGTCACAGAGTAATAGATAATCTAAGAAACGTTTCTAGGCAGGAACTGGGTCTTAAGCTGATAGGGACCCCAAAGAGTCTAGTACCCTCCAGGCGCCCACACGTGGCTGCTGATCACAGTCTCTACCCTGGACATGAGCTGAAACCACAAAGTAAGCACCAGACCGTTATTAGTCTGTTCTCACGCTGCTATCAAGAAATACCCGAGACCGGGGAATTTATAAAGAAAAGAAGGTTTAATTGGCTCATAGTTCTGTACGGCTGGGGAAGCCTCGGGAAACTTACAATCATGGCGGAAGGGGAAACAGAAGCAGGCGCCTTCTTCACAAGGTGATGGGAGAGAGACAGTGCAAGCAGAGGAAATGCCAAACGCTGTCACAACAACGGCACGGGGGAAACTGCCCCCACGATCCACCGATCCGCAATGCCTGCACCTTGTGGGGATTACCATTCAAAATGAGATTTGGGAGGGGTCACAGCCAAGCCATATCACAGGTTAAACTCATTTAATCTGACAACAATCATCCCCATTTTACAGATGAGTTCATTCAGGCGCAGACACGTTCAAGGTCACAAAGTCAAGAAGTGGTGGAAGCGAGGTTCAAACCAGACGGGTGGCTCAGAGTCCTCCCCCTTAACCCTTAGGCTTACCCGCCCCTCCCAGGAGGTGGTGATGGGCCCATATCCTGAATGAGCCAGGAGGGCATGGATTCCAGAGATGTATGATCCCTCCAGTCAAGGATCTGGTTAAAGTAGACACCATCTGGCCAAACTTTCTACCCCTGTCAAGTTTTTCATATGAACATATTTTTTAAATTGGCTGAAGACTGGGCACAACAGCTCATGCCTATAATCCCGGCATTTTGGAAGGTCGAGGCAGGTAGATCACCTGAGGTCAAATGAGACCAGCCTGGCTAACATGGTGAAACCCTGACTCTACAAAAATACAAATAATTAGCCAGGCATGTTGGTGCATGCCTGCAGTCCCAGCTACTCCAGAGGCTGAGGCAGGAGAACCGCTTGAACCTGGAAGGCAGAAGTTGCACCGAGCTGAGATGGTACCACTGCACTCCACCCTGGGCAACAAAAGTGAAACTCCGTCTCAAAAATTTATTACTTATTTATTTATTTATTTATTTATTTTTGAGACAGAGTCTCACTCTGTCACCCAGGCTGGAGTGCAGTGGTGTGATCTTCGCTCATTGCAACCCCCAGTTCCCGGTTTCAAGCAATTCTCCTGCCTCAGCCTCCCGAGTAGCTGGGACTACAGGTGCACGCCACCATGCCCAGCTAATTTTTGTGTGTGTGTATTTAGTAGAGACGGGATTTCACCATGTTGGCCAGGATGGTCTCTATCTCTTGACCTCGTGATCCGCCTGCCTCAGCCTCCCAAAGTGCTGGGATTATAGGTGTAAGCTATCATGCCTGGTCAAAAATTAAAAAAAAAAATTTTGTTTTAACTGAAAAATACTCTTTATGAGATCACAGGATTTTTGGTTTGAAAATCATGATCGTGATACTGGAAGAACTTAGAGGGACAATAAAGAGCCCCCCCCAGCCGAGGTTAAAGCAGCCTGGGACGTAAAGAAACACGGTGCCTGTCCAGGCCCAAGGCCTGCCTCCCTTGCCACTAAAGCTTTTTAAGACATTGAGATCTGGGCCGGGTGTGGCGGCTCACGCCTATAATCCCAGCACTTTGAGAGACTGAGGTGGGAGGATCACTTGGGGCTAGCAGTTTGAGACCAGCCTGGGAACACAGTGGGACCTCATCTCTATGAAAAATTTTAAAAAACAGCCAGGTGTGGGGGCATGCACCTATAGTCCCAGCTACTCAAGAGGCTGAGGTTGCTGGGCGCAAGTGAGCCCAGGAGATCAGGGCTGCAGTGAGCCGAGATTGCACCACTGCACTCTAGCTGCGGTGAAAGAGTGAGACCCTGACTCAAAAAAAAACAGATAAAAATAAAAATAGGCCAGGTGTGGTGGCTCATGCCTGTAATCCCAGAACTTTGGGAGGCCGAGGCAGGTGAATCACGAGGTCAGGAGTTCAAGATCAACCTGGTCAAGATGGTAAAACCCCCATCTCTACTAAGAATACAAAAAAATTAGCCGGGTATGGTGGCATGAGCCTGTAATCTCAGCTACTCGGGAGACTGAGGCAGAGAACTGCTTGAACCTGGGAGATGGAGGTTGCAGTGAACCGAGATTGTGCCACTGCACTCCAGCCTGGGTGACAGAGTGAGACACCATCTCGAAAAAATAAATAAATAAAAATAAATTGAGATACAACTTATACGTCATAAAACGCACCATATTAAAGCGTACAACTGTGCTTTTTACATTTTACAAAGCCGTGCAACGAGCTCCAGAGTGCTTCCATCATCCGGGACGAAACTCCACACCCGTTCGCAATTATTCCCCTTTTCCCCTGGAGTCGCCCTCCCCCAGGCCCTGGCAGCCGCTCATCTGCCTCCTGTCTCTGTGGATTTGCATACCGGGCACTTCACGGATGGGGCAGACCCGCCCTCTGTGTCTGGCTTCTGGGTTTCCGGGGCGCATCCATGTTGCAGCAGGAGCTGAGTCGGTCTTTGTTGCTGTATGGCCCAGTCATACTCCACTCTCCGGAAAGACCAGATTTTGTTTATCCACTCATCAGCTGACAGCTTCTGTGCTGTTTCCACTTAGGCTATTACAAATAATGCTGCTATGAACGCGTGTGCACAAGCTTTTATGGAACCGATATTCCGATGTTTTCTTTCTTTTTTTTTTTTGAGACAGCGTCTCGCTCTGTTGCCCAGGCTGAAGTGCAGTGGCTTGATCTCAGCTCACTGCAACCTCCATCTCCCAGGTTCAAGCAATTCTCCCGCCTCAGCCTCCCATGTAGCTGGGACTACAGGCATGCACCACCATGCCTGACTAATTTTTGTATTTTTAGTAGAGACGGGGTTTCACCATGTTGGCCAGGCTGGTCTGGAACTCCTGACCTCAAGTGATTTGCCTGCCTCAGTCTCCCAAAGCTCTGGGATTACAGGTGTGAGCCATCGTGCCTGGCCGCTGATGTTTTCATTCTTTTGGGTACCTAGAGTGCAGTAGCTGGGTCCTCGGGCAACTCTCCAATTCATCATCTGAGGAGCTGCCAGACTGTTCTCCATGGCGGCTGCACCATATGCGATCCCAGCAGCGGTGTACCAGAGTTCCAGCTTCACATCCTCGCCAACACTTGTTATCATCTGCCTTTTTAACTGCAGCCCTGTCATGGGTGTGCAGGGAGACCCTGGTTAAGCTTTCACGTGCAAAGGGATCGGGCGGTGAAGAAGTAGTTCACAGAAAATGCTCCCGGGCTCAGGGCAGATCTGGGGTCAAGGCCTTTCTGGACTTGGAAGCTGTGTGGCACTCGGTCAGATGACCAGCCACTCTGCGTCAACCTAAAACACAAGGAGGGACCCCTTCTGATCTAAGGGGAAACTCCTCACTCAGCAAGGATGCGGCGTATCGGGGTGATGGCGGTGGAGTGTGGAATTCCGCCTGGGGACTCAGGTGACTACACAGTCCCCTCCTCGGGGCCAGCCCTGGACACAGCTCTCCAGGCCTCTGCCCACTCAATCTGGCCAGAATCGGTGGTGGGGGCGGTTACCGGGCAGGGCCTCTGGGAGTTGGCAGGTTCCCACCACAAAGGCTTTGGGATTGGGTTCCATTTCAGGCCCCACCTCACCTCCCACGAGCTTCCGGACTGTACCATCCACTCGGCGACTGTCCCTCCTCCGGGCCGGCGCCTTCCCCGCCAAGATGCCCTGTCTCTCTGGGCCCGTCTCCCTTCTCCAGAATTCGGCTCAACTTGGCAGCCTCCTGAGAATCTAACTGCCGAGGCCTGGCCCCTCAGCGCCCCGATCCCTAAGCTTTCATCCTTTCCAGAGGCAGCCGAAGCAGGCCACTAACCCCATCTTGCCATTCTGTGGTCTCCAGGAACCCTCAGAAGGTTCCGGAAATGTCAAGCCTTTGGCACCGAGTGCTGTCTCCCACCTGGAAACTGAACAAAATCGCTCTGTTGGACCATGTGACCCAATCTTTGGTTTCAGGCCCACCTGAAACTGCCTCTCACATCTTGCCCCAAGATTCTGTCTCCGCCACGAACCACAAACGGTCAGAAACAACACACATGACGCCCTGCTATGTCTTCCCTTCCAAATGCTATTTTGGGAGGTGACAAAATAGGAAAAAGCATGAGCTTTTGACTCAGCCCAACCGACATCTGGTTCCCTGCAGGTCACTGACCCCAAAGTCGTCTGAGCCTCAGTTTCCTCAAAAGCAAAATGGAGGCCAGTCACGGTGGCTCACAACTGTAATCCCAGCACTTTGGGAGGCCAAGGTGGGCAGATCACTTGAGGTCAGAAGTTCGAGACCACCCTGGCCAACATGGCGAAACCCCGTCTCTACTGAAATACAAAAATCAGCCAGGAGTGGTGGTAGGTGCCTGTAATCCCAGCTCCTCGGGAGGCTGAGGCAGGAGAATCACTTGAACCCAGGGGGCAGAGGCTGCAGTGAGCAGAGATCACGCCACTGTACTCCAGCCTGGGTGACAGAGCAAGCAAGACTCTGTCTGAAAAAATAAAAATAAAACAAAATGGAGATAACAGCCCTTCGCTAGCAGAGTCACAAAGAGGGCGGGAAGAACATTCCAGGGCATGGCTGAGAGGTCCTGAACCCCACAGACCCCTGTAAGTATCTGCTGTGGCTCACTGCAGTACAAACAGTCCCTTGGTCACTGCTGGCTAACCTCCTCTGATTACGTTTATGTATTTATTTTTCTTTGCAACAAGGTTTGAAAGTGCAGTGTGGCCAGTTACAATGATTCCAGAAGCCTCTGGGAGTTCTCAGCAACTCTGGGTGGGCTGCTCCCCCCCATCAACTGCCACCTTCCCCACCCTGCCCGGGGCTTTGTGGGTGCTGACCCAGCTGGCGCTATCAGACCCAGACTGGCCTCCAGGGATGGCAGAGGCCGCCCTGTTTCCTGGAACGTGTGCCATGTGACACTGAACGAGCCGCTGGCAAGCCAGGGGGGATGTTGAACTTGGAAAGGACACTGCTCTGAGTGCCTTGGACGGTCCACCGAATCCCAGCTCTTCTGACCTGCACGTTGCTGGGTGCAGAGCCTCAGGCACCTTTCCACGCAGGCTCCACGCCAGCCCCTAGCAGTGGTCACTACCCAGGCAGGGAGGAGCCGAAGTCAGGCTCCGTGGGTGGACACGGCCCTGGCGGGCAGGAAGCTGGACTTGGGTTCTGGCTCTATCCCAGCTGGCTCCGGGACTTTCGGCTGCATTTGCTCTGGCCCTTCTTGGAGCCTTAGTGTCCGAGGCTTTCAGTCTAGATGATCCAATCGGCCTCTAGATTGTTCCGTCAGTTACAGGCAGAATTCCTTTTATTTATTTAAGACAGTCTCTCACTCTATCGCCCAGGCTGGAGGGCAGTGGCACAAAATGGGGCTCAAGCGATCCCCCCACCTCAGCCACCCAAGTAGCTGGACTACAGGGGCGCACCACCACGCCCAGTTACGGTATTATTTACTTCCATTTTTTTGAGATGGAGTCTCACTCTGTCACCAGGCTGGAGTGCAATGGTGCGATCTTGGCTCACTGCCACCTCTGCCCCCCAGGTTCAAACAATTCTCCTGCCTCAGCCTCCTGAGTAGCTGGGACTACAGGCACGTGCCACCATGCCCAGCTAATTTTTGCATTTTTAGCAGAGATGGGGTTTCACCATGTTGGCCAGGATGGTCTCGATCTCTTGACCTTGTGATCCACCCACCTCAGCCTCCCAAAGTGCTGTGATTACAGATGTAAGCCACTGTGCCTGGCCCTAAAGAAAACTTTTTTAAGAGATTGGTCTTGCTCTGTCACCAGGCTGGAGTGCATTGGCATGATCACTGCTCACTGCCACTTCCAACTCCAGGGCTCAAATGATCCTCCTGCCTCAGTCTCCCAAAGTGTTGGGATTACAGTTGTGAGTCACCATGCATGTCTGGCCTAATTTTTCATTTTTAGTACAAACAGGGGCCTCACTATATTGCCAGCAGAATTCTTTTCCCCCTTCCTTTCAAGCAAAAATAAATACACGGTTCAGATAAAAGCAGACCAGCTCAGGTGGAAGGGGAGAAAGCATGGAGCAGACTCGGCCTTTGCCCGCCCCTCTCCTTGTGGTGCGGCCTCTGAAGCCCCCGTGCTGAAGAATTCATTATTTCAAGGACCCCTTGGGATTGCACAAGCCTGCACATTTGAGCTACGTGAGCATCCACTCGGGCTACGGATGGAGTTGAGCCCCTACCATGTGCCAGGAACTGTTCTAGGAGCCAGAGATACAAGACAGACAAGGTCCCTGTCCTTCCAGATGCCTGGAGGCGTCACAGACTGGCAAATACACATACAATATACCGGGGGCGGGAGGGGGCGCAGAGGAAGCTAAGGCACGCTAAATAAGAGTGTGGCGACGGGGGCAGGGGGCGCAGAGGAAGCTAAGTCACCCTAAATTAAGATCGGGGTGATGGGAGTGCGATTTTTAGGGGGTCATGTGAGCAGACTCCTAGAAGTGAGGAAGGGAGCTCTGGGCGTTCTGGGCAGGAGGACGGCACAGCATGCTTGCCCTGCGGAAGAAGAGAAAGAAGCCGGTGCCTCCAGGCAGCCATGCAGAGTGAGGAGAAAGGACGTGGGGCTAGAGAGGCCAAGTGTGCCGGCTGGAACAGTGTTTCCCAAAAAGTCAGGCTCCTCAAACCTCAGATTCTGACCCTTTTTGGAAATAGGGTCTCTGAAGATGTTACTAGTTAAGTTGAGGTCACACCGGATTAAGTGTTTTTGTAAGAAGAGAGGATGCAGGCCAGGCGTGGTGGCTCACGCTTAGAATCCCAGCACTTTGGGAGGCCGAGGTGGAAGGATCACTTGAGCTCAGGTGTTTGAGACCAGCCTGGGCAACACAGAGAGACCCCATCTCTACAAAAAGTGAAAAAATCTAAAATATTAGCGGGGTATGATGAGGGTGGTGTGTACCTGCAGTGCCAGCTACTCGGGAAGCCGAGATAGGGATCGCCCAAGCCTGGAAGGTTGAGGCTGCAGTGCCAGCGTGGGCGACACAGTGACACCCTGTCTTCAAAAAAAAAAAAAGGAAGAGAGGACCCAGAGATGCAGAGGGGAGTGATGAAGCCACAGATGCCGGAAAGCTGGGGCCCCGGAGCTGGAAGAGGCAGGAAGAAGCCTCCCTCCAGGCCCTCAGCAGGAGGGGCCCTGCTGCCACCTGGATGTTGAACTTCCGGCCTCCAGAACTGGGAAGGAACACGCCTCTGCTGTCTGCATTCGCCCAGGTCTTGGTAATGCGTTACGACAGCCACAGGCAACTCTACACCCAGGCCAGGACGTTTGCTTTTACTCAGGTAGGAGAGGGGCCCATGCGGACTTGGGGCTTGGGCAGGTGGGAGCTGACTGGCATCGTTAGAGAGTCTGGTCACATCACGCTGCGACCCTGTCCATCTGGTCTGTGAGCTCTCGGATTCACCTGGTGAGAACCGGGCATTTCCTCTCTGTACGTCCAGGCCTCACAGGAGGCAAACACGCCTGGTGTTCTGCGTGAGCAAAGGAACACGGCTCAGGCCTCCAGGGATAGCTCTGCTCACCCATGCGCCTCCCAAGGGCCCACTCCCTCCATGGACGGTGACCAGGGCCCTGCCGGGTGGGGCCACAGCTGCCCACTCTGCCTCCCCGCCGTTCTACTCTGGAGGCCCCTGGCAGCACCATGGGTTCCCCGGCCCTGACTGGTTCTCTTTGTTGCCTTATTTAAAGTTTCCCAGACAGATTTCTCCTGTGAAAATATGGGGCCTATCATTATCCATCTGAGAACCTGTAATTTGTTTTTAAAGAAACGCAACCCCAAGAAGAAGTGAGCCGGCTGGGTAGGGGCAGCCCCAGGCTTTGCCAGTCGTAAGCCCGGGAGCCAGGGAAGGCTCACCCATGGACTCAACAAGCATTTATTGAGCACCTTAGGTTTGCCAGGCACCATGCTAGCCGCTGCCTCAAACAGCACTTGCTCAGTTCTGGGATGTTGTACTGAATGCAGACCCGTTGTGAGAAGGCCCTCGAAGAAGGTATAAAAGCGGTGAGACCTAACACCCACCTGAAATAACTGGGTGCAAGGCAGAACGTGCAAATGCCCGAGACAGGCCTCTAAAACATAGGGGGCTGGGCGAGGTGGCTCATGCCTGTAATCCCAGCACTTTGGGAGGCCGAGGAGGGCAGATCACAAGCTTAGGAGATCAAGACCAGCCTGACCAACATAGTGAAACCTCATCTCTACTAAAAATACAAAAATTAGCCAGGCGTGGTGGCACGCGCCTGTATTCCCAGCTACTCGGGAGGCTGAGGCAGGAGAATTGCTTGAACCAGGGAGTTGGAGGTTACAGTGAGCCGAGATCGCGCCATGCACTCCAGCCTGTCAACAGAGCGAGACACCATCTCAAAAAAAAAAAAAAGGAAAAGAAAACAGAGTGAACGAATGCTGGGGGCAGCGTTCGAGGCCCCTGTGGAGCCTGTTCTGGGTGGAGCCTCAGTGTGCTCATCTGTGAAATGGTCACAATAATGTCTGCCCAGGACCTCGTCTGGCAACTGAAAAGCTCCCATGGGCTCAGCACAGGGACCCCTTCACACAGGGAGTCATCAGCCCGACGCTCGCCACCCCACCGACTCCGCTGGAACGGAAGGGTGAGGATGAGGAGGCTCCGCTGCCGGGGCGGACACGGGCGAAGGCCCAGGAGCTGGCCTCTCTCCCGCTCCGCTGGCACAGCTGCCCAGCTCACTGCAGCCTGGTTACAACAGGACTCGATCCAGAAGCTTCCGTTAGGACTCCTGCTACACTGTCCCACCCAGTGCCCTGGCACTGATCACAAGCTCTGGGTCACACGCCTCTTTTCCAGAAATTTCCATCATAAATTTCTGACAACTCGTGGTGGAAAGCTGGTGTTTTCTTTGGCTCTGACACCCCCAACCTACCCCCTGGGCATTTGCCTAAATGTCAGGAGAGAAGAGGAGGAGAAGGGAGGGGTGAGCTACACCGTGCTGGGCTCCACGAGTTCACACCCAATGTCACCTCCATCCCACCCTTCCAAGCTACAGATGATGCCTACTTTCCAAAGGACACCAGACACCAGGTGATGCGTCATTCTGAGCACCTGGGTCCTCAGTCCCGCCTGGTTCCTCAGGACTCCGCCTTAAACACTGCATCATCCATGTTAGTAAGGGACCCAGGTCATTTACCAACAGCTCAGCATCACAAGTGGAGCCATCAGTTCAGGTGGCCCAAGAAATGGCAGCCGGGAGGTCTCCCCAACCCGTGTTTCCTGTGGCACCACTCTGGGGAGTAATTGGGACGAGAGGCTGAGAAGCCACATCCTCACTGGAGGCTGCCCGGACACCTTGATCGAGCCGTGCCAACCCCACGGCCCGACGCCGACCTGAATGACAGTCAGGTGGTTGCCCCACAGCCACCACTGTTCCAGGAGGTTTTCACAAATCACTCACTGAGTGCCCACTATGGTCAGCCCCATTCAATGGATGAGGAGGCTGAGCACACTGGCTTACGCCTGTAATCCCAGCACTTTGGGAGGCCCAGGAAGGAATATCACTTGAGCCGAGGAGTTTGAGACCAGCCTGGGCAACATAGGGAGCTTCCTTCTCTACAAAACATTTTAAAAATTAGCCAGGCCTGGTGATGCGTGCCTGTGGTCCCAGCTACTCGGGAGGCTGACAGGATGATCACTTGACCCCAGGAGGCTGAGGCTGCACTGGGCCACAGCTGCACCAGTACACTATAGCCTGGGGTCCAGAGTGGACCCCGTCCCTTTGTCCAAAAAAAGGGACGAGGAAACTGGGGCTCAGAGTGACCAAGTGACTTACCTTTTTTTGTTTGTTTGAGACAGAATCTCACTCTGTTGCCAGGCACCAGACTGGAGTGCAGTGGCACAATCTTGGCTCAGGTTACGGTTTGAACCTCCCAGGTTCAAACAATTCTCCTGCCTCAGCCTCCTGAGTGGCTGAGACTACAGGTGTGCGCCGCCATGCCCAGCTAATTTTTGTATTTTTAGTAGAGACGGGGTTTCACCATTTTGGCCAGGATGGTCTCAATCTCTTGACCTCGTGATCCACCCGCCTCGGCCTCCCAAAGTGCTGGGATTATAGACATGACCCACCGCGCCCGGCTCCAAGTGACTTATCTTCCAGACACAGCCAAACTTCAGAGAGATGCCCTTGTCTGTGAAGGGCCCCTCAGCCTTGCTGGACCCGGGAGTCATGGCTTAGAAAGGACTGAATCCCTTAAGGGGTCTGGTGGTGGGCACCCCATTCCTGGCACCAGATCTGAGGCCTCCTGCCCACCTGGGTGCAGGTCCCCGCTCACCACCGTGGGATGGCCTCCACCCCTGCCCTGTGCAAACAAGGCTTTGTCCTGTTGCCAGATCTTTGCAGACGGTATTCTTCCTGACCGGCCTCCCAATCCTGCTCTTTCCCAGCTTTCTAGAACCTTCCCAATTCTTTTGAGACCCACTCAGGCCCCACCTCCCCCAGGAATGCCAGCCCAAGGCAGATGTCCAAAACGCTCGACAACTCACACGACAGAGTTTCTGTCTTAGTCTGGGGTCTCCCAGAAATGGATGAGGCAAGGGCTGAGCTCAGGACCTGCACTTAGGAGGGGAGCGCTGGATACACGGGTGGGTGGTGGGACAGGAAAGTGAATGGGCCAGTGCGGGGCGCATGAATGCTCAGCAGCGCTCACCGTGGGCACCGGGCACGATCCTGCCAGGGGCCTCAGGGACTGTGCAGATCAGGCCTAGGCGATACCACCTGAGGGGCCGGGACCTGGAGGGAGGTCATCTTCCCTTCCTGGGGCTGCTGGCCGAGGCCGGTCCTGGGGGCATGCATCCCCCGCTGGAGCTGAGGGTAGTCGGCGTGGTGTGCACAGGACACCGGAGAGCCACTGACCATCTACAGGAATGAACCAGCCAGAGGGACGCACACCTGCTGTCAACAGTCAGGAGGTACTGCAGCCCTGACACGCAGCCGGCACTAGTTCTGTCCACACCCAAAGGAGTCGTCAGTACCACCAAAGGCCCAGTCTTGTCCCCACGTGATGCTCAGAGCCAGGCATCGTACCTGCCCAGCATACAGCAAGTGCTTAGTAAATGCTCATGGTTACATAGACACATGGCAAGATGGAGCAGAGACTTTTATGGGAGGGAATCAACGCACCTGCAACTGCCTTAGGCTCCAGCAGGTAGGGACTGGGCACCGAGCGTCACTCGGCAGGGCCTGCCCGTGCCCCACAGAGGCAGGCTCCCCACAGAGCACCAGGGCGTCTCTCCTGGGACTCCTGCTCTGCAGCCCACTTGGTTTTTCCACTCTGTGAGGCTGTGCCCTGTGCCCCAAGGTGCTGCAGCCAGGCTGGGCGGTGTTCTCTGAGCCCAGGTTCAGCCCCCGACACCCTATCGTCTTGATGGGGAGTCGTCTACTCCCAAGACACATGGGAAACGGGTCACAGCACCACTGTGGATGGCCACCCCTGGGGGTCAGGACTTGATGTGCTGCAGAGGCCACTGCAGCCCTCAGTGAGGACGTCTGCTGTCCTTGCAGGTGGCCTGGTCCATGGAGGGCTGAGCGCTGACCTCTACTGCCCCCTACCGGCCACAGGCAGTCCAGTCCCCTCACCCCTGTGGACCTCAGTGACCTCTGCCCCAGTGGGAGAGACCTCCGATCAAAGCCTGTGGGAGTGCTCCTCACCCGGGAGAGGACACCCAGGCCAGGGGCTGGGAGGTGTGGGCGCCAGACGGCCTGGTCCCTTACGATGACCTGGGCTACACGTGGCTAGGGAGCCCTGGAAACGTGCCCCGTGCAGACTGAGACGTGCTATTAGCAGACACAACAGATTCTGAAGACTTGAGAGGAAAAAAGGAATCTCTCTCTGATAATTCAACATATTGATGACATGTTGAAATGATAATATTTTGAATATATTATGCTAGAGAGAATATATTAAAATAAATTTCACCTGCTTTTCCTTTTTCAAAGCGTGGCTAGTGGGTGATGGAAAACAGCACAGGTGGCTGGCGTTGTGGTTCTGCACCGAGGGGCTCAGGGAGCTCATGGCTTTATCAGGTTTCTGGTAAATTCCCTCTGCCCTTTGGAAACAGGAGTCAGGCCACATGGCCTCTGCCGTCCATTGGGTGGGACATTCGACGGTTCTGAGTGCTGATGCAGGAGCACCATGAGGGCTCGCACCAGGCCCGCAGCACCAGCCCTGCCTCTCCAGCCTGGCCTGCCCCCACCTTCTCCAACTCCCACTCCCACAAGCGCCTCGCCCTGCTCCGGCCTGGGATGCGGTCGGTAACACTTGCTTGGTCCTGTCCCAGCCTGGCTTTGCTCCGAGGCCTTTATCCCCACTACTCAGGGTTGCCAAATACAGCAAATAAGAACACAGGATGCTAGGCTGGGTGTGGTGGCTCACGCCTGTAATCCCAGCACTTTGGGAGGCCGAGGTGGGCGGATCACCTGAGGTCGGGAGTTCGAGACTAGCTTGACCAACATGGAGAAACCTTGCCTCTACTAAGAATACAAAATACGCTAGGTGTGGTGGCACATGCCTGTAATCCCAGGTACTTGGGAGGCTGAGGCAGGGGAATTGCTTGAACCCGGGAGGTGGAGGTGGCAGTGAGCTGAGATCGTGCCATTGCACTCCAGCCTGGGCAACAAGAGCAAAACTCTGTCTCAAAAAAAAAAAAAAAAGAATACAATCATGACCAGCTCATTTTGCATTTCAGATACACAATGAACACATTCTTAGTATAAGTATATCCCAAATACTGCATAGGATAGACTTTTACACTAAAAACGTGTTTGTTGCATATGTGAAATGCAAATGGAGCCGGCGGCCCCAGCATGACCGGGTGTGTATTCCCCCCTACCCTGCACACCGTCTCAAGTCTACACACGCCAGGCTAGTGGCTCCCCCAGGACACTGGTGTTCGGTTTTGGTTACTCTCGCCCCCACCAGCATAGAATGAACAAGGGAGCCCAGCACTTAGGAGGCAGCAGCTCACCCGAGGCCCTCCAGACTCTGCCCGCTCCCAGGCACTCAGCACGGGCTTCTGCTCAGGGCCTCTCCCCAGTCCTGCCCCCGCCGCCCCCGGACTCTGCAGGGATCGCCATCCACATGGTGCCAGGGCCTGTTTCCTGCCTGTTTGCCATCTGAGCCCTGTTCGTAAACAAAACATCCCCCAATCTGACGCGCTTGCAGGAGGCGCCAAGTGAGATCAGGCTGCAGGCGAGGAGTCCTGAAATGCTCCTGCGAAGACGTGGCCTCCCGCTGGGCCTCCCCACCCCTGCTCCCTCAACCGCCCCTTCGTCTACTCCCTTGTCAAAAGCCCACCCTGCAGTGGCGCCCTCGGAGCGTCGCAGAGGGAGATGCTGAGGCCCGCGGTGTCCAGGGTGGGGGGCGGGGGGGACACTCCCAGGTATTTCTAAAACAAGGGCACATCTTCGCTGGGCCTCTGCTTTGACCCGGGACACACTGCAGATTTTCTCAACTGGCCCTGATTCCAAACACTAACCAGCTTTCTTCCCAAACATCTCAACGTCCTGGATGTTCGTGTAAGGTCAGCAAACGGCAAATGCAGGGGCCACGCCAGTTTGTGACCTGATCAACACACAGCCCAGAATGCTTCACTGGGAGGGTCCCAGGATGGCTCCGTCTCTCTCCAAGAGGCGGTGGAAGACAGGGAATCCTGCCAGGGAGATGAGAAACAGCAGGAGGAAACACGAGCCTGGGAAAGCCTGGGGCCAGCAGGGTGGAGGCGGCATAGCTCCAGGCTTCTAAGCCAGAGACCCAGCTCACCATGCATGGGGAGCGTGCCGGGGAGCAGGTGTTCAGGAGGGAGTGGGGCGAGGAAGGACGGGACCTGTGGATGTGCTCCGTGTGTGTGTGTACACGGGCATGTGTGCATGCATGTGTACACACATGAAAGGGAAAGTGGGGTGACCAGCCAGCCGCCTCCAGGCCCTCCAGCCTCACCAGCCCCCCATTGTGCCTGACATCCCTTCATCTGCCCCACGGCGCCACACAGATGCAGGACTGGGACATGGCACCCTGCGTGCTTCCCCTCTACCTGTAAGACGCAAGCTGCAAACAGGCACCCAGCGCAGACCCAACACCTTTGCAAGGGATGCCTGGGAGATGGCAGCATTCACGTCCCCACTACTTTGGTGAGGCGTGTGCAGGGTCTGGCTGGTTTTTGTGGCACCAGCTGGCAGAATGCCTGCCTCCTCTGTTCCTTTTCTTCTCACTCCCCAGGGTCTGTGAGGCACTGCCTGTGGGGAGGGAGGCTGGGGATGCGGGAGCCCTTCTCTGAGCTAGGCTGTGGCGCGCGCACGCACACACACACACACGGCTCAGACCGGTGCAGTAGCACATCACCCCAGGATGCATTTGCTGTTCAAATACCTTGGTTCCCCGGGCTCCCAAACCCCCAGTGAGTATGTGCGAGGGTCCCACAGCCCAGAGTGGACACTGCCAGCTCAGCCCAGGCTGGTGAGTGGCAGAAGCCAGGCCTTGGCCACAGGAGCTGCCCAGAGGCTCCCAGACAGCTTCCGCAGGCTTCCTTCCCCATAGCCTGTCCTGACTGCCCAGACCTCGGGGCCTGCCTGAGCTGGCCCCAGAATCCTCCTTTCCCACCCCCCAGCCCGAGACCTCTCCAGCTGTCCCAGGGGACCAGCAGGGCAGGGAAACCTCTCACAGCAAAGGGCAGGGAGGGGGGCAGGAGGGGGATCTGGGCGGGAGTGGAATTATTCTGCTTGGCTTCCTCGGGGCTAACATGAAAGCGGCTGTTGTCTGCAAGAGAGGAGGCTGAGAGAGCCTGGCCCTACGGGGCGCGAGCCATCCCAGACTGCCACCCGGGTGGCCTCCAGGCAGGGCAGCACCCCCAAACACGGAATCACACCGGAGAGTCTCGGAGCCCTGACCCCACACAGCCACTGCCCCGGGTCCGAGAATGCTTGGCTGTGGTCAGAGGGACAGGGGACCCCAAGAGGCCAGAGGCCCCACCTCTCACTTTCTGAAAAGGTCCCCTGGGAGGTCCCCCAGTCTTCCCTCCTGCTGTGGCCAGGGCTGAGTATGCCCTGGGGCCTCTGCAAGTGACAGCTGGGCAGTGGCTCCTCCTTCTCTCCCAGGGAGGCTGCCCACTCTAGGAACCAGCAACTCCACTGGCCCTGAGGTCCGCTTCATCCCATGCCCCTTGGCCTGGGGGCCCTGGTCACACCTGTCCAGTGATCAGCTCAGGAAATGCTCCAGCCTAGACAGGCTCAGACAATACAGGGAGAGGACACTTCAGCGACTCCCCTTCAGAGCCCAGGGTCAAACTGGAGGGGCGAGACCTCCTCCCCCTCCTCCTCCCCCTCTTCCTCCTCTCCTTCCTCCCCCTCCTCTCCTTCCTCCTCCTCCTCCCCCCTTTCTCCTCTCTTTCCTCCCTCTCCCCTTCCTCCCCCCTCCTCCTTCCTCCCCCTCCTCCTCCCCCCTTCCTCCTCTCCTTCCTTCCCCTCCTCCTCCCCTTCCTCCCCCCTCCTCCCCCCTCCCCCCCTCCTCCTCCCCCCTTCCTCCTCTCCTTCCTTCCCCTCCTCCTCCCATTCCTCCCCCCTCCTCCTCCGCTTCCTCCCCCCCCCTCCTCCCCCTCTTCCTCCTCTTCTTCCTTCCCCTCCTCCTCCCCTTCCTCCCCCCTCCTCCCCCTCTTCCTCCTCTCCTTCCTTCCCCTCCTCCTCCCCTTCCTCCCCCCTCCTCCCCCTCTTCCTCCTCTCCTTCCTTCCCCTCCTCCTCCCCTTCCTCCCCCCTCCTCCCCCTCTTCCTCCTCTCCTTCCTTCCCCTCCTCCTCCCCTTCCTCCCCCCTCCTCCCCCTCTTCCTCCTCTCCTTCCTCCCCCTCCTCCTCCCCTCCTTCCTCCCCCTCCTCTCCTTCCTCCTCCTCCTCCCCCCTTTCTCCTCTCTTTCCTCCCTCTCCCCCTCCTCCCCCTCCTCCTCCTTCCTCCCCCTCCTCCTCTCCTTCTTCCCCCTCTTCCTCCCCCTCTTTCTTCTTTCCTCCCCCTCCTTCTCCCCTTCCTCCACCCCCTTTCTCCTCTCTTTCCTCCCCCTCCCCTCCCCCTCCCCCTTTCTCCTCTCCTTCCTCTCCCTCCCCCTCCTCCCCCTCTTTCTCCTCTCCTTCCTCTCCCTCCTCCTCTCCCTCCTCCTTTCCCTCCTTCTCTTTCTCCTCCTCTCCTTCCCTGCCTCTCTTGTGAATGCGACACTGGAAAGGGGTCTCTGCAGATGTCAGGAAGTTAAGATGAGACCATGGGGCTCTAAATCCACCGACTAGCATCCTTATAATGAGAGGCAGATTTGGGGACACAGAGTAAGGAAGCCACGAGAAGGGGAGGCAGAGAGTGGGCGACGCAGCCGTGAGCAAAGGCGCACCTGGGACCAGTGGGAACTGGAAGAGGCAGGACGGGTCCCGGAGCCCTGAGGGGAGGGCGGCCTGGCTCACGGCTCGACTGTGGACTCCTGGCCTGCAGAACCATGACAGAGTTAGTTTGTGCTGTTTTAAGTCGCCAGTTTGTGGCAAGCTGTCACATCAGCCTAAGGACCCTCAGTTGTGTTTGGGGTTTGGGGGTAAGTGTTCCCCCCGACAAGAGGACCAGAGAGTCCACAGATGGGCTGCAGTGTTCTCTGAGCTGGGCACACGGGAGGGGACGGCAGTGGTGGGCGAGGGGGCCAGAAGGAGAGTCTGAGCATCCCGTCCTCGCCCCAGGACTCCGGGGTTGCAACACAGAGAGGCTGAGCCGGCCCGGGCCGCCCTGGTCCCGGGGTCAGAGCTGCTCCAGCAGTGTGTGTGTGTGTGCCGCCGCCCACGCCTCCAGACGAGAACGGTGGTGAGTGGCTGGGGCTAGGCAGTGCCGCAGGGAACCCGGGAAGGCAGGGGCTTCACAACCCTCCTTAAACGCAGACACTGGGGTCTGGGGTGAGAAGGACTCGGGCTGGAGCCACGGGTCAGACCGTGAGTCCCCATCACCAGGACTGCAAGGTGGTATGTGGGCACTGGGGGTGGGACAGATGTCCCCGGAGAGCCTGCAGCACCTTGGGTCTTAAGACATCTGGAACATGAAGGCAGCCAGGAGGCACCCAGGGCCCCAAGACAGCCACAGATCAAGTCACCAAGCCCAGGTACACAGCCCAAGGGGCTCCCGCAGAACAACTCCCAGAAGGACCCCTAGGGGCACCAAAGCAGAAGCCCTGACGCGCAGGAGGAGGGAAGAGAAGAATCCAGAAATGAAGCCTCGGGGAAGGCAAGCCCCGGCCGCTCCTTCCCTCCCTCCCCAAGGCCCCAGGGTGGGAGGCAGCCAAGGTTTCTGGCCACGCCCTGGGTCCCCAGCAGCTCTCCCGCGGTGCCACGAGCGCAGGTGGCCTCCGAAGCTGCTGCTGACCTGGGCCGTCTGCGCCGGAGCCGGTTTAGAACTGCACAGGCTTGGGTCCTGCCAACACTGTTTCTGCTCCCGGGACGCCCACCCTGTCCGGGGAGCCTGCTGCCTGGCAGAGAGGACGACGCCCCCTCTCTCTGCGGCTTGGCTCTGCCCCTTTGTGCCCGCATCAGTGACATGGGATTTAAGTCTCAGCTCCTCTGCTGGGGGGCACCCCGGGAACCAGGGGCA